>NC_091952.1:103369317-103690984 GCF_031021105.1 Erythrolamprus reginae | reverse complement strand
CAGAACAAGTGCAGGTAATGGCCCCTAAGAGGAGGCAAGCTCAGGCCCTCCCTGCCCCACCAGTGGTGCGGCCTAGGAGGGCTGCCAGGCCGTCTGCCCGGGCTCGGGCTGCGGCAGAGGGGCCCCCGGGGGGGATCCCGGCAGGGGGGGGGGTTTACACCCACGGTCCCTCAACCTGAGATGTCCCCTTCTCTCTCCTGGGCCAGGGTCTTGGAGCGGCTTGATGAATTGGAGAGGTGGCGGTCGGGTGCAGGCCCGGAGGGGCTTTCCTCGACTGCCACCGCAGCATGGGGCACCGACCCCGAAGAGGAGTCGACCCCAGAGGGGCAAGTGGCCCACAACGTGCAGATGGCCCACACCGGGCAGACGGCCCACACCGGGCAGACGGCTCAGACCGGGCAGATGGCCCAGTCGGGGCAGTGGTCATCGTTCCAGGGCCCAACAAGGATGGGCCCACCGTGGATGGCTTCTACCCCTTACGGGGCAGGTGAGGTTGCACCACATGTAGGCACATCACCGCTCCTTCCCGTGCAGGGTCCCGGGTTCATCCTGCCCGCATTGGGGGGTGGCAACAGCTTTATGGGGACTGCTGCAGGCACCTGTGGGCAGGTCTGGTCCCCGCCGGCTCCGCCGGTAGGGGCGTCAGGGGTACCTGTCCCAACCGGGGCGGGGGTGGGGGGTTGGATCCCTCCTCCACCGGCCATTATGCCACCGGTCCTGTTTATGTATCCACCGGGGCTTGGGGTGCTGGGCTCGGGGGCCACCACGGTGTGGGACCCGTTCGCCAGCATCAAGCCTGGGGCCATCCCTTGTGGGTTGCCCGCGACGCCTTTAGGGTACCATCTTCACCCGTCAGTGAAGGAGGCAATCTGGCGGGGGGAGTATGTAGATCTTTTCTCCATTTTAAACAGGGAGGTCCCTAAACAGGACAAGGAGGTGGTCCCTGGGGAGAAGGTTAAGAAAACAAAGGTCACGAAGTGCTTCAGCTCGTGGCTGTACGCCTTTCTGACCTTTGCGTCGGTGGTAATTCAGAGGCAGCCGGGTAGGGCCGCTGCCTTGCTGAAGTACATCGACCTTATAGCGAGGGCCCATTTTGAATATGGGGGCACCATATGGAGGCATTACGACAAGGGGTTCAGGATGCGTATTGCCCATGACCCCTACTTGCCTTGGGATATGGTGGTTCCGGACCTGTGGTTCCAGGCCACGCATATGTCAGGAAAGGAGGGCTGCGATAGGACCGATAGCGGTCACTTTATGGAAGAGGAGCCCGCGACGCCCGCGACGGCCAAGGCCGTGGCGGGTGCCGTTGGAAAAGGGGCCTTTTTGGTGTGTCACGAGTTCGCTGCAAAGGGGGCGTGTTTCCGTCCCATTTGCAGGTTTCGGCACGCCTGCGGGAGTTGTGGGGGGAACCATTCCGCAGCCGTGTGCCCCCGCCCCAAGAAGGGGATTGAAAAGAAAGGCTCGGGTCCCCCAAAGCCTCCCCCACCTGCTGGGGGAAAAGGGGCCCAGCCCAATTAATTTAATGGTGCTTGAGGGTTGGTTGGGTGACTACCACCCTCGCTCGAGAGCGGCCGCTCTCTTGCTAGGTTTTTCGGAGGGATTCAGGATCCCTTACCTGGGTGTTAGGAGGGCCTTCATGTCTGACAACCTTAGGTCGGTTGTTGGTCATGAAGACATTGTTAGGGAGAAGATTCGGAAGGAGGTGGCCGAGGGCAGGGTCCTTGGGCCTTTCCCGGAACCGCCCTTCCCGAATCTTCGCGTGTCTCCCTTAGGTGTGGTCCCCAAAAAGGCGAGTGGTGAATTTAGGTTGATTCACCATTTGTCTTTTCCAAAAGGGGAGTCAGTGAATGATTTCATTCCTGACGAGCTGTGTTCAGTCCGGTATGCGTCCTTTGACGCAGCCGTGACTATGGTTAGGAAGTGTGGGGTGGGAGCCCTTATGGGTAAATGCGACATTAAGTCGGCATTCCGGCTCCTCCCCATACACCCAGACGACTTTGAGCTGTTGGGCTTCCGTTTCGAGGGGGGTTATTACGTGGACAGAGCCTTGCCCATGGGTTGCTCTGTCTCGTGCTCTCTTTTCGAGAGTTTTAGCACCTTTTTGGAATGGGCGCTCAGGAGGCAAAGTGGTCTGGGTACTGTCGTTCACTACCTTGATGATTTCCTGTTGGCGGGGCCTGCGCATTCGGAGCAATGTTTTGCTCTGATGCGGGACTTCGAAGCCCTTTGTGCTCAATTGGGGGTGCCTTTAGCCTCTGAGAAGACCGAAGGCCCCACCACCAGGATTACCTTTCTGGGTATTGAATTGGACTCAGAGGAGCAATCTTCCAGATTGCCCCTAGAGAAGTTGGTTAAGATTAAGCGGAAGCTTGATGAGGTGCTGGGCTGCCGGAAGGTGACCCTACGGCAGCTTCAGGAATTGGCAGGCATTCTTAATTTTGCCTGTCGGGTAGTGGTTCCTGGTAGGGCTTTTTCCAGGAGGTTGTATGATGCGATGAAGGGGCTCCGTTTGCCCCATCATCGTACCCGCCTTGGCGCTGGGGTCAGGGCTGACCTCGGCGTGTGGCGGGAATTTTTGGATAGGTTTAATGGTTTGTCTTTCTGGAGGCACGAGCTTCTTTTGGAAGCTGAGTTGCAGCTCTGCTCTGATGCCACGGGGACTTGTGGTTTCGGGGTGGTGTTAGGTGACCAGTGGTGCTGGTCGGCATGGCCTCCGGAATGGAGTGCCTCTTCGTTGGTTAAGGACCTGACGTTCTTGGAGCTCTTCCCCTTAATAGTGGCCTTAGAGCTTTGGGGGGAGCAGTTTAGGGACAAGACCGTGCACTTTTGGTGTGACAACCTAGCGGTTGTCCATGTGGTGAATGCCCTGTCCTCGAAGAGCGACAGGGTCATGCGGCTTGTCCGCCATTTTGTGCACAGGTCCTTGTCTCTAAACGCCTTGTTTTTGGCTAAGCATGTCCCCGGGTTAGATAACGGGGTTGCTGATGCCTTGTCCCGTGGTCAGTTGTCCAGGTTTCGGACCCTGGCCCCGTGGGCCCGAGAGTTGCCAGAAGCGTTCCCCAGCCACCTCTGGAGTCTGGGGGGGATCCAGAGTGGTGGAGAGATGAGGCATCCCGGGCAATCTCCTTGTCTGTAGCGCCCGGCACCCTCAGGGCATACCAGCGTGCAGGTAAGGAGTTTGGGGAGTTTAGGCAGGGCAGGGGTTACCAGCTTAGTTGGCCTGTCCCTGTAGAGCATTTGGCCGAGTTTTGCGTCCAACTTAGGCAGCGTGGCCTGTCAGTTAGGACGATCCGGTCCCGGTTAGCCGGCCTCGCCTTTCTGTCCAAGGCGGGGGGGTTTGCAGATCTTTCGGGTGACTTTCGCATCCGGAAGATGCTGGAAGGCTGGCTTAGGGAGCAAGCGGGGGCCCCTGGTGACACTCGTCAGGCTCTGACGGTGGAGCAGCTGTCTTTAATCAACGTGGTTTTTGACAGTCTGTGTTCCTCATTGTACGAGGCCCGTCTTTTTAGGGCAGCGGCTTGTGTCATGTTTTTTGGGGCCCTTCGGGTCAGCGAGGCCATGGCTTCATCTCAGGCTGACACTTCGCTCCGAGCCTTCCAGTATGCTGATCTGGCCTTTAGACAAGGGGGGGTGTCCCTTGTAGTAAGGCGGTCTAAGACGGATCAGCTGCGCAGAGGGGTTACCATCCAACTTAGTGCGGCCACCGACCAGTCAGTGTGTCCGGTGGCCGCCCTACAGCTTTATTGTGGTCTGCGGGGGTCAGGTCAGGGGTACCTGTTTAGGCATTGGGACGGCACCCCTTTGACCCGTTTCCAATTTTGGGCGCTGGTATCCAGGGCGATGGCCCAGGTGGGCATGGATCCCTCCGGTTACGGAACACATTCGTTCCGTATCGGCGGCGCCACTAGCGCGGCACTTTCTGGTTTCCCGGCCCATCGGATTCGGGAGATCGGCCGCTGGCGGTCAGCGGCATATTTGGGTTATGTTAGGCCCGCTGAGGATCCTAGGCAGGGCTTAGGCTAGGTAACCTCTCTGTGTGTGTTCCTCTTGCAGGTCCCCAGGCTAACACGAAACCGACGGCGCTGCTGTGTGGCCACAGCATGATTTTCTGGGCCGGCCGCGCGGCAGCCAGGAGCGCCATCGGGACCCATCTGTCCCTGGGGCAGTGGGTCAAAGTTGCCTGGATGGGCCAGAGAGGTATGCGGTGGGAGGGTCTCCTGCCGACGTTGCTGGGCGGTCAGCATTCTGTGGCTGCGCCCGGCAATATGGGGGGCGGCTCCTGGAGTCGTGCCCAAGGGGGTCTGGGTGGGCAGCGTCCTGTGGCCGCACCCAGGTGGCTGGTATTGCACTTAGGTGGCAATGACCTGTGCATACTGGGAGGCCTGGCGCTGATTATCCAGGCACGCGAAGACCTGCGAAGGCTTCGTGAGGTATGGCCCACCACGCAAGTGGTGTGGTCAGAGATATTACCTAGGCTTGTGTGGAGGGACGCCTCTTCCCTTAGGGCCATTCACTGGGCTAGGCGACGGGTGAATAGGGCTATGGGTAAAACGGTTCGGGAATTGGGTGGAGTGGTAGTACCCCATCCCCTTATCTCAATAGACCGGCCATGGCTTTACCGGGATGATGGCGTTCACCTGTCTGAGCAGGGGAACACCATTTTCTTACAGGACCTGCAGCGGTCTCTGCGTGAGCTGGCGCAGCTAGAGGGGGGAGTCGGGGGGCCAAGATAGAGATCTGACCCCCACTCCTGTGGCAGGTTAGGGGCGGAAAACTGGGGTGGTTTAGCAACCGCGCGTTCTCCCTTGGGCATCTTTGGGGATGATTGACAGGTTCTCCGCAAGCTCATGGAGGGAGTTTCTGCCTGAGCAGCTGGGGGGAACCTGTCTTTGGGTCCTGCACCTTTAATTCCCAGATTCCGGTTAGCCGGTGGGACCCCCCTCATGCACAGCATGGCAGGGTCGCAGGTGACGGCCTGGCCCTCACCTGGACTTGCATCGAGATACGCCCATGAGTTGCCCAGGAATGTTTTTTGGCATAACGTCATTTCCGCCCCGGAAGTAGTTGTTTGACCCTGCAGGTCCATTTCCGGGTCATAGTTGATTATGCTAATTTATGCAAAGTATTGAATAAATTATGCAAATTTATGTTAATAAAAATGACCCAATTTAAATCCAGCTCTTGTGTCCGTGTCGTTACTCCGTCTCTCCAGCAAGGGCAGCGCCGGACTTACCCGGCAGGCAGGCTTTGCTGGAGGGACCGGGAGACACGGTCCCTCATGGCGGCCGCCATCTTGGATCCCGGGCGAAGTCTCGCGATGTGAGACTTCACTCGGGAGATCAGGGCCTGATTGGCCAGGCTCCTGATTGGTCCGGGCGGGGCCTGCTCGCCCTATATAAGGGCGAGCAGGCCCGGGGCTCTCCCTTTTCGCCCGGACTGCAGAGAAGAGCAGACACCCGCCCGCCCTCCACTATTTCGCAGTGTGCTTAGGGGTCGCCCTTAGGGGGCCGAATGGGAATTTTTTGCAGTTCCGCCTCTTAGCGGAGCTGTTTTTTCGCCCATTCCACACTGAGGTGATGGATGTGCGGTTAGGGGGTGCTTGCATTTATTAGGTTAATTGGCTTACCTTTGGTCATTTGGGTAGGCAGGTTAGGGGCGGAAAACTGGGGTGGTTTAGCAACCGCGCGTTCTCCCTTGGGCATCTTTGGGGATGATTGACAGGTTCTCCGCAAGCTCATGGAGGGAGTTTCTGCCTGAGCAGCTGGGGGGAACCTGTCTTTGGGTCCTGCACCTTTAATTCCCGGATTCCGGTTAGCCAGTGGGACCCCCCTCATGCACAGCATGGCTGGGTCGCAGGTGACGGCCTGGCCCTCACCTGGACTTGCATCGAGATACGCCCATGAGTTGCCCAGGAATGTTTTTTGGCATAACGTCATTTCCGCCCCGGAAGTAGTTGTTTGACCCTGCAGGTCCATTTCCGGGTCATAGTTGATTATGCTAATTTATGCAAAGTATTGAATAAATTATGCAAATTTATGTTAATAAAAATGACCCAATTTAAATCCAGCTCTTGTGTCCGTGTCGTTACTCCGTCTCTCCAGCAAACTTCTGCACATGCACAGAAGTGTCCTGGGTGGTGGGCGGAGCCTCCCACTGCTGGTGCTACCGGTTCTAAGAACTGGTTCCAACCAAGAGCAACCCACCACTGTTGGTGTCTCATTATGTCTCATGGTGGTTTATGTAGCTCACTCAAATCTTTAACATTTTTTTCCACTCCTGTGTGGATCATTTGATTTTCCTGTCCTGCTATGAAAATGGAGACTGACAGAATTTTATTTTCTAAGGATGATGAAAAGCTAACAAAGGAAATTTTCCAAGGAAGCAACGAAGCCCTTATCACGTTTCTACGCTAAACAATACAAAGTTCAACAAAATCTAACACCAACCTCGAAACTGAATTAAGGAAATTGCAACATTTAGTTCAGGAGAGGAAATCACTCTTCCTCATGATTTCTTAGCTTCCCTAAAAGCTAAGAAGAATAGAATATGAAATAACTTGTATCAAATTAGAGGACATTAACACACAGGGGCTAACTCTCTGCCTGTATTGAAATCTTAAGCCGCTATGGAGCATGCAAAAAAACAATATGTAAAAAGAGAACATCATATTAAAAAAGTGGGTGTTTTGCCCCAAAAGTCCAGTAATATTTCAGTAATTGAGGCCAAGCAGAATAGTCAGTCAAAGCATGCAGACTTATCAAGTTTCATCCTTTGTTCATATACAAAACTGAATATTATACTGTAATTCTCAGATATTTCCCAAAATTTCCTGCAAATATCTCCTCCCCAGGGAAACAATTTCTTAGCAGCAATTCTTGCTTAAAAGAGATGTGGAGGGAAGGAGAAGTCTTGTTCTTTTTTAAAACCACAAACATTGAGCTTTGCTCAAACATTGTGGTGTAATAGCAAATCATTCTGCAATTTGCTTTTGTGCATTAGCCAATGTGGAAAGCAGCACTATCCTTCAAACAACTTTTTAATTTTTACAAAAACAGTTTGGGGAAGAATGCATGTATGTGGTTAGCTGGCTTTCAATATACACAGAAGGACACTTTTTGTAATATAATCTTGGTGAGCTCAGATTTGGTCTTTAATGCATCTCTGTCTCGGAAAGCAAAATGTGAATGATAAAGTTGTTCCAGTAAAAGAATGGGAAGAAATATTACAGAATAACAAAGTGGGGAGAAACCTTGGGGGAGCTCTTCTAGTCTAATACCCTGCTCAAACAGCACATGCTATAGACGTGATGGTGAACCTATGACACGACTGCCACTTGTGGCATGTGGAGCCATATTGGTGGGCACGCGAGCTCAGGTACGGCACATATGTGTATGGTGGCCATCTGATTTTGGGGCTTGCTAGGCCCACTAGGAGTAGGGAGACAGTAGGGAGTAGGGAGGAGCCTTTTCAACCTCTGGAGGGGATGGGGGAAGGCCTGTTTTTTGCTCTCGCCAAGCTCCAGAGCCTTTCTAAGAGCCTGGGGAGGTTGAAAATGGCCCTCCCAATCCTCCCAGAGGCCCTACAGAGACCAAAAATGGTCCATTTCCCAACTTGAAGCAGATGAGCCATTTCTGGCCTCTGGGGGGGCCTCTGGGGGGATGGGGAAGACCATTTTCACACACCCCAGGCTCCTACCCATCACATGCCGGGAGCAGGGGATTTATTTATTTATTTATTTATTTATTTATTTATTTATTTATTCATTCATTCATTCATTCATTCATTCATTCATTTATTCATTTTTCATTTTTCATTTTTCATTTTTCATTTATTTTTCATTTATTTTTCATTTATTTTTCATTTATTTTATTTTATTTTATTTTATTTTATTTTATTTTATTTTTATTTATTTATTTTTATTTTATTTATTTTTTATTTTTTTTTATGCTGCCCTTCTCCTTAGACTCAGGGTGGCTTACAACATGTTACAACATGTTAGCAATAGCAAATGTCATGCATGCATGCGTGGGAGGGCCCAGGTGGAATTATGGGCATGGGCGCGCACACACATGACATCCCCCATTACCCCCATTTTTCACAAGCAAACCAAAAAAGTTTTGCCATCACTGTCCGATATGATTTCAGACAAATAGCTGTCCAATCTCTTCTTTAAAATCTTCACAATTTTTGGAGACACGTCATTCCATTAGTTAATTGTTCTAACGGTTAGGAAATTTCTCCTTAGTCCTAGGTTGCTTTTCTCCTTGATTATTTTCCATCCATTACTTCTTCTCCTGCCTTTGGGTGCCCTTGACCCAGCTCAGCTCCTCAAATATTGGAACTCAAACATTGGGAAAGATTCGTTTTGTGAATAATCTGAAAAGGCAGATTTAAATAACAGGAACCCCTCATGTGGCTAGATATTCCATAGTAGATGATTCCAGTTGTATTTTGTCAAAATACAGCATTCACATTTATTGTAGATAACTTTCTGCTCAGTTTGTTTTTCCCCGTGTAATACTATTAAAACCCATTCACTTTTCTTTAAATGTCAGCCGTCTTTATTTCATAAACTGGTATATTTTAGAGCTGAATCTTTCTCGCCAAAAGTAGCAATTTTCACCATCATTGCCAATCATTAATTCATCACATTCCAAGCACACTGTGCAATTTATCTGCCCGAGTGGCTAAATTGCCAGTGTCTTTAATCAAGTCCATTGCTTCCACATAAGAATATCAAGAGTATAATTTTAAAGCAATGAGGCCATTTAATGCAAAAGCCATGGAGAAAAGAAAAAGGGAGCAAGTTACCAAAACCATTCATAACAGATTGTGGAAGAACCATTCTTTGAACAGATTTTTCAGACTGAGAACATTCTCCTAGGGTTCATGCTTCCAGTCCATAAAAAATGACACAGCAAACTATGGTACAAAAATATAATTATTGATAGTTTATGTGTTTTGCTTATATGTTGTATGTTGATGTTGATGTCATGTAGAGATCATTCATTCATTCATTCATACATTTATTGGATTTATATGAGTTAGGTGTATGTTAAGTTTGTATATGTGTGTGTGTGTGTATATATATATATATATATATATAGATAGATAGATAGATAGATAGAGAGAGAGAGAGAGAGAGAGAGAGAGAGAGAGAGATAGATAGATAGATAGATAGATAGATAGATAGATAGATAGATAGATAGATAGATAGATAGATAGATAGATAGATAGATAGATGATAGTTCTGAGTTTGGGTTTTGCCCTGTGTAATATTTTGCATGTCTATGCGACGTTTCGGTGAAATCACATTCACCATCATCAGGCTGAAGTTTCAAGCTTCGTGCTGTTGTAAAATGGAAATATTACACAGGGCAAAACCCGAACTCAGAACAATCTACATACATATACCCGTGAAAATCTACGAAAACAGCTATATATATATATATATATATATATATATATATATATATATATATATATATATATCACATGTTTAAGCTGAATTTGAAAATTAAGGGAATTAATTATATATGAAATATATATATATATATAAAATATATGAAATATATATATATATAAATATATATATATCTACGAAAACATATATATATATATATTTGTTTTCGTAGATATATATATATTTATATATATATATATTTCATATTTTTATATATATATATATATATATTCCATCGTTTTTAAAAAATGATTTCATAAAAATTATTGTAATAAAGAAAGAAAATGGCACAGCAAACTATGCTCTCCATAGATTTGTATAGGTGATACACTCATTCTATGTCATTACTTCCAAAATGCAACCAAATTTAGGCAAGAACACCAGTTGGTCTATGATCCATAGGCCTTTGCTGAGAAGTATCCACATCTATAGCTTTACGTTCTATCTATGTTATATATCTTCATTGTGCAAAACAATCCCACCTGAAGCAGATCCATAGCAGCTGTGAGCTGCTAATGGTTTGGACTGGTTTTAGAACCAGTAGTGGTGATGGTAGGAGGTTCCTCCCACTCATCTGAGACACTTTTGCACACGTGTGCAAATATGCGCACTAACCAGTAGCAGAGTAATTCAGAACTTATTATTGATCCACAGCCCTGTGAAATGTTGGTCTGTTTTTCACAGTGGTTCAGTTTCCAGCTAATCTCCAGAATATGAAAGAAGACATTATGTTACGCTCTATTGTTAAGCTCTATTGGCAAAGTCATCTACTTTCAGTAAAGTGTGTGCCATTTCCAGGACGCTTCTTGGTTAATTGACAGGTTTTGGGAGCCACAGAAGACCCACTGGAGCACATAACCTAAGTAGCACTCCATACATAAGCATCTTGCCTCTGATACTGTTTCTAGTTGATTCTAAAGCTAGCTTCAGAAATTTATGATTGATCCTTTTTTGCTCCTTGCCATCTCATCTTTGCAGGGAATGCAAGATTATCTGATTGGTTCCTGTAAAGAGTATTCTGTATCATCATTTGGGGAATTTTCCCCTTTTACTAGTCCTTAATAATCTCCTTTTGTTTCACACATGAATGCCATCACACTATGTTCTCAGAATTTATTTCCTGTAATATTAAAGCAACCCTCTTTTCCCCTCTTTCTTTCTTTCTTTCTTTCTTTCTTTCTTTCTTTCTTTCTCTCTCTCTCTCTCTCTCTCTCTGTCTTTCCTTCTTTCTCATGCAAATAGTCCTTGATTTATGACCACAAGTGAGCCCAATATTTCAGTTGCTAAGTAAACAGTCATTAAGTGATTTTTTACTCATTTCACAAGCTTTTTACAACAGTTGTTAGTGAATTACCGCAGTAAAGTTGCTAAGTCCATCTGGCCTTGTCCAAAGGCCACACAAGGTGATCACTTGACCCCTGGACACTGCAACTGTCATGAATATGAGTCAACTGCCAAGCATACAAATTTTGATCACGTGACCATGGTTGTGCTGCAATAGTCATAACTGTGAAAAACAGCCATAAATCATTTTTACCCATGATGTTGTAACTTTAAACTGTCACTAAATGAACTGTTGTAATTTGAGTACTACCTGTAGTATGATCATTGCTCTGCTGCTACATAATTAAAGCAACAAGGAACAGATTGATTTTCCTTTCCCACCACATTCTGCAAATCTATGGGAACTTTGTAGCAAGCAAGAACTGAAAGTTCAATTTCATAGAAGCAAAGTAGCAAGGAATGATTTTTCTTTAAAAATAAAACTAACTTGAAAAAACAACAAGTGTTGCAATTTAATGGTGATCTTGGGGGAAAAAAATAAGGGAAATGAGACTGAACTGCTCTGCACGTTTGAGGTCAAGAATGAGGGAGAAAAAACATACCCCAAACAAACAACCAAGCTTCACCAAGCCTGAGAAGTAACCAAGGAAGTTTAAGATTGTAAAATTGAATGAAGCATTAATTTCTATGGATGAAGATAGTTCAGTAGTATACTGGACCACAATGGGATCAATTGAAAGGTTATATTTTAAAACAGAATAGATATTTATTTATTTATTTTTATTTATTTATTTGTCCAATACACAATACATATTGAAGAGAATAGACATGTAGTAATATATATAAAGAAAGGATAGAAGAAAAGATATAAAAATAGAGGAGAAGATATATGAAAGGAAGAAAAGATATATGAGATAAAGGAGAGACAATTGGACAGAGGACGAAAGGCACACTGGTGCACTTATGTACACCCCTTACTGACCTCTTAGGAACCTGGAGAGGTCAATCGTGGATAGTCTAAGGGAAAAATGTTGGGGGTTAGGGGTTGACACTACTGAGTTCAGTAATGAATTCCACGCTTTGACAACTCGATTGTTAAAGTCATGTTTTTTACAGTCAAGTTTGGAGCGGTTAACATTAAGTTTGAAGCTGTTGCGTGCTTTTGTGTTGTTGGGTTGAAGCTGAAGTAGTCATTAACAGGCAGGACGTTGCAGCATATGATCTTGTGCGCCATATCATTCTTTATTGGCTAAGTGTGATTGGACACACAAGGAATTTGTCATTGGTGCATATGCTCTCAGTGTACATAAAAGAAAAGATACATTTGTCAAGAATCATGAGGTAATGACTGTCATATGGTACAAACAGTGATGGGCTGCCAAACTTTTTACTGCCACACTGTGACTGTGGCTTAATGGTCATGTGACTGGGTAGGAGTGGCTTGCCAGCCATGTGACCAGGTGGGAGTGGCTTGACCGGGGGTGGTGGCTTAAAGGTCATGTGACTGGATGGCTTACTGACCAAGATAAGTTTTCAAATAGATGCTTGGACTCTTTTTCAGTTGATTAAGTCACATTATTTGAATAACCACAAAAAGGACAAATGATAGCATTATTTGTTGAGGAGCACAATAACATTTTAAAAGTTCAGTATGATAACAAATTAGGCAAGTAGCTCAGTTTTCTTTAATTGCTATAAAAGTTCAGTTCTAGATAATGATTTAAATGATTAAAGCATTTATGGGTAAAAGCATACTATTTAATTATTTCCTATTTTAAAAGTAATTAAGGATCATACTAAAGTACTAGAGAAGGAAGGACAATTAAAAAACTATTTATTCAATGAATAGCGCATAAACCTACTACCCCCCCCATCCCCCCCCCCATTGGGGGCAGCAGGCCATCACTGCTTGGTAGGTTAAAGAGCCATCTTCCCCGGCTATCCCTCCTTTTTGGATTCATGTGCCACCTTTCCTACATTGACAAGAGACTCTCAAAGAGAGGGAGAGCTGACTATGTATGGCCTTTCCTAAATATAACATGCAAAAAGTCATAATACAGTTGTTTCTAAACATTTTAGCTCTGCTTTAGAATAATGACATACAGGTGACACTGTTACAGAAGAATGGAGGGTCTATGTCTTGGAATCACCTATGCAAAGCACACAAAACTTGATCAGAGCTTCTGTAATGCAGTGGTTAGACTGCAGTACTGCAAACTACTTCTGCTGGTTACTGCCTAACAGCAGTTTGACAGATCGAATCTCAGTAGGCTCAAGATTGACTCAGCCTTCCATCCTTCCAAGGTCAGTAAAATTAGGAGCCAGATTATTGGGGGAAATATGCTTACTCTCTGTAAACCACTTAGAGAGGGCTGTAAAGCACTGTGAAGCAGTATATAAGTCTAAATGCTATTGCTATCAAATCTACTAATCAAACAAAAATGTTCTCTCTAACACTCCCCCCCTCCCCAAGTATAATTGGTGGTGGTTTTTCCTGTTTGCCAATATATTGGAGGGGGGGAGTAAGCCACTGATTACTTTATCTAATATGCCCTGCTTTAAAACAGTAAGGCCAATAAAGAGTGCAAAGCAACATTTTCTGATATATTTTTCTGCTATTCAGGGTCATTTTAGTATAGCGTTGAGGAAGTGCCCTTTGACTTCTTTTCTTAATAAGAACATATGATCTTTTCTTCAAGATTAATGAGGTAGAAGGAATGGCTATTGGCCTATTTTTTTCTTTCCTTGATAAGAACATATGATAATTAGTTCAAGACTAATGAGGTAGAAATAGTCATTGAACATGACTATTGAAAATGATCCCCTATCTTCCATCTCCAGTTTATGGTTCTATCACAATACTTCAAAGGTTGATAGGATCTCAGATTGGCCATCTCAAGTAAAACAAGTTTATTATAAGGGAGATGTTTTTCTAATACCTGACTATCATTCTGGTTAGCTTTGTATACAAGTTTCCACACCTATGTAATGAGACAAGAAAATCAGCAGGAGAGGGGAAATATTTATGTATGTATTTATTTATTTATTTTGTCCAATGCACAATGATACGCAATGAAGGCTATAGAGGTTATACCCGAGTAAAATATATTAGAGAACAAATAGAAGTGAAAATTTAGGAAGAGAATATATCAATTAGAGAATAGAAGGATACTATGAGAGTAATATAAGAGTAGAATAGAAGAATCATAGACACAATATATGAGATATAGGAGAGACAATAGGACAGGTATAGTAATAGAACATATCAATGAAAGAACAGAAGAAGAGATATAGGAATAGAAGAAAGGTATAGGAGATATAGGAGAGCAATAGGACAGGGGACGGAAGGCACTCTAGTGCACTTGTACTCGCCCCTTACTGACCTCTTAGGAATCTGGATAGGTCAACCGTAGATAATCTAAGGGTAAAGTGTTGGGGGTTTGGGGATGACACTATGGAGTCCAGTAATGAGTTCCACGCTTCGACAACTCGGTTACTGAAGTCATATTTTTTACAATCAAATTTGGAACGGTTAATATTAAGTTTAAATAAGTTTGTGTTCTTGGTAAAAACACTTTGCAAAACAAGATTTCTTAAATGCAAAGTGATTATGTTGACCAGCATGGGGACAGGAAGTATTTTCCCCTTTCTTTGTTGTAGTTTTTCCCCACCCCAACTCTATTAAAAATTCCTTTCTTCTCAGTAGGAAAATTGTTTATGCCAGCTCCATGCTGTCACTGGACCTCAATTATAAGGCCTTTGAGGAGAATAGAACTTAGGCTTGAAAAATAATTTCAATGGCAGAAAATTATGATTGAAAAAATAAACACATGTATTCAGCCATGGCAAAGACATCTGCAGGGGTTTTTAAAAAGTCAAGATGGCACCTATGTGATCCAAGTCCTAATACATTTAGTTAATTTATTGTATTTATTTTTGTCTTGTACATTCAACGCAGACGGGGCTTTCAGTGCATGGCTGTGGCTGCCATCTTGACTCTTTTGATGTTATGAGCAGTGTGACGACATAGAAGTGAAGATTCTTTCTTGCTTCCCATTTGGAAAGTTGAGAGTTCAATCCTAGGCAGTTACAGATATTTCTCTATCAGAGTGCAAAAAGAAAATATCTGCTGCGAACTCTGCATAGGCATCAGGAAGGGCAGGCATCCAGTCAGTAAACACTCAGCCCCTTTCAGTTGTCCCAACCCAGAGGTGGGTTCCTCCCAGTTCACAAGAGTTCTATAGAATCAGTAATAAACCAGTGGCGATGTCATAGAGCCGGTCCTGTTGTTGCCAGTCTTTTGGGGGGGGATTTTGTTTTTGGGGGGGAGAAATAAATTTTTTGCTAGTTCTGAGCATGCGCAGAAGCCAAATTTTTGGCACTGAGCATGCCCGCATGTGGCTACATGGTGCATAATGTGTGCACAGCCATGCAATGCGAGAGGAAGTGAACTGGTGGTGAGATAAGTTAGAACTCACCCCTGCTTCAACCCGACCTCAAAGCAAGGGATTTCAGGGTCATAAAAAAAAACCCTATGGATATAATGTTTAATTGAAATCAATGGGGAACTTTAAACTTTATTCTTCCTTCAAATGTTGACAGATTTTAATCTAGTAGAGGATCTAGTTCTGATTGATTGAAGTCAACTCTGCAGAATAGCTTCGTAAAACGAGACATAATTTTAATTATTTATTTATTTATTTATTGGATTTGTATGCCACCCCTCTCTGGAGACTTGGAGCAGCTAACAGCAATAACAAGACAGCGTACAATAATAATCCAATACTAAAAACGATTAAAAACCCATTAATATAAAAACCAAACATACATACAGACATACCATGCATAAAATTGTAAAGGCCTAGGGGGAAAGAGTATCTCAATTCCCCCATGCCTGGCGGCAGAGGTGGGTTTTAAGTAGCTTACGAAAGGCAAGGAGGGTGGGGGCAATTCTAATTTCTGGGGGGACTTGGTTCCAGAGGGCCAGGGCCACCACAGAGAAGGCTCTTCCCCTGGGTCCTGCCAATCGGCATTATTTAGTTGACGGGACCCGGAGAAGACCCACTCTGTGGGACCTAACTGGTCACTGGGATTCGTGCAGCAGAAGGCAGTCCCTGAGATAATCTGGTCTGGTGCCATGAAGGGCTTTATAGGTCATAACCAACACTTTGAATTGTGACCAGAAACTGATCGGCAACCAATGCAGATTGCGGAGTGTTGGTGTAACATGGGCATATTTGGGAAAGCCCATGATTGCTCTTGCAGCTGCATTCTGCACGATCTAAAGTTTCCGAACACTTTTCAAAGGTAGCCCCAAGTAGAGAGCGTAAATAAAATAAATGCAAATACAATTCAACAGTTGGTTGAATGCGTAATTATTTCCTTCCGGATATCAAGCTACTATGTTCTCATTTTGAGAGCTCCTTGCTGCTCTCTGAGCTGGGTTGTTATTTTTGTAGGTGGTTCATTACTCAAATGAGTTAACTTTATCAGTGTAGTAATGATGTTACCTTGTCTGGGTAATGAAATGTCTACAACACCCCTCCCCCAAAAAAACCCCATTCAACCTAAGAGAGCACCAAGAACTCTCATTTCAAGGTTGACTCTGCCTTCCATCCTTCCGAGGTGGGTAAAATGAGGACCCAGATTGTGGGGACAATAGGCTGGCTCTGTTAAAAAGTGCTATTGCTAACATGTTGTAAGTCCCCCTGAGTCTAGGGAGAAGGGCGGCATAAAAATCAATCAAACAAACAAACACACACACACACACACACACACACACACACACATACATAAATTTCAATCCTGAACTATTAATATTCCCTTTTATTGGTCCCCTTATTTTCAAAATAAGTTTTTTCCCCAAACGCCATCATTCTGCTAAAGGAATAATTCCCTCACCACTGTCAATCTATTCACTAACGCAGCATTACTATTACTATTAGTCTTCTCATCATTCCTATCATCCATCTACCTTCCACTTATGACTTTATGACTGTAACTTGTTACTTGTATCCTTATGATTGATATTAGTATTGATTGACTCCTGGTTGCTTATTTGGACCCAGGGGTGGGCTACTGCCCGGACTGGTGGTGGTGGTAGGGGAACGTAGTGGGGTAGTGAAAATGGAGCTCCACCCCAGAGCACCCATTTTGCACTGAAAGATGTTGAAAGAAAATGCAGTGCATCCTGCATAAGCCACATTCACAGTGTGGTAGTAAAAATTTTTGGTAGCCCTTCGCTGACAACACTCCAAATGATGCTAAAAGAACTTTATGCCCCTGCATCAACCCCAATGGTCTGAAGGTGTGAGTTTTAGCACTGCCACCAATGCAATGGTGACTCCGTCAACAATTTTGTTGCCAAACTCAGAGAAATCACCACCAATTCATCAACCTGGAGGAGATGATGAAAGATTGAATCATTCTAGGCATGACAGATCTAAACCTTCAAAAGAAGCTGCTGATGACAAGTGGGGTGATATTCAAGGATGTCATGGAAGAAGCTAAAGCCACTGAATGATCAGACAACTCAGCCACAGAAATGGCAAAGTTTCCTCACCACCCTACAGTTCCAATAGGGAATATACAGAATCCAGCCTTTGAAAGCACGAACATCCCCCACCCTCAGGATAAGTCCAGAAAGAATGATTTGTGAGGCATCTTCATTCCTACTGTTAGAAGAATATGAGAAGCCTGCAAAAACCACGCACATTGTATCTTAAGACCTCCTTAGCTTTTAGAAACATGTTGGGAGAAATTGGCTAGGCTATTCACTTGTTCATTTCAACACAGGATATAGTGGTTTGACTGCTATAACATCCACAAGCAGAGTGTCCTAAGTCGACCAGTCCCAGTGCTGCAAAATCCCAATGACGTAGTGTGCCTTTCATTCATAAAGAAAGCTTTCCTTGGCATTTGAAAGTAACTGAAAGATCTTCATTTCTTCTCCATAACATTAGAGTTTTAAGGAATTCTCTGCAGAAAGATTTTATCAGTATGATGAGTGAGATGGGATTAGAATTCCTTTGTTAATTGAATGGGAAGATTTAATTGGATGAGAAGAGAAAGAATAGAATCCTGTTCATATCTTAGGTTTACATTCTGCCTAGGTGAATCCGTTCTTCTGATTCATCAAACTTCCTTTTAGCATTGAGACAGCTGTTCCATTCTTGACAGAAGTTAGCTGGGTTGGATTCTTTCCTTCCATGATAGAAGATAAAGAATTGTATACAGTTCACTTTTCAAAAGCTCACCCGAGAGACAGGAAATTTTCCAGATTCTAATGTTTGGTTTAGAATATAAATTTCCTGGATTTTCCTGGACTTTGCCTGCTATCTAAGTAAGTGTTTCTCAACCTCACTATTGTTAATCTGTATTGCTTCCAAAATTCCCTAGCCAGTATATTGCTGAAATCCACACAGCTTAAAGTTGCTGAGGCTGACAAACACTAAACTAGATCAATTGACTCTTTCATACCTGAACTTTTGGAAATCTTCCATTAAGGGAAGCAGCAGAATGAGCACAAAAGAGGTGGATTTGTAAACTGTTGGAGTCTCATACTGTGCTAAATAACAGTGATTTGTTATAAGCCATGGTTTATGACTGAAATTTATTTATCATTTATTTATTTATTGGATTTCTATGCCGCCCCTCTCCGAAGACTCGGGGCGGCATACAACATGTAAAAAACAGCAAATTACAATAAAAATCTATCCAATTAAATTAACAATTACATGACTATTTTAAAATTCCTAGCTATATTAAAATCAATCGCACCCATTCGTACAACAACCATACAAACATTCATTGGCCAGGGCCCAAGATCTAATCGGTTCAAGCCTGGCGACATAAATGAGTCTTAAAACTCTTACAAAAGGCAAGGAGGGTGGGGGGAGTATGAATCTCTGGGGGAGCTGGTTCCAGAGGGCTGGGCCCCCACAGAGCAGGCTCTTTCCCTAGGTCCCACCAAGCAATATTGTCTAGTTGACAGGACCCAGATAAGGCCAACTCTGTGAGACCTAACCAGTCGCTGGGATTCATGTGGCTGGAAGCGGTCCTGCAGGTAATCTGGTCCGATGCCATGTAGGGCTTTATGTGTCATAACCAACACTTTGAATTGAGTCCGGAAACCAATTGGCAGCCAATGAAGACCGTGGCGTGTTGGAGAGACATGGGCATGTCTGGACAGGCCCATGACCGCTTGCACGGCTATGTTCTGCACAATTTGCAGTTTCCAAACACTCTTCAGAGGTAGCCCCATCTAGAGAGCATCAATCATATTGATGTTCATATTGAAATGTTCATATTGAGGGCTAAAGTCTAACACATATGTCTTCTGAAAAAAAATTGGCACAAACTTCAGAAACCTCAAGAAATAGATTGACTACATAGTTGGTGAATAATTATATTAGTATGCTGTTAGCTTCCCATTGAAGTGGTACCTATTCTACTTGCATTTGCATCTTTTTCAACTGCTAGGTGGGTGGGAGCTGGGGCAAGTAATGAGAGCTCATCCCATTGTGGGGAGCTTGGATCTCAAACCCTGGTTGTCAGTTCTCTAGCTCAGTGATTTTCAACCTTTTTTGAGCTGCGGCACATTTTTCACATTTACAAAATCCTGGGGCACACCACCAACCAAAATGACACTCTAACACACTACATAATATATCACCCTCTTATAAAAAGAAAATGATCAAATATCTATATACAACATCAGGATAGACATAACCAGCTGAGGCTGAGGCTTCATCTAGTGGTGGCAATATTTACCACCAGTCCTGACCAGGATTAGAAATTGAGAGCAGAAATTGAGAGGAGTAGCAGCTTCAACTACTCGCCGCGGCCACACAATGACAAGTGCGTGGCAGCCCAAGTGGGGACCTTCCTGGGTGTGGATGAGAGGCGGCCTGCTATTGGTTCATCGCTAGTGGTCGGGATGAATCCTAGAAGATGATTGGTCAGCGAGCATTCCCTGTGCCTCCACTCTTCCTGTCGCTGATAGCTGGAGGGATTGTGAGGGGAATGTTTATGTTCGGATGGAGGTGGCTGGTGGCGAGCTGGATAAATGGTCTCTGCGGGCTGTATCTGGCACGTAATTTGGGACCCATGTTTAATTTCCCCACGGCACAGCTGACCATGTCTTATGGCACACTAGTTTGCCGCAGCACATGTTGAAAAACACTGCTCTAGCTGACAAGTTCAGCATCTTTAACCACTGAGCCATCACACCCCATCTACCTAACCCTATATTTTGATTGATAGATAGATAGATAGATAGATAGATAGATAGATAGATAGATAGATAGATAGAGATAGACAGACAGACAGACGGGTGTGGATGGATGGACGGACGGACGGACGGACAGACGGACAGACAGACAGACAGACAGACAGACAATATAAATATACAGATATACAGTGATTGGCATGCACACCAAAGTTCACAAAAAAAGGCCAGCAACTAATAGTGCAAAGCAAGGGTGGACTACTAATCAGAATCGGGCATGCCTCCGCAGCTCTGGAGGTCCCGTGAGTTTCAGCAGAGTTATGCTGCTGAGCCCATGCAGGTAGCCCATGCAGGTGTGCATGGAGATGCAGGTGTGCCCGTGCTCCGGTGAGGTTTTTTACTTCCGTGCATGCA
Source organism: Erythrolamprus reginae (assembly GCF_031021105.1). Classification (NCBI taxonomy): domain Eukaryota; kingdom Metazoa; phylum Chordata; class Lepidosauria; order Squamata; family Dipsadidae; genus Erythrolamprus; species Erythrolamprus reginae. The sequence continues at coordinate 103,670,591 of NC_091952.1, read as the reverse complement.
CAGAAGCAAAAAAACCCACACCAGAACATGGGCGCACCTGCGTCTCTGTGCACGATTAAGCGGAGGAAAGCCCACTTAAGCATTCCGGCTAGTAGCTCACAACTGATGCAAAGTCAGCTTATCATGATTTATTCAGTAAGCCATGAACAAGCAAACTGTAGCTTAGTGTGATGAGTGAACCCATTGAACATTTGGGGGAAAAAATAGTGATTTCCACAATTGACCTTTCTTTCTTTTGAAACCAACTTCATCTTCCTTTGCAAAGAAGGAAGTCCTGCAAGTGCTGAGTGAATTCCTCTTTTGTTGGCCGTACCCTTTCAACTCTAAAATATATAAACTATATATCTTAAAACAATCATGTTAGTAAAACACATATCCATAAGGTAAAGAAATATTTTGCAACATCCTGTGTATTATAGCTTTCAGAAATATCGACTGTAGCCATCAGTCACAAAATATTTGCCAACCCTTACTGTTTGTTATAGCTCTCATGCAATTTCATTTAGTATATGAGATTTCCTATACAGTGGTACCTTGTTACTCATCATTAATTGGTTCCGTGTGTGTGTGTATGTGTGTGTGCAATGAGGACCCAAAATGATGAGAACCAACTATTCACATAAAGAAGAATGTAACAAGTCACAAGGCAACCATCAGTCACATGTTCTACCTTGTGCATTGAATACCAGACAAATGATGAATGCCAGGACAAAATTTGCATTTCAAAATGCGTTGAGTACCAAATTTGATGAGTTTCCATGCAATTGAATAACAAGGCACCATTGCAAATGACCACTCTATATGCAGTTACCATTGCCTGGATGGATGGGAACGCAGTGGGGTAGCAAAAATGGAGCTCCACCTCAAATTACCTCAAATTACCTCAAATGTTGAAAGAAAATGGAGGGCATCCTGCATAAGACATGCCCACAGTGTGGTAGTAAAAAATTTGGTAGTCTTCACTGTGTACATGCTATAGGAAATAAATATATCAGTATATTCTCATCTACCCTCTGCATCTGAACAAATGGACTATTGCGTGCGAAAGCTTAGGTTAACGGTATCCATAACAAATTAAGCTTTTGTCAAAATAATGAAACATGTGTCATAATGTCATGACACAACTTCCATCCCTTTACATACTTGAGACACTGCAAAGCCAGTACGAAAGGGTTAGACTTGGTATTGCAATGCAAATTTTGTCACCAATCTCACCCTTGTTCCTTTTCAAACATCCGGGCTTCCACAACAGGCATTTTTATAAAGTGCCCCAATTAATATGAAAAGGCTCCAAAAATTCCCCAAGGTAATTTCAAGTGCCAAGACCCTGTTGAGATCATTAGTCAGGAATCCCATTTCCTGAGGTTATAAAAACGTCTATAATAGCCTTACAAGATTACCCCCTCTCATCAGCTGATGATGGCACACCCTTGTCTCTGTTTATTGCTTTGTGGGAAAGCAGAATGATGCAAGCACCAAAGCCAAAGTCAAGATACCTAACAAACTGGCATTGTGGTTCCCCTCAAACAGTCTGGGTGCTCCTGTTATCTGTGATCCTCTGCTTGCAACCAGCGATTATCACCTTCCTTATCTAACAAATAAAAAGTTTCAGAATTCCACAAGAACACCTCATGAATGAGAGGCAAGGCTAATCAGCTTTGGTTGGGCATTTCTATTCTTTCCTAGTAAGAGAGAAAAACTTTTAGTTGAAACCACATTGCTGGACTAGATCATCCTGTACCTATATGACCTTGCTGTTGGTTCAGGACTGGAAGACAACAACTTGGAGTACATGACCTTATAGATGGTCCTCACTCTGACAAGGAGCTTGGAGTACTCATATCTAAGGACCTAAGTGTCAGAACCCACTGTAACAACATTGCCAAAAAGGCACTAAGAATTATTAATCTAACCCTGTGTAGCTTTTTCTGTCTGGAACCCACACTGCATATCAGATAGCAATACAATCAAGAGTCCAAAAATATTTCACAATAAGAGTTCTCCACTCCACTCCTCTGCTCGCACTCCTTATTCCACCAGAATTTAAATTTTGGGCTTAGATAGCCTAGAATTTTGTCACCTTTGATCTGACCTAAATGTAATTCCCAAAATCATTTACCACAATGTCCTACCTCTCAATGATTTCTTCAGCTTTAACCACAACAATACACAAGCACACAATCAATTCAAACTTAAATGTAAACCACGCGAAACTCAACTGTAGAAAATGCTGCGGAGAGGGGCGGCATACAAATCTAAATAAATAAAATAAATAAATAAAATAAATAAATAAATACAACTTTAGCAACAGAGTAATCAATGCCTGGAATGCACTACCTGGTTTCATCCCCAAACCCCATAACTTTAACCCCTTTCAAGAGCTGGGCTGGAGCAGTGGTTAGAGTACAGCACTGCAGGCTACTTCAGCTAACTTCTAGCTGTAGTTCAGCAGTTCAAATCTTACCACTGGCTCAAGGTTTCTTCCACAAACCCAAAACATTTTACCCTTAGATTATCTACAGTTGACCTTAAGAGATCTGTAAGGGGCGTGCATTAGCCATTGTGCCTACCATCTGTTATGCTGGGCCCTTCACTAATAGCCCTCAATGAGTTAGGAATGCAAATTCAAACACACACACACACCATCACAAAAGAAATGAAAGTAATTTATCCAAACAGTTTTGTGAGCATACACTAAAGAGCCAAATTTCTCTCACCCAGATAACAGTCCTGGAATGTGGCAAAAGACAAAATAAACGAGCAATTAAGGCAGCTGTGAACCTTCACAGCCGCCCGCTTCAATGAGTCCACAAGAGTTATTTAACTGTGAAGTGTGCAAAAGTCAGTAGAAGCCTGGAATAATCCAAACAGTAGCAATGGTCTTTCTCCAACAGATAAATGCCCACACGCACACTCCCCAATGCCCATAATTTATCACCAAATACATTAACCTAATTGCCTCTTCAACAACTGTTCTCCCTTATCTTCGCTGCCGCCTGTGCAGCTGGTCCCTTCTTGCCATGAACCTGAGCACATGAGCATCCACAAGCCGATCCTCCTCCGAGTCTGACGTCTCACTAATGTGAGCATTAACTGATGGGCTGGCTGCACCCATCCCTCTGTCTGATTCCTCTCCCCCACTTTCTGTCCTTGGCAATGAATCTTCATTATCAGAATCTGTTGGCAATAACACCAATCTCTGTGAACCCGAGAATTCCCCTGAAGCAATGTCCAAATCCCCCATTACAGGAGCTGGCCCAGAGCCAACAACAACACCATCCCTGTCCTACTGCCCTATTGTCCTCTTTTATCTACCTCCTTGGATGGACAAAAAATGCTCACCAAAACACCAGTTGTTCAATATTCTCTCTCTCACACACACACACTCACTCTCTCTCTCTCTCCCCCTCCTTCCCTCTCTCTTTTAATTGTACCCTGCTTTGAGGTCTATTTAAATAGAGTGGGTTATACTTGAAAAGTAACGGGTATTCACAGCTTTTTCCCCCCTACATCCCTCATAATGGATGCTGATAATAACATGCCAGCCATAATTCCCCTTTCCCTTAGAATAAGCACTCTCGATAGGTTCTTAAGGAATGACTGCCCAAGGTCAATCATGAATGAGTGAGAAGTGAATAAACAGGAACTTGACTGAGATAAGTCAACTATTGATTATGAAAAAGGTGTTTAATCCAACAAGAGAGAAAGGGAGAGGCAAACTGGTGCTTGATGAGATCATTTTTCTTTTTTAAAGGAGTTACTCCTTGCATTCCTGGAGCAATACCATTATTTTTAGTCAACATTCTTGTGTCTAGGGAAATTCCAGGCAATGGTTGGTCCCAAAGGTATTGTTCAAAAGGTAATTGGACTTCCTTGGGTTTTCCCCCCAAAAACATTTTACTTCTCATCCAAGAACTGAAGAAGCTTCTTGGAAGATGTGAAATGTTTTCAAAGGGGAAAAAAAATCCAAGAAAGTCAGCTTGCCTTTTGAACACCTTTGAGTCAACATTCTTTCACTTTCACCTAATTTGCCAACATTTTATATTTTATTATATTTTATATTTTATAACATACTGAACATACCTAACACACCTTCCTTCTTTTATTTTCCCTGCAACAGCAACTCTGTAAGGTGGGTTTGCCCAAGATAGAGTGTCTGGTCCAGCTGCCTTTGGTGCCTAAGACAGGACTAGAACTCACAATCTCCTGACTTCCTGTTAACTACTAGATCAAACTATACAGTCCCTCAAAGGACTCTGCAGCTGACTTGTGTTCCAAAATCATTTCACATTTTTTGGGGGGGACAGCCACTCTAACACTGATAACCTATATTGGCTACCTGTTGCTCTGCTGTCCATTTGTCCTTTTGCTCTCATGCAAATTAAGTCAGACTTCGGGTCATGGCAATTATTTCCTTATGTTTATTTCCTATGAATTGAGATATCCTGAAAATGCTTCTTCAGAAAACTTTAGTGGTTTGTCATCTTTCAGAAAGAACAGGAAATTTTCACTGATGACATCCGGTTAGAGGTGGTTGATGTTTTCCCAAGAAAAGGCTACAGGCCATTTGCAAAGCAAATTTTATATGCAGAAAATCCCAGATCCGTTTCTGTTTATTCCCCAAACATAAATATTTGCTAGCCAGTTGCTGCCACTGCTGGTTTTACTATAGATCTGCCTTGGTAGTAAGGAGTGGTTTTATGAGAAATCAGTTGGTATTAATAAATCGTTGGAAGAAATCTTTATTTCCTACAAAGGTTTTTTAAAGGGTTTGGGCTTGCTAAGGTGGACTGCTATTTTTAAATGCCTCAATTCATTGGAACACACTGTGTGTGCTAACTCTCCCCCACCCATATATATTTAAAACAGCTCCGTGTTTTTGTAACTTGCATAGCTATTTTAGAAGCTATTTCTAGCATCCTACATGCATGTACATGCTTAGCTCCTGTAAAAGAACAACAACACTTTCCTGAAAATTATTTCCTGCAAATAACAGTTACTTGAATGATTTGTTAATGCCTTTCATATGTTTGTATTGTCTAAATACATAAACAATAATTTATCAGAATCTTTTTTAAATTATTAAAAAATAATTTTAAAAAATCAAAACACTTTTCTATTGGACTATGTAAACATGAATAAACACTTTAGTGAGTTAACCATCTAATTAGTCTGATTGCTAAGGTACTGGCCTACAAACCAGGAGATTGTGAGTTCTAATCCCACTATATGCATGAAAGATGGCTGGATGACTTTGGGCCAGTTTTTGTCACTGAGTCAAATTCATTTCACAGGGTAATTATTGTGGAGGAAATAGTGGGAGAAAGAAGTGTTAGATATGTACACTCTGTCTTGAATTATTTATAAAAATAATAAATATTGGGAATAAAGAAATAATTTTAAGGCCAGCATTCTAGTATATAATGTCAACCCTTGTGCAACATCATAATGCAGTGATAATGTGTACTTTCATGCCAGCTGGGATGATGTATGGAAGATAGAGTATGTGAGAAACAGATCAAAAATACTTTTTAGAAAGATTTCAGCTTGTGGGAAATGCCAGAATGAAAAATTCAGAGAATACAGATGAGAAAATACAGTTCTCCGAACAAAAATAATTTTCTTGTGATTTGAATGATGCAGTGATACTCTTGGTAGAAAAAATATCAGGAAGAGAAAAGTGCCAATATCAAATCTTATTGGAAAGTATAAAAATATATGGGAACTACACTCCTGGGGAAGCCATCACATGAACAAAGGTGGTAGGGAGTCTTTCTTGATAAATGCAGAAATTTTGACCTAAAGTAAATTTATTTTTATTTATTTATTATTTATTATTTAGATTTGTATGCCGCCCCTCTCCAAATTATTGATACAATTTGATACAATTTGCACTAAAATGCAAATTCAGGGGTAACGTTTAGATTTTTCAGTCCCAGTTTTCCCGGTTTTACTATTGCCTCTTTGGATTCCAGACAAGTCCCACAAAAGTTCCAGCATTCGTTTCTTGGTGGCTGCCAGACTTTGAACGAAGAACCAGATATATTTGGTGATGCCATATGAATTCTCCCCATTTTTAAAAATGTAAGATGAGGGTGAAATTTCCATCCTCCAAACAAGATTATAGTTACTGAACTCTAGTCCAACCAATCTCACTTAATATCCTCCAGATGTATTGCATTCTCAGAGGAAAAAAAATCTGGAGGGAGCTAAGGTTTTTTTGGAGGGGGAAAAAGCTTCTTTACAGGACATCAAGTTGGTGGAGGCTAATTGAAAAGATTTCATGTGGTTGCAAAACCTTATCTCCACAATGTGCTTTATACTCTGTAACATTTTCTCTTTATCTGATTACACACTCTGACACAATGTGAAGAATATCATCATAATTTGGTGGAACAATGTGTCCATGCAAAAGGAAACAGTTCCTTCACTCCATTGAAGCAAGGAAAGGACTATTGGTTTTTTAAAAAAAAAATATTTGTGTGTGTGTGTGTGTATTCCCCCAATATATATTCCCCCAAATTAAGATATTCCCTGATAATAAGCCCAATCGAGTTTACATACATGCATACATACATACATACATACATACATACATACATACATACACATGTGCATGATTAACATTTTTTGCTCATAATGAAAAGGAAGGGAGACTAGTATAGATCTATTTTAAGCTTATTTTGCTCTTATCGGTTTTTTTCTGTTGAATCATCAGATTCGACAGGAAAAAACCATATATCTATGCGTGTATGTAAATATGTATTCATTTATTAGCAAGAATATGTCACACACACATATATTTGTTCTAAAAATATGAGTTCCAGGTATATCTGTCCGTCTGTCCGTCTGTCCGTCTGTCCGTCTGTCCGTCTGTCCGTCTGTCCGTCTGTCCGTCTGTCCGTCTGTCCGTCTGTCCGTCTGTCCGTCTGTCCGTCTGTCCGTCTGTCCGTCTGTCCGTCTGTCCGTCTGTCCGTCTCTCCGTCTCTCCGTCTCTCCGTCTCTCCGTCTCTCCGTCTCTCCGTCTCTCCGTCTCTCCGTCTGTCTGTCTATCTGTCTGTGTGTATGTGCCTGTTTAATCACACACAAACACACACAACACACACATTCTTCTTTTTTTCCTTGGCCAAGCTTCTTTAACAACCATCAATTTGCTGATTGACATTATATAACAGTTCAAGAAGTTGCCCCCTAAATTATAAATGCAGAAATGAAGATGAAAAAACCCACGGCAATCCTTCTTTTGTGTATGGACATGAATCAAAGTGTCTTGCAGTGGACACTATTACTTCTTCCTTGCCAAGACTGAGAGGTTAGTAGGTTTTGGATCCCACACATCTGAGAGATGGGAGGCTTCAATCTTTGGGCCCTATCCCATTCAGAGTTGGTACAGAGCATCTCCTAAACCAGTGATGGCAAACCTTTTTTTCCTTGGGTGCCAGAAGCACATGTGCAAGAGTGATAGCATACATATGCATGCCCACAACCATAATTTAATGTATCCCATGCACCATGACCTCATGTGCATTCACACATGACCCAATGTGCTACCTCACCCCTGTACATGTGCACACAAACCCCCTGCATCCTATTTTGGGCCTAGCAGACCTCTGGAGGCTGGAAATGGCACATTTCCAGAATTCCGGCAGGCCCATTTTTCACCCTCCCCAGCCTCCAGAGGCCTTCTAGAGGCCAGAAATGACCCATTTCGCAACTTCCATTTGCCCAGCGATAGAAAGTGCTCAGGCAGTAATAGTCTTGGGTTGGAAGGATGCGACAAAATGGACAATGCAAAATTGGTACCGGTACATGGTGGACCACATTCAATTTGAGATTATGGATAAAAGGATGAATTTGATTAATGAAACTGACTTGCGACAACTGATGGGACGATGGGACAAGGTAAGATGATACAGTGTTCCTTTGATTTTCACAGGTTCGAACTTTGCGGAAAGTCTATACCACGGTTTTTCAAAAATATTAATTAAAAAATACTTTGCGCGTTTTTCCCCTATACCATGGTTTTTCCCACCCGATGACGTCATATGTCATTGCCAAACTTCCGTCTGCCTTTAATAAATATTTTTATAATAAACTTTAATAAATAAACATGATGAGTAATAATCTGAATGGTTGCTAAGGGAATGGAAAATTGCAATTTAGGGGTTTAAAGTGTTAAGGGAAGGCTTGTGATACTGTTCATAGCCAAAAATAGTGTATTTACTTCTGCATCTCTACTTCGTGGAAATTCAACTTTCGCGGGCGGTCTCAGAATGCATCCCCCGCGAAAAGCGAGGGAACACTGCATATGGCGAGTAGAATCCGAGACCAAGCTATAAGAAACAAGTTGGAATCACTGTATAATATATAAATAAATATTTCGCTCTTGGGTTCAAATGGTTTATACAAGAAACACCCCCGATTGGTGGTGGGGTATGAATGTCTGTCTGGTGATGGGCACAATCACTGAGCACTTGTTATATGTTGTGTGTGTGTGTTTTTATATTATAAAATCAATAAAAATATTTTTTAAAAAGCAACTTCCATTTGCCCAATTTTTCAACTTCCCCAGGCTCCACAGATTTTCCAAAAATGCCCTCCCAGAAGCCTTTGTTTGAGACCTTCTCTGAGGGAGATGGGTGATTCAGAAATACGAAAAATAAACAAACTAGTTCTACACAGGGCTGCCCTTAAAGCCCATCTGAAAGCTTCAGTTAGCCCACTGTGCAACAGCAGTATGTGAAATTATAGGTGCATTTCTTACATCTGTGGTCTGAAACCCACACCACATTTCAGACAAAAACTTTAGGAAATGTCCAGAGATACTCTCCACTTGCAACAGAATATCCTACGCAACTAGACTTACAATCCTAGGTTTAGAAAGCTTAGAACTACGTCACCTTAAACATGACCTAAGCATAGCCCATAAAATCATCTGCTGCAACGTCCTTCCTGTCAATGACTACTTCAGCTTCAACCACAACAACACATGAACACCCAACAGATACAAACCACTCCAAACTCAACTGCAGGAAATACGACATTAGTAACCGAGTAGTTAATGCATGGAACTCACTACCTGATCTGTAGTATCATCACCTAACCCTAAAAACTTTACCCTTAGACTATTTACTGCTGACCTTACCCTATTCCTAAGAGGTCCGTAAGGGGTGTGAATAAGTGCACCAGCGTGCCTACTGTCCCCTGTCCTAATGTTTCTCTCTTACTAGTATCATGTATATAAACATTGTCATATTTTTGTATACTGCCAGTAAGTACATACTTGACACAATAAATAAATTTCATTATGCTCATGTAATACAGCTACTCTGCCAAGGCACTGACATTCGGGTGCTATTCAAGATGTCAGGTAAAATGTTAAAGCCTTACGTGACAAGGGAATATAGGAATGTTACCTACTCCAAACATATCTGCCTGTCTCACATATTCCCGGATGAAGATCTTGCTCCAAACTCTTTCTTTTAAATCTTGCCATCTTATGGGACTTAGAAAATCAATCTTTTCTCTGTGATTGACTCTGTTCTCTCCCCATCACACACATCAATATTTATTTATTTATTTATTTATTGGATTTGTATGCCGCCCCTCTCCAGAGACTCGGGGCGGCTAACAGCGACAATAAAACAGTGTACAATAGTAATTTGGTATTGATGATTAAAAATCAATTAATATAAAATTAATATAAAAATATAATATACTATAGTCCCCAACTCTTTTCATCATTAGAAAAATTGCTAAGATTTTCCACCAGGCATTAGGGTCAATTGACACCCTAATGCCTTCTTCTTTGGGTTCTTTTATTAAATTGCTTGATTGTCATTGCTATATTTTGTATTTTAAATTTATATAGTGGGTATGTTTCGATTTTAATGTAAAGTTTGGAGGCTTGGAGACTTGGTTTAATTGTTCTTTTTCATTGTTGTTTGCTAGTCAGAATCACAATGTTTCACTTGGGTGGCCTCGCAGGCTCTTAATCTCTATCTATCTAGGAAGCATCGTTGGCAAATCAATTCTGAAAACTTCGGGCCCTTGTCAGATCTGAGTTGAAGGGTTTACAAGCATGTATACACAACACTAGAAAAAGTATGTAAATACAAGCTTATGGATTAACTGGACTTGGAAAAAACCTAAGTGTAATGCCAACTAGATGGACTGAACTATAAATCTCCTAAAGCTGGTTTGAAATGGGGGAGAATCGTAGTTGTTTTTTTTAAAATCTAAATTAAACAAATTGAGGAAGACCAACTTAAGGTAAGGCTACTGGTAAGCAAAAATCAAAGAAGGCTTGCTGACTCATAGCTGATTATACAACAAATGAGTCACTGAAGTAGCTATCCAGGCAATTCAAGAGATTGCATTATTAAGGAAATTTTAGACTTAGAAAACTAGTACTGGTGGCTGCTCTGTTGTGGGGCTGTATTTGTATTTGATTGCCATACTTCAAGGAAGGAATTAAGTGAAATGGGAGCAAAGTAAAGTCAACAGCCCAATCCAGAGGTTTGTTTTCATTTAGGAAAGTGATGAAGTAGAGCTTATATCCACACTATGAAGAATGCAGAGCTGCGGCTGAGGCTGAAAATAGCAAAGAGGGGATTGCCCTCTCCTTCACCTACACAGTCCAGGAAATTTATTATAAATTATCCTTCTCTGTGTTTGTAACATTACGTCTTTCCAAGCTCCATTAGTCAAGAAACACGAGACGATTGCAATACCCATGGTGTGCGGGAAGAGAAGAGAAACTGTTATGGGGTCGATGTTTTCAGAAATATCTAGCTCCACCTAGAGGATGGATTTCTTATGAGTCAATTTGTGCTAAGGATTAGAAGAAGAACCCTGAAAAGAATATAGTGTAGAGCAGTGTTTATCAACCTTGTTAATTTTAAGATGTGTGGACTTCTTAAGAGCAAGGCTGGCTGGGGAATTTTTGGATTTGAGATCCATACATCTTAAAGTTGGCAAGGAACTGGGCATGGCTAGTTTAGTGAAGAGAAGGACCAGGGTAGAAATTTTCTGACATTGAGAGCAATCAACCAATGTGTTGTGGTTCGCTCTGGCCCAGCTCCTGCCCCAAGGACTGTGGGTGTGGGGGAGACATCCACATACTGCAGGCCTGTTTTGCCCCCGGTGGAATCTGATGATGAAGGCTCCTCTGACCAAGAAGACATGAGTGACAGGGAGGAGGAGAGTGTGGCAGACAGCTCAGAAGGAGATCAATTATCTAGCTCCTCCTTGGATTCAGAACAAGCGTTAATGATACAGCCACACATGTGGAGAGCGATGCATATGCAACAACAACTGAGAGATTATTATTATCAAAGAAAATGAGGCCACCTGTGGTTGGGTGGGGCTGTGGTAATTAGTGAGGCTGCTATAAAGAGCAGCCAGTGGGTTTAGCCATTGTGGAGGATTATCTGATCGTTGTGTTTCATGACTGCTTTACTGACTTTGACTTTTTGTGTGCTGATTTTTCCCTGCTTGGAAACTAAACCAGAGCAATGTTTGTTTCACTTTGTGAAAGAAGGACTTTGAATTGCCTCACAGCTGCAAGCTAAGTATCACAGGACTGATAAGGGACTTGTATAAATTACCAGTTTATTTGGAGACGAGTGCTCTTTGCTATAACAAAAGAGGGCTTAGTTTAAGTGAATTTTCATTATAAGGAACATTGTTTTGAATTTTCAAACGTGTGTGTCTGAAATTTGTACTTGTGAATTTTTGGGAGGATTCTACCAGAGAGCCCGACAGAACACAATGGAACAGCTTAACTTCAGAAATTGTGTGTGCTTCATCACTGGAAGCTTTCAAGAAAAGACTGGACTGCCATCTTTCAAAAATGCTATAGGGTCTGCTTGGGCAGAGGTTTGGACTAGATGACCTACAAGGTCACTTCCAACTCCATTAATCTGTATCAGCATCTGAGAAGAATAAGAAACAATGGTGTATGGAAGCTAACCACTAGGTTGGCATAATGAGCATCAGACACATTTTTGATGGTAACTAAAGATCGCTTTTTCTATATGTACAATATTATATCTGTTTGTAATATGTTCAGTTGGGCAAAGATTTAAACAACCTACATTAGGCTGTTTTTTTTTGGGGGGGGGGTCAGTAATTAAATTTTTCAATATTTTTTTTAAGGAGCAGATAACTCCTACCCTCAAATCTCAGGCAACCCTATCTCTGTTTTGCAGCTCTAAGCAAAAATTCAATTGCAAAAAACCCCTCCATTTCAGTAGTGGGTTCTAAAACCCTTTACTACCGGTTTGCACTCACAGAGCCTGGTTCTTAGAACTGGGCCAAAGTGGGAGCAACCCATCTCTGTTCCATTTGTATTGCATTGTTAATATATGATTTAAGAGCACACCTAGGAAAGAGTATGGTGACTGGTTCTGAACAGAAATAATTTCAAAGCTGCGAAAGCTTTGCTTCTCTTTTAATTTGGCAGTCAGTGTAATTTCCCATACTTTTTAATAATACTGATCCAAAGAAAGACATACTTTGATTTTCCACTGAATTTAGACTAACTGCATGATTAATAGACTAACAGCAGGATTAAATAACTGAACATTGTTCGGTTGTTTTTCAAAAAACATCAAAGATGAATGATTAATTGAGCATTGTCACAGTTAAGTACAAACAATATTTCCAACTCATTTAAATATATAATTTATAAACAACAGACTTCATTGGACTTTGCATAGAATGGACCAAATTCCATTGTGATTTATGTAATTTATATGGCAATTTCATTCCACAAGTGCTTCTTATTTTATCATTCATTAATCATATATTCTGCATATGCTGCACTCCAACTGTGATGTATCCTGATGACTACCCTAAGGCATTTCTATACTCTTTTTTTCCCCTGATCATGTGAAAGTAATTTTCTAACCATGTGAAAGGATTTTTGTGTGTGAAAATCTTTCCCAGAAGGCATGGGATGAATAATAAAATATTTTGCAAAATGAAATATTTTAGTAGTGGAAACTGTGATTATTCATTTGTGGTTTGGCTGCACAATTTGAAAAACAACTGCCCCTTAGTCTCACAATACACACAATAGGAACAGTTTCAGAAAAACGAACAGTATCCAGCATTTTGACCAACTTTGATGCAAGAAAATTGATTAAAAATCTTGATTTTTAGAAAGCTTGTTTCTTGTTTTAGTACTCAAGCATGCCCCAAAACATTCCTAACAGTCCCACAGGCAACTTCATCTTTCAAGCTATTAAGATTTTGGATAATAGACTTCTCACAATGGAATAACATATTCAAACACATGGAAGAATACCTTTACATATTCAATAACATATTCAAACACATGGAAGAACATACTTTATATACTCTATGTACACAGTTTCCATTATATCTGTTCCTTCTGGTTTATATGAATTTGGCACAACATGCTTGTTACCATTACAACTGTAGAATACTTAAACCCATTCAAAATTATTAGGACCCTTTCGGGGCTACAATCAATCACTCAGTTGCAATATTAGTTTCGTTTAGTTTAGTTTGGTTTATTTAGATTTGTATGCCACCCCTCTCCGAAGACTCGGGGCGGCTAACAACAATTAAAAAAACAATGTAACAAATCTAATATTAAAAAGTAATCTAAAAAAACCCAATTTAAGAGACCAATCATACCAACAAACATACCATGTATAAATTCTATAAGCCTAGGGGGAAGGGAGAAAAAAATTTTCAATTCCCCCATGCCTGACGACAGAGGTGGGTTTTAAGGAGCTTGCGAAAGGCAAGGAGGGTGGGGGCAACTCTGATATCTGGGGGGAGTTGGTTCCAGAAGGTCGGGGCCGCCACAGAGAAGGCTCTTCCCCTGGGTCCCGCCAAGCGACATTGTTTAGTCGACGGGACCCAGAGAAGGCCAACTCTGTGGGACCTAACCGGTCGCTGGGATTTGTGCGGCAGAAGGCGGTCCCAGAGATATTCTGGTCCGGTGCCATGAAGGGCTTTATAGGTCATAACCAACACTTTGAATTGTGACTGGAAACTGATCGACAACCAATGCAGACTGCGGAGTGTTGGTGTAACATGGGCATGCCTTGGGAAGCCCATGATTGCTCTCGCAGCTGCATTCTGCACGATCTGAAGTTTCCGAACACTTTTCAAAGGTAGCCTCATGTAGAGAGCATTACAGTAGTCGAGCCTCGAGGTGATGAGGGCATGAGTAACTGTGAGCAGTGAGTCCCGGTCCAGATAGGGCCGCAACTGGTGCACCAGGCGAACCTGGGCAAAAACGGCCCCCTCGCCACAGCTGAAAGATGTTTCTCTAATGTGAGCTGTGGATCGAGGAGGACGCCCAGGTTGCGGACCCTCTCTGAGGGGGTCAGTAATTCCCCCCACCAGGGTTATGGATGGACAGATGGCATTGTCCTTGGGAGGCAGAACCCACAGCCACTCCATCTTATCCGGCTTGAGTTTGAGTCTGTTGACACCCATCCAGACCCCAACAGCCTCCAGGCACCGGCTTCGTTGAGAAATTTTGTTAAAGATAAAGGTTCCCCTCACACATATGTTGTAGTCATTCCTGACTCTAGGGGGCAGAGCTCATCTCTGTTTCAAAGCCGAAGAGCCAGTGTTGTCCAAAGATGTCTCCGTGGTTATGTGGCTGGCATGACTAAACTCCAAAGGTACATGGAATGCAGTTACCTTCCCAGCAAAGTGGTCCCTATTTTTCTACTTGCCTCTTTTTCATGCTTTCGAACTACTAGGTTGGCAGAAGCTAGGACAAGTAACGGGAGCTCACCCCATTATGAGGCACTAGGATTGCTGAACCTCCGACCTTTTGATCAAAAAGCATAGCATTTTAGTCACTGAGCCACAGTGTCCTTAAATTTTGTTTATTTCAATGCAAAATTAAATATTTTCATTTAGATCAATAAAAAAAATCACAAGGATAGAAGGAAAGAGATTTCCCCCTTTTTATTGTTTAATAGCACATTATTATTATTACTATTACTACTACTACTACTACTACTACTACTGGCTCACAACATACAGTGCAAACAATAAGCATACAAATCTAATAGTTAAAAACATAGCTAAAAACCCATTAATTTAAAAAACAGTTAATTACTCAATCCCACCCACACATAACATTAATGGTCAGAACAGAGCATCCCATGCCTGGTGACATAGATGGGTCTTAAGGCTTTTGCGGAAGAAGAGGAGGGTGGGGGCAGTATAAATCTCTGGAGGGAGTCGATTCCAGAGGACTGTGGCCACCACAGAGAAGGCTCTTCCCCTAGGCCCCACCAAACAGCATTGTCTGGTTGACAGGATCTGGAGAAGGCCAACTCTGTGGGACCTGATTGGTCGCTGGGATTTATGCGGCAGGAGACGGTCCCGTAAGTAATCTGGTCCGATGCCATGTAGGGCTTTATAGGTTATCACCAACACTTTGAATTGTGTCCAGAAACCAATCGGCAGCCAATGCATACATTCAACACTGCCATTTTCCTCTATATTCTTCTATATTCTTCTATATTCTTCTATACATCCAAAAGTTAATGATGCTTGCAAATTATTACAGAAGCGTTGTCTCTCCAAATATTTTGGCCTCTCTCTGATTTACTCAGCATATCTGGAAAGTCATGAATGAATTTACAGAATTTGTAAAGGTAGAAACACTGGTATAAAATGTTTGATCATGTTCATGTTGGAAGGACTGAGGTGCTTCTGAGTTGAAAGAATTAATCAGTGACATCACAGTTGCCCTGGGACACCTGGTTGGGCGCTTCATTCACGTCTCCATTAATGTGCCCACCAAAGTGTTACCTATCTATCTACTTGTGATTACTCACTTTTGAATTGGTAGGTCAATAGGAGCTGAAGCAAATGATGAGAATTCACCCTGTCATGCAACAACACTTGGGTCTCAAATGTGGGCTTGCTGCATGCTAAACCACAAAAGACACCGCATTCATGTATAAAACATTATCCCTATCAGAATTGCCACCTGTACTCAATGAAAAAAAAAAGTGTAAATCATCTGATTCTTGTGGTATTGGTTATTGTCTGGTGTTAATCCTCCCTGATCATCCAGAAAAATAAACCACATGTGCACATCATACAAAAGAGACAATAAAAAAATACTGGAACACGTCATCTCCAGCAACCAACAGGCAGATAAGAATGCGTGCCAGAAGGGAATTCCCAAACCTTTTTTAAACTATAGTAACATGAATTGCAATATTGCTTCATCTCTTACAAATTGTGACTCCCAAATGAATACAGTTCTGACCAACCCTTTAACCTTTTGCCAAACTGGTGAGCTTTGCCTTACTAATCATTGCATAAATTCTTAGGTTTTGGTCATGATTCAGTGAAAAAATCTACAATAGATACTGAATTGGGAAGGAAAATGAAATAAGATTTAAGATTTATTAGATTTGTATGCCGCCCCTCTCTGAAGACTCGGGACGGCTCACAACAACAATAATACAATACTTAGAATACAAATCCAATAAAGTTAAAAAAATGAGATTTAAAACCCATAGATATTAAAAGCAATTCAAAGTGTTGGTTATGACCTTTAAAGCCCTTCATGGCACTGGACCAGAATATCTCCGAGACCGCCTGCTGCCGCACGAATCCCAGCGACCAATTAGGTCCCACAGAGTGGGCCTTCTCCGGGTCCCGTCAACTAAACAATGTTGGTTGGCGGGCCCCAGGGGAAGAGCCTTCTCTGTGGCGGCCCCGGCCCTCTGGAACCAACTCCCCCCGGAGATTAGAACTGCCCCTACTCTCCTTGCCTTTCGTAAGCTCCTTAAGACCCACCTGTGTCGTCAGGCATGGGGGAACTGAGACATCTCCCCCGGGCATATACAATTTATGAATGGTATGTGTGTATGTATGTGTGTTTAGAAAATGGGGTTTTTAAAATGTTTTTAGTAGAAATTTAGATTTGTTGTAAATTGTTTTTTCACTTTGTTGTGAGCCGCCCCGAGTCTGGGGAGAGGGGCGGCATACAAATCTAAATAAATAAATAAATAAATAAATAAATAAATAAATAAATAAATAAATAAATAAATAAATAAATAAATAAATAAATAGATAGATAGATAGATAGATAGATAGATAGATAGATAGATAGATAGATAGATAGATAGATAGATAGATAGATAGATAGATAGATAGATAGATAGATAAATAAATAAATAAATAAATAAATAAATAAATAAATAAATAAATAAATAAATAAATAAATAAATAAATAAATAAATAAATAAATAAATAAATAAATAAATAAATAAATAAATAAATAAACAAACAAACAAACAAACAAACAAACAAATAAATAAATAAATAAATCATACTGCACAATCACATCATTCTCATATATTACAGTCAAGAAAAAGGTGGTGGTGGTGGAAGAGATAGTTATACCCCCCCATGCCTGGTGACATAGATAGGTCTTCAACATCTTGCGGAAGGTGGGAAGGGGAAGGGCAATTCGAATCTCTGGGGGGGGAGTTGATTCCAGAGGGCTGGGGCCGCCACAGAGAAGGCTCTTTCCCCCGGGTCCCAGCAAATGGCATTGTTTAGTCAACGGGACCCAGAGAAGGCCAACCTTCCCAAGAGAATTTGCCTGCTTTCAAATGTGTTATTTTTTACTTTAAGAATTGTATCTGTTACAAATTCTTGCCGAGGATCATTCCAAAATATTGTGCTTTTTGAAATATCCTTCTTGCAGAATGGACAAGCAAGAACATGCTGCTTTTTAAAAGGCCCTTAAAACATTTTTAATAGAAGTTTTTAACTGCTTGTTTTACCTGTTAATTTTAATTATTAATCCTACTGTGCTTTTTCATTTTAATTGTTACTTCTGCTGTTTTTAACGTCTCAAATGTTTATTGTAAATCATAGTAGAATAGCCAATATTATATCAAGTTAACCAGACAAACAAGTAAACAAACAATCTGTCACTGAATAAAGATTTGAGGCAAAATAAGTAAGCTCTTAAATAAGAAGACAATATTTGAAGGAACAATGGATGTGACTAAGAAAACTTTCTTTCCTCAACATCCCTGATTTAGCTTCAGGTAAAAAGGAAAACATTTAAAATTAAAAACATAAATTTATATGTTCTTATTCATTGATATTCCATTGAGCAATGCACAGAAGCATGTGACATTTTAATTTTGGCACTGATAAGCTACAGAAAGGATGAGATATATTTAAGATTTATTCCAAAAGGTAATTAATATTTCCTAGGCCAATAGGTTTTCCATTTTAAACTGAAAACAATAGCCTTGTTGCCTTTACTTCATTGGATCAAAGGCAATATTACATCACTTGATTTTAGCTTATCCATATTTTGTGAATTTCGATCTTGCAGAAAAAAACTGTAGGGGATAAAAGTGTAGTTGAATTTCCTTAGATGCCAGCCACTGCGGTATGTTGAAAAAAAGTAAATCATAATTTCATATTTTCCACACTGTTGAAAATGGAAGATGAAGGAGTCATACACATCACATTGTATTACCAGATGGACATTACAAAATTATGTAGACAACTGAGGACCATTACTGAAGGACTGCTGTGCATGACACAGTCTGATAGTGGTTTGGTGTGTCTGTCAAGAAGTGGGCATAAAGTTCATATGAATGCTTACTGTCTTTAAAAAAGAATCATTTTTATGTAACATTCATTTCAAATGTTATATTCTTATGATTATTGAATAAGGGAACTACAACCCACCCACCCGACCCCCCCAAAATTGGCAATATCCTCACCTTAGAGTTGAAAAGAATCAAGTTTGGGTTTTTTAATGAAAATGTGGAACTAGAGAATGAAATGTATCTAGAATGCTAGTTTATTCAAAAGTAGAATAATTCAAATTGAGTTAGAATGTGTATCTCTGATTAGAAAATGTCTCATGAAGACATGATTAGTGTTAAATTATTTTAATATTTAATTTAATTTAATTTTAATTATTAATTTAATAATTTAAATTATTAAAAAGCAACTGGAGGCCAAAAGACTTCCTTCAAAAACTAGAAAACCTATCTAGATGAAAGTAAAAAGTAATATAATCATTGACCAAAGAAATTCCTGCATTCAGTAAAATTTCTTTAAAAGAGAGACAATTTGATGTAGTAGTTAAGGTGGTGGCCCCAAAACCAGGAGATTATGAGTTCTAGTTCCATCTTAGTCACAAAAGCCACCTAACTCACAAGGTTCTTGTTGTGGGGAAAATAGGAAGGAGGAGTTAGCTATTTTACTGTCTCAAGTTACTTATAAAGTAATAAAGGTGGGATAAAGATGTAATTTAATAGTAAACAAAAGGACTGAGAAGTATAGGGAAACTATTTTATGACAAGCAATGAAACATTATACTTCAAATATATTTCAATCAAGAATTTAAGTATAGAAGTCACAGGAACTGCTAGACCATTAATTCATTGAACAAAAATAGCCAGGATGTATCAACATTAATTGCTTTTGCTTGTGACTTTACCAGTGAAGTCATAAAACTTGTGTTAAATTATTTTTTAGGAGACAAATCAGATGAATGCTGATCCATGAAGACAAAAACTGTGGATGAAGTTTAGATGAACTCAAATGGGAACCCTCAACACCTTTGATTCTGAGATGCAACTTGCAATCAAAACTATAGGGATGAAACCTTATTCTGAAAAGCAGATATATCCCTGGATCTAGATGGTTTTCACCAAAAATTAAACAAAACAGATTTAAAGTAAAGATAGATACTTTCAAGGAGCCACAAATGAAACTTTTCTTCTGGACCAGAAAATCACCACTGGAGCTTCAAGTATCTGTACTAAATAAAATGGAAGACAGTACATTTCTGTTGAGTTCTCCCCCCGGAGCCTCTTCTGTGAGAAGAGAAGCTGTATAAATTAAATTAATAAATAAACAAAGAAATGCCTGGAAGCTATACAGTAGTCCCTCGCTATACCGCGCTTCACCTACTGCGGCTTCACTTCATCGCGGGTTTCTGAGGAAGTTGATCGGCAGATTTAAACAGCCCGCCGAACTCAATCGGCAGGTTTTTAAAAAAATATATATATCTAAAATTGTAAATACTGTATTTAAATACTGTATCTAAAATAAATGCTGTGTGGGAAGGGTTTATAAACACTTAAAACAATGAAAACTTACCAAACAATTACAATATAAATACTTAAATAAGTACTATCAGTCGATAAATTCCCCATTGCGGATTTCACCTATCGCGGCCAGGTCTGGAACGTAACACCAGCGATAGGTGAGGGACTACTGTAGTGAAAGAAAGTTAATGATCCTGTATCCATGTTTATGACCTTTTAGAATGCATTTGACTGGCCATTATAAGAAATAATAGATTGAATTAGTAACAGTAACAGAGTGGGAGGAAGCTTAGAAGTCATCTAGTGACTAGTCCAACCCCCTGCTCCTGCAGGAGGCTTATAATATTTCTGATAAATGGGTATGCAGTCTCCACCTATCCAGTGATGGAGCAGCCACAACTTCCGAAGGCAATTTGAAATAATACATTGGATTAAATGAACAATTGACTTAATCCAGCAGATCTCTGTATAACTCTTAGATGTTCACACATCTTTTTTGTTTTTGTTTAAATCAGTTTCAATTTCAATAAAAACACGTTTCTTGCAGGTTCTTCAAATTACTATACCTCACAGCAAAACCATGTTGCATAACTAGTTGATACTAGGAAAATGGGGTAGCTTTCTTCCCCTGCCTGGTTGTCCATATGCAAGTGTGTCGCACAATGGAGCATTTTCTTCTTGAAGGGGCATTCAGGTCCTATAGGCCTTCAACATGCTAACTGGAACCTCCATCTATTTAGAAGGAATGACTGGCTAGGCAGTTCTCCAGGAAGACATCACTTAAAGGAAAAATTTCCTCTGATTGCACTTTATAAGCAATTGCGTAGGAAAACATGGCCAGAGGCAGGTTTTGTGACCATAGATGTTTAATGCATACCAAGCTGCTTTTTATCCACTTAACTCCAGCTGGGGACTGTCACTATTTAAAAGAATCATTAAAAAAAAACAGGAAGTGGGCTGCAAGAATGCTTTTTAGATCAAATGAGGCAACTGTGTTACCGGGGACATATAATACCACCAGCAACAAAATTGCTAGTTTGGACTGAATGTTATTTCTAAATTGGGGAAGAAAATCCATCATCCAATCCCATGACTCATTTGAGTTTCCTGTGTTACTTTAGTGACTCAGGTTAGTTTGTCTATTGTCTATATGTTGCATTAGTAACTTTTACTAACTTTAAGGGTAAAAAAGTTTTTTCCTCTGGAAGCAGATTTCATTTGTAATATTTATTAATTAATTTATTAATCGAATTTGAATGCTGCCTAACTCCCGGGAGACTCTAGGTGGCTGGCACATGGGGCATGTAAGAGATTATCTTCCAAAAATACTTTCTCTTCTTTGCTAGTTGTACATATGGAGATGCTAGTTGTTATTTCAGTTTCTGAATATCATCCAAACTCTTCTCAAAACAGCTTCTCTATTTTTGTTTGGTAAGCTTTCCAATTTCCTCTTGAACTAAGTGAGTGAGTGAGTGTATATGTGTTTGTATGTGTGTGTGTGTATCAGAGGTGGGTTCCTCCCGGTTTACACTGGTTCTATGGAACCAGTAGCAAACCCTGGGTGACATCATGGAGCCAGTTCTATCAGTACCGGTCCATGGATGCCAGCATCTTTTTTTTTTATTTGGGGGGGATTTATTTTTTTGCTGAATTTTTCTGTTGATTTTCCAGTACTGCACATGCACTGCCATCTTGTTTTTGGGTTTAATGCAAATTTTTGGCACTAAGCATGCATGCACACCCATTTGGTGTGGCCATGCAGCAGACAATGTGCATGCATCCACGCACATGGGAGGAAGTAAACCAGGGGTGAAGTAAGATAGAACCCACCATATATGGTTGACTATAAAAAAAAAGATCTGCCTTGGAATGGCCCCTGCGTGGGGCTGAGAGGCAAAAGCAAAGCAAAGTTGCTTTCTCCCATATTTGGGAATACCAGTGTGATTTCGGCAGAAAATCAACCATATGCCTCTTCCCTGGTAAAAGCTGATTCAGAGGCAAGCCTGTAGCACAGAGGCTAATATCCTGCCTTGCATGCAGCATGCTACAGGTTCAAATCCCAGTAATGATGAGACCATAACAAGGTCAAAATCAATCTATACTAGGCTCCCTTCCTTTTCATATATATGCCAAGACCTGCATATCTGTACTCGTGAAAATCTACGAAAACAAACAAATATTGGCATATTCAGGTTTCCTCCTGTGTTCTAGGAATCTCTGAAACTTACATGGGAAGAAACCTGAATGATTTGGAAATATAATATTGGTATCATATGAGTTTCTTTATCAAGTTATCTGGAAGCCCCTCCCCCCCAGTTTTTTTAAAAATTGGAAGAAGAAGCTCCAAACTGCAAAGAACAGTTTTCTTTCATAATCAACTCCCTGCCTAACTTATAGTCACTAGACGTGGCCATCTCTATATTCAAAAATGAGGATCCCAGTAGTTGGAAATTACAGACCATCTCATTATGTTGGGCCGCATGCAAAGTTATGAAATCAATCATAAACCAATCCATTACCCTCTACTTAGAGACAAACAACCTACTCTCTAACAAGCAATCTGGTTTCAGGAAAAAAATTGTCCTGTAATCTTCAACTCGTCACTACAAAAACATATGGACCACACCAACAGGGTTGTCAATGCCTAGAATACACTACCTGACTCTGTGGTTTCTTCTCCAAACCCCCAAAACTTTAACCTTAGTCTTTCTATTGTCAACTTTACCTTATCCTAAGAGGTCTTTAAGGGACGTGCATAAGCACACTAGCATGCCTAATGTTCCCGTTTATTTGTATCCATTTTATATATTCATAATTATGTTTTCATATCTGTTATCTAATACATGCCTAAGTAAGTAAGTAAGTAAGTAAGTAAGTAAGTAAGTAAGTAAGTAAGTAAGTAAGTAAGTCAGTCAGTCAGTCAGTCAGTCAGTCAGTCAGTCAGTCAGTCAGTCAGTCAGTCAGTAAGTAAGTAAGTAAATAAGTACTGTATTTTTCAGTGTATAAGACACACCTTTACTCTTCCTAATAGAGGTTGATAATTTGGGTGTGTCTTACGCTCTGAATGTAGCTCTCCCCCCACCCCACAGCCCTAACTAGCTGCTAACAATCTTCCCAGTTCTTGCCTTGCAAGCTCTTTCATTGTTTCTCTCTGTGAAGAATGTTTTCCAAGCCCTAAGTCTTTGCAGGGTTTTTTTCATTGCTCTAACATGTTCCGAGTAAGTTTCTTTTCAACCCTAACCAGGTGTTAATGATGTTCCCAGTTCTTTCCTGCTTGTAAGCACTTTCATTGTTACTCTCTGTGAAGAATGTTTCCCAAACCCTGTATTTGTGGGGGGTTGATGCTTCTGCGTTCCTTTAAACAATCAGATTCCAAGCAGTAGAAAGCCAAAGAAATGCAGAAAGATATTGTCAAGGAGTCTGTGGTGCTTTCTAAAACATCTGCTTGCAAACATTTTGTTACTCAATTAGGTCACACCAGGGGCGGATTCCAATTACCACTACTACCGGTGCGCGGTGTGCATAGCTTCGGTTATCTTGTGTGTGTGTGTGTGTATGTGTGTGCTTGTCCCAGTGTATTTTTGCTTCTGTGGATGCACAGGAAGCAAAATTGTATGGGGGATATGCGCATGCATGGGGGTGTGCGCAGAAGCAAAAAATTGCCAAAATCTCATGCATGTGTCCCCTTGTGAGATTTTGCTTCTTGCACATGCACAAAAGCAAAAACACACTGGAACATTAATGTGCACATGCAAGATAATTGAGCTACACATGCAGAACAATTATCACTATGGGTGCGCCATTCTTTCCCGTATCGGTACTAGGCAACACCATCAATGAAAGAACATGTGGGATACAACTGGAAGTAGCCAGAGGCAGAGATTATAGGTAGTCCTCAGTTTACAGCAGTTCATTTAGTGACCGTGTGAAGTTACAAGGGCATTGAAAGAAGTGACTTATAATCAGTGAAGAACTACCAAAATGTTTACTACCACACTGTGGGCGTGGCTTCTGAAGGACGCCCTGCATTTTCTTTCAACGTCTTTCAGTGCAAATTGGGTGCTCTGGGGTGGAGCTCCATTTTCGCTACCCCCACTGCATGTCCCCCCCACAGTCCGGACAGTAGCCCACCCCTGCTTATAATCATTTTTCACCCTTATGACTATTTCAACATCTCCATAGTCACATGATTTATATTCAGATGCTTCACAATTTGGTTCCTATCTATGAAGATTGCAACGTCCCAGGGTCACCCAATCAACTTTTGCAGTCTTCCAACAAGCAAAATCAACGGGGAACCAAATTCACTTAACAACAGTGTTACTAATTTAAAAACCTCAGTGATTCACTTAAGAAATGTGGCAAGGAAAATCATAAAATGCGGCAAAACTTACTTAACAATTTCATCACTTAGCAACATAGCTTTTCGGCTCAATTGTGATTGTAATTTGAGGACTACCTGTATGTGTGCTTATATAATATAAAATTATATATTACATATAGTATCTTGCCCCACCAATTCTGGCATATTGCATGAGATTGATCCATAACTCTTTTTAAATGTTGTTTTTAGGATGGGTGTATCCAACAGTACTGCTATAAGTCATGTCAACACCCCTGCTATGCAAAACGTGCTCAAACATTTGATGCCAATTGGTATTTTTATAAAAAAAATAGGAGACACTGCCAATGAGCAGTGTATGCTTGTAACCTAGCTAGATAAATATAAACAGATAAATATTGGATGAGGTAAAACTGTGGGTGGAATTTTACAATTTGAAACTGAATGACTCAATTAGCTAAAAGCATGCTCATTATTTTTTTAGAATTGGTAGTCTACCATTTCTGCCAAAACCTGTTATGTCTAATTATACATTTCATTGCAAAAGCTTAAAAGCAGTCATGCTTTGCATCATCCAATGCTTTGGTAGAGCCATGATGGCAAACGTATGGCAGATGTGCCACAGGTGGCATATTGGTTTGCGGGCATGCAAACCAATGTCCAGGTCAAGTCTACAGCACATGTGCGAGTGCCTCCTGCTGGCCAGATGATTCTCGGGTTTCAGACAGAGATGCACACACATGCATAAGGTAGGGAGTCATGGCCCATTTTTAGCTTCAGGAAACTCTGCTAGCAGAATAACAGGGCATGCAGGGGTGTGGCGCTCTCCCTCCACAGGCCGTTTTTAAATCCAGAAGGCTTCAGCGAACTCTGGGGCAACTCATGCAAGAAGCCCACTTGAGTGGGTTTTTTGCATGGCCCTCGGCTTCCAGTGGAGTGGGAAGGAAGTTTCTTCTTTAAAAGAGGAGGGGGTCCTCCTCCAAGCACCTCGCCTGCCCCTGCGGGGAGTTGAGACATCTCCTCCGTGCTGTATATGCTTGTGTTGTATGATTTTTAAATGATGGGGGTTTTTTAAGATAATTTTTAATATTAGATTTGTTACATTGTATACTGTTATTATTATTGTTGTGAGCCGCCCAGAGTCTGCGGAGAGGGGTGGCTTACAAATCTAATAAAACTAAGCTAAACTAAACTAAACTAAACTAAACTAAACTAAACTAAACTAAACTAAATTAACTAAACTAAACTAAACTAAACTAAACTAAACTAAACTAAACTAAACTAAACTAAACTAAACTAAACTAAACCTTGTTCCCCTCCTCTTTTAAAGGACTATGCGTCACCAAAAGTAACTTTCCAAGCCAGGGGAGATGCTTTTCCAAGTCAGGGGAAACATCCCTGCCTTGGTGGGAGGGTGTGATCTGGAGGAGTGTTGCTGATGCAAATCTGCCTTAACCGCCGGTGTTTTGGCTTCACTGGGTTCTGCTACAGAGCTAATGAGTGGAGTAGCATGCATGGCTCTAGCGCCATCACCCCGTCCATAAACCTTTCTGGATTTCAGGTGTGCTGGATGGTGGAGGGAGAAAGTCTGCCTCTGGGGATTTTTCCAAGCCAGGGAGTTGGCCTTCTCTGGGTCCCGTCAACTAAACAATGTCGTTTGGCGGGACCCAGGGGAAGAGCCTTTTCTGTGGCGGCCCCGACCCTTTGGAATCAACTCCCCCCAGATATCAGAGTTGCCCCCACCCTCCTAGCCTTTCGTAAGCTCCTTAAAACCCACCTTTGTTGTCAGGCATGGGGGAATTGACATGTTCCTTCCCCCTAGGCTTATAAAATTTATGTATGGTATGCTAGTGTGTATGATTGCTTTTAACTTGTGGTGTTTTAAAATTAATTTAAATATTGGATTTGTTTACATTGTATGGTGATTGCTGTGAGCCGCCCCGAGTCTGCGGAGAGGGGCGGCATACAAATCTGATTAATAAATAAATAAAATCCCTGCCTTGGGGGTGTTGTGGTTCCGTCTGAGGCCCCTCAGGGAACGGCTGATCTTCTGTCGGTTTCCAGCTCAGAGGGAGAGGCTGAGGAACAGGAGGTGCAGGCAGACGAGGAGGAGGAATCCCAGGCTGAAGAAGAGGGAGGACAGCCAGAGTTCCACCAGAGGGAGCTCTCCCCAGCAAGCAGCCTGGATTCCTTAGAGGAAAATGCACAAGCCATAATTGATCTGCGACAGAGAAGAGCTACTCAGAGAAGGAATAAATTGGCTAAGTACTTTCAGCATTAAAGAGGCAACAGCTGGGTTTGGGTGTGGTGCTCTTTGGAAAGGCTAAAAGGCAGACCCACCCTTCCTGGCTTGTGGAGTTTTATCTTTGAGAGTCTTGGGACCTGGCTGTGAACTTTGGCGTCTTGGAATCCTGGTTTGTGCCTTTGACTATTGAAACCTTGGGGAGGGGTGCCAGCAAGAAGCTTGCTGTATTGTCTGGACATCAGGACTCTGCTGTAACGTATTATAGCCTGTCTGTTGGGAAGAACAGGTTTTCCTCTGTGTTTATTTTTTCCAGCTATAAAATACTTTTGGCTTTTACCAGAGTGTCTGGCTGTTTTTTCCAGTTGTTGTTGAGGTCTGGGGGAACTCAGACAGAACAGGGGGGGTGATGTAGGGGGATGTTGACCGCCCATCCTTGTCATTGACATCCTTTTGCCCCTGGTTCTTGTACTGTTGCTTCCCCGGTAGTGGCAGGAGGACTAGAGGAAAGTGCAGCTCCTCACTTATGTAGATGTGCCAGCTGGGAAGTTGTAACAGGTGCATCGTCTTGCTGCAGGAGGGTTTCAAGGCCCAAAATGGAGCATGGGGGTGCATGAGGGGTTGAGCATGGGGAGTATACGCACAGATGGTGTGTGCATTGCATTATGGGTGTCAACACAAACACCATCTGTTGTGGGTGCACTCACACAATTTTGGCACACAATACCAAAAAGATTTGCCATCACTGCCCTAGAGCATATTAATTAACTGCTCTGTAATACATTTATGTACAGCATGTAATTAATAAGGTCAGAATCAAATATTGGGCTGGCTAAGTTACATTTGCAATTTTGCTCTAAAACTAGATAATTTAGAAGTTGCATAACACAACTATAATTTATATCGGAATCTTGGCTAGCATAAACGGCTGTGCAGAGCTGTGAGTCTAAAGTAATATATTAATTGAGGTTACAAGTAACAACATGTGATTAAATGTTGTACTTTTTAAAAAGCGACTGAACATCTATGAGATTGTTCAGTCTAGTAGACAGTAGTGCTCCTGAGTCTGTTCTCCAAAATGTTATATATGAATTCGATTACACATACTTCTGGTTTGAATTACAATATTGTATAAAGTCTATGGAGATTCTCAGTCATCCTGGTCAAGGTTGTCCCAAAGGTACTTTTTCAAAAGCAACTGGAGTCAGAACTGATGAAACTTCTTGCATGAGGAGAGAAACACCTTCAAGGAAAAAACAAAGAAAGCCCAGTAGCTATTTGAAAAATTACTTTTGGGGTGAACTTGTGTCATCTTTTCACCAAGTATTCAAGTATCCATGAAAGTGAATATCTAACCAATGCATTCACAATAGTGAATATATAAAACACCAAAGGAAGAATTTTTAGATATAAATCATAAATAGAAGTCAATAGAAGTCATTCCCCTAACATATTATAAGGGATGTAAAAGCCTCTCCCATGAAATATTGAGAATAAGAATAAAACACAATAGAGTTAAAAAGAGATATAGACCAGCATAAGCATTATGTATTAAAAAGGTATGCTCAGGAATTGATATACTGTATATTGAAAAGTATACAGTATTATTTTTTAGGAAAAATTAATATTTGCATACAAAAATATTGCATGCAAAGAAGCCACATCTATCTATCTATCTATCTATCTATCTATCTATCTATCTATCTATCTATCTATCTATCTACCTACCTACCTACCTACCTACCTACCTATCTATCATCTATCTATCTATCTATCTATCTATCTATCATGTAAAGGATAGTAGTAGCTTGCATAAACATAACAGAAGTAAAAAGTAATGATAAAAAAGGACAATAGGATAGTAGGGCAGGGATGATAGGCACAGTGGTGCACTTATGCACACCCCTTACAGTTGTCTTAGAAACGGGGAGAGGTTGACTGTAGACAGTCTAAGGTTAAAGTTATTAGGGTTTAGGGAAGAAACCACAGAGTCAGGTAGTGCATTCCAAGCATTGATCACTCTGTTGCTAAAGTTTGGAGTGGTTTACATTTAGTTTGAATCTATTCCATGCTCATGCATTGCTGCAGGTGAAGGTGAAGTAGTCATTAACAGGAAGGACATTTTGGTATATCGGAGGAGATGTAGTTGTAAATTGTCTAATCCCAGTATTTCAAGTCTGCTGGAATAATGTATTTTTTATTTATTTATTTATTTATTAGATTTGTATGCCGCCCCTCTCCGGAGACTCGGAGATTTTGTTGCGAGCAGAGCTTCTTGTGAAATATTTCTGGTTAGTTAGTTATAAATGCTAGTTGAATAAATAAATCTGTATAGTCTGGAGGACAGAAGGAAAAGGGGGGACATGATTGAAACATTTAAATATGTTAAAGGGTTAAATAAGGTTCAGGAGGGAAGTGTTTTTAATAGGAAAGTGAACACAAGAACAAGGGGACACAATCTGAAGTTAGTTGGGGGAAAGATCAAAAGCAACGTGAGAAAATATTATTTCACTGAAAGAGTAGTAGATCCTTGGAACAAACTTCCAGCAGACGTGGTTGGTAAATCCACAGTAACTGAATTTAAACATGCCTGGGATAAACATATATCCATCCTAAGATAAAACACAGGAAATAGTATAAGGGCAGACTAGATGGACTATGAGGTCTTTTTCTGCCGTCAGTCTTCTATGTTTCTATGTTTCTAAATTAGAAAAAAATATGAAAGACATGGAGAAAATCAAATCTACTTGCTCATCTTATCTATAAGTTACATAATGTAAAGATAATACAAGATGATAAGGCCCAGCTACAACATGGAAACTGCTTTGGTCGCGCTGATGGATGATCTCTGGCGGACCCGGGACAGGGGCTTGTCCTCTGTCCTGGTGCTTCTTGACCTCTCATCAGCTTTCGATACAATCGACCATGTTATACTTCTGTGCCAGCTGGAGGGGTTGGAAGTGGGAGGCACTGTCCTTCACTGGTTCTCCTTCTACCTTTCCGGCTGGTGGCAGTCAGTGTTAGTGGGGGGGTCAGAGGTCGATTTCTTGGTCTCTCCCTTGCGGGGTGCCTCAGAGGTTGGTCCTCTCCCCACTGTTATTTAATATCTACATGGAACCGCTGGGTGAGATCATCCAAGGGCATGGGGTGAGGCATCATCAGTATGAGATGAGTGATAAATAAATCTAAATATATACCATATTTTTCGGTGTATAAGACGCATCTAGATTTTAGAGAAGGAAAGTAAGGAAAAAAGCATTCTGAACCAAATATTGTAGTATTATATTGTTTAATAAAATACCAGGGATCAGAATACATTTTACAACCATGTATACTTTTTAAAACCATGTACACCTTTTTCAAACTTGACAGCTTTAAGACTTGTGGACTTCAACTCCCAGAATTCCTTCACCAGTCATGCTAGCTCAGAAATGGGAGTTGAAGTCCACAAACCTTAAACTTTGCCAGGTTTGAAGATCTTTGCACTCCTAACCTCTAACTCGGGTGTCTTCAAATTTGACAGTTCAACTCCCAGAATCCCTCCATCAGTCCTGCTGGTTCAGAAATGGGTGTTGAAGTCCACAAGCTTGCCAGGTTTGAAGACCCTTGCACTCCTAACCTCTACCTTAGGAGTCTTCAAACTTGACAGCTTTAAGATTTGTGGACTTCAACTCCCAGAATCCCTCCACCAGTCATGCCAGACTCGGCCATCCTCCTGGTTCTCTTCCCCCTCCCATACCTACCCACCCCACAGTTCAGATTCACACACCCTTCTGCTCTAGCTGGACTTAGAGTTAGCATCGCTCTGCAACTGCATGACAGCTCCAGGCTCTGAAGACATAGCAGTCTCAAGTGCGAAGCCAAGCCCAGCTGAGGAAAATCTGAGGAAGGCTACACACCTGGGATCGGCTGGAGTGTGAGTTCGGCTGAGGGCGGCTAACTTTCCACCAGGTTCTTTTCTTCTAAGAAGAGAGAGGGAGAGAAAAGGGGGCGGGTGAATAACCAGCTTCTCTAGAGAAAGAAATGTGTATCTCCCATCAATTGCAGTGTAATTCTGTCCTTCTGTCTTTCTGTCTTTACACTGCAATTGATGGGAGATACACATTTCTTTCTCTAGAGAAGCTTGTTATTCATCTTCCCCTTTTTTTCTCTCTCTAAAAGAAAAGAACCTGGCGGAAAGTAGCCGCCCCCATCTGAACTCACACCCCAGCTGATCCCAGGTGTGTAACCTTCCTCAGATCTTCCTTACATTACAAGTAGAATAATTGAAAAAATCCTGCAAAGACTTAGAGCTTGGAAAACATTCTTCTTTGCAGAGACTAACAGTGAAAGAGCTTGCAAACGGGTAAAAGCTGGGAACATTGTTAGCACTTGGTTAGGGCTGAAAGAAACTTACTCAGAGCAAGTTAGAGTAATGAAACAAACCCTGCAAAGAATTAGAGCTTGAAAACATTATTCACAGAGAGTAACAATGAAAAAGCTTGGGTACATTAATAGCACCTGGTTAGGGCTGGAAAGAAATATCTGGAGCAAGTAAAGCAATTTAAAAAAAACCCTACAAAGACAGGTTTTGGAATACATTCTTGGCAGAGATTAATAATGAAAGAGTTTGCAAGCGGTAAAAGCTGGGAACATCATTAGCACCTGGTTAGGGATAGAAAGAAACATTTGGAGCAAATAGAGAATGTAAAAAAAAACAAAGGCAGGGTTTGGAATCCATTCTTGACAGAGATTAACAATGAAAGAGCTTGCAAGCGGTAAGAGCTGGGAACATAGTTAGCACCTGGTTAGGGCTAGAAAGAAACTTACTCAGAGCAAGTTAGAGTAATGAAACAAATGCTGCAAAGACCTAGGGCTTTGAAAACATTATTCACAGAGAGAAACAATGAAAGAACCTGCAAGGTAAGAGCTGAGAAGATCGTTAGCAGCTAGTTAGGGCTGGAAAAATAGCTACATTCAGTGTATAAGACGCACCCTAATTATCAGCCTATTTTAGGGAGGAAAAAGGTGCATCTTATACATTGAAAAATATGGTGTTATAAAATGGATATTATAAATGTACAATGAAAATATTAGCAAATAGAAATTTGAAAGATGAAATGATATAACTATATAACTAGAGATATATTAAAAATGCTGTAGGAGTGGCTGTGTGACTTCTTTAATGTGTGTGCAAAGATTACATTTTATTTGGCAATTGAAGAATTGTGCTATTGTTTTCCTATCCAAAAGGGAAATTGGCAAGAACAAATGTAAAAATTACAAGCAGATTAATCTCCCAGGTGTGGCTGGGAAGGTATTTGACAAAGTACTGATGAAAAGAATTTAAAATAAGACCAATTTGGGTCTTATGTCAAACACAATACAGATAGACCTCGAGTTAGGACCATAACTTATCTCAAAATTTATGTTGCTAAGTGAGACATTTGTTAAGTGAGTTTTGCCCCATTTTATCACCTTTTTGCCACAATTGTTAAGTGAATCATTGCAGTTGTTAAATTAGTAACACAGAGATTAAATTAATCTGGCTTCCCTGTTGACTTGGCGTGTCAGAAGGCCACACAAGGTGATTACATGACTCCAGGACCTTGTGACCATTATAAATAGGAACAAGTTACCAAGCATCTGCATTTTGATCATGTGGTGCTGCAATGGCCAGAAGTGTGAAAAATAATGATGACCAGTGGTGGGTTACTGCTGTTTTGGACCTGTTCTTTAGAACTGGTAATGGAAACTTGCTGTCGCTCGGCAAACTGCCAGCGATGACCAGCGGTCCACACTCCTGAACCAGTCCTCTGGTTTCTGCGGCTTGCAAAACAACACTCTGCACAAGTGCAAAGGCTTCTGTGCATACGCAGAGAGTTATTTCTATGAAGAGACACGCACGTGTGAGTGAAGCGAGCGCTCACATGCAAAACATGCATTTCCTGCTGCACCACTCTGTTTATGAGAAGTTGGAACTGACTGAGTGAAACACAATGGAGAAACGCAATTGGAGCTGGCTGGGGCAACAGCATGCATGATCACAGAGAAGGCTCTGTATGTTACATCTGGAACACATGCCATAGGTTTGCCATCAGAGACCTAGATCAATGGTCTTCAAACTTGAGATATCCAAGGAACTTTTTCAATGTGGAAAATCAGTTTGGAATTCATTAACAAATGTGTTTTAGAACATAAACTACTGTAATAGAGTTGGAAGGGACCTTCGAGGTCTTCCAAGCAGAAAACCCTCAATCATTCCAGATAAATGATTATCCCCCCCACCTTTTTTATCACAGACTTCTCTCTTTTAACTAAAACAGATTTGGGATGATGATGTAGAATATTCAGTTTATTGATCTTCTTTGTTCTCCATTTTGTGAAAGATAAACTGAATATTGCACATCATCAATCCAAATCTTCCTTAAAGTATTTTATATTTCACGGGTATTGATTTCAAGGCAATTGCTTAATGACTGCAACTTTATGTAATTATTGGATGATTGTTGGTTCATTGGTTATTTTGCTCAGGAGCTAACTCTGTTTCCTGAACCTAACATAGTTCCTAAATCATCTTCTTATCTGATGCAGCTTTTTATCTGAAATGTTTTCCAAAGTACCACATTGAATACTTACCGTATTTTTTTGGAGTATAAGACACACCCTTTTCCTTTCGAAAAGGGTTTGAAAATTTGGTTGCCTCTTTTACTGTGAAAGTAGCTTTTTTTTCTGAAGCTTTCTTTCCAGCCCTAATGAGATGCTAATGATGTTCCCAGCATCCTGGTAGGCTTGCAAGCTCTTTCATTGTTACTCTCTCCAAATAAGGTTTTTTAAAGCTCTAACCAGGGGATAAAATAATGTGCTGAAACTGACTAGCTAAGGACACTAGTGAAATGAATATCTGGTAGGCAGATATTTTCTCCCCCAAAACTAAAGTGCATCTTATACTGGAAAAATACGGTAATACAAAGACACTGTATATTCTTTAACATGAAGAATAATAAAGCAGATTAACATTTTATGTCTATGTGTTATTACCTTTCAAGCCATTTGTCACTCAAATTTATGAACGTCATTCAGATGATGTTGATCGCTGAAATTAATGGGTTCTTAGTCCTGATGGTTGGATACTTCTTTGCTGAGTGCTTTTCAAGAGTAGCCTTACAGCTATTCCATAATATACAAGAATAGGAATCTTGGAAGGCAACACTGGGGGGGGAAACAGAACAAAGTGACCTCTCAAATAATTAGAGTTGCTCTTTGGTATGTCTTTCATTTTCAATGACATTTAGGTCCATTGCACCTTACAAAAATGAAATGTACCATTAATTACTATAATTATCATCATCTTGTTAAAAATCAGGCCATAGTACAGCAAATTCATAACAAATAATGAGGCTATCTAGAGCAAGATTTTGTCTTGTTGATAGTTAATAATATTCTCTTTACTACCTCATTTCCAGGGGTGGGCTACTGCATGGACAGGGGGGGCGCAGTGGGGTAGCAAAAATGGAGCTCCACCCCACAGTATCCAATTTGCACTGAAAGATGTTGAAAGAAAAATGCATAAACCATGCCCACAGTATGCTAATAAAAAAATTGGTAGCCCTTCACTGCCCATTTCAGGGGAGATGAGAGGAGATTCTTTGATGGACAGCATAAATATAGAATAAATGAATTAATAAAAATAAATAAAAACCTTTTGCAGACATTGTTAACAATTCATTGAAGGATTCTTAAAGCTTTGAAGGTTCAAATTTAATTCCAGCACTTGCACTTTTTTTTCTTTTTGAACCTCCCTGAAATTTCCAGGATCAATCACAAGGATAAGGAAGTTTTTCTTCACATTCAACATACAACTTCATGTACCTTCAATACATATACATACAATATATATACATACAGTGGTATCTCTACCTAAGAACACCTATACTTAAGAACTTTGCTTCTACTTACAAACTTTTCTACTTAAGAACCTGGTCACAGAATGAATTAAGTTCTTAAGTAGAGGTACTACTGTATCATTATTCAAATACAATATACTAACCCACATTTCAAATTGCTTTATATTATTTTATCTGCATCCATCTTTCTTCTCTCCACTTCCCTCTTTCTGTCTCAGGTAGCTATTCCACCTCTATTACCTACTTTCTTACTCCTTCTTCCTCATTCTACTACCTTCTACTATTAATCCTTTCTCCTCTTTCTTTCTCTCCTCTTTCTCCTCTCTCTCCTTCCTTCCTACTTCCCATTCACCATCTAATACCTTCCCTAAGTGGATAGTTCTATAACCATTACCTAACATTGAAATGTCCCCCTAGGTCATATCCATCATTATATTCCTCTTTTTTCAAAATTTTCTATCTGATATGTTTAGATCTTAATTATCGGTACATATATTTTGACTCACACTACCTCCTTGCCTACTTTCATCTCCTGGGACCACCACCAATCAATTCAGTTATGTTCCAAATTGCTAAAACTAGGTTATACAGGTAGTTTTTATTTCACCTGCTTCTTAATTTTCTTAAGCCTCATTGCTTCTTCTCCTTCTTTAATATCTTAACTCACCTTTTTTTCCACCATTTTTGTACACCCAGTAACAAGTTAACTTTTAGCTTATCTTGTGATCTCATATTAACAGTAACACTGGTCTTTTATATCTTAATTTGCATCAGTAACATCAATATAATCTTAGTTCTTAGACTGTGGTTTACTCGCATTTACAATTATTCAAATCCTTTATCATAAAAACGTTATATATTAACACATTGTGCAATGTATGCTTACTTCCAATGGTTATATTATAAATTCCCTTAGTAGAAACACATTTATCTACTATAAAATAAAAAGTTAACAACGTTAAATCTCCTAATACTAATACTGAAATCTAAAAATAAAAGTATGAAAAAATAAAAAACACATATAATATCATCTTGTTTTCAATTCACAAATTTGCTTAAATTATATCAAATTCATGAATCCTCTCATTTGGACCAACTTATGCAGTGATAGTGACTTAAAAGATTATACTTTCTCCAATCGTTTAATTTAGGACTTCATTTAATACAGCCAGACCTTCCACTCATTCCTCTTTCAATTGGATCTTAATCGTTAATCATACTCCTTTTAAAAAGTAACAAATAAAAAATAAAAAAGAGGAAGAAAGACAAACCCAGAGGGGGGGGGGGAAGAAACAAACAATAACCAAATCCTTTCTTCATTAAATAATCCATTTTCATATCCCCATCCCACTTTTCTTAGCTCCCTCTCTCCAATGTTACCCCTTTCTTTTTAAAATTGTATCATTTGATGCCAATATTTTCTCCCCATTTTCATTTGCTTACTATAAAACCCAGTAGAATCATAATGAATTATAATATAGTCATCAATTTGTTCATTTACAATGTCCTTTTTCTTTTCATCCTTACAGCATTCATTCTTTTCTGAATCCATCTTTTCTTCCTTGTCTTCTTGCAAATGGTGTCAACCTCCTTAAAGTCATTATTGTCCTTTAACTCGTTTTCTCTTTCCTTTCCAATTCTCCGTCCAGAAAAATATTTTTAAAAATCCAATAAGGCATCTTTTGTGTCTTTGATTTGTTTCAGTGAAGAGCTCCACTTAACTTTTCCTACCAGTACCGGGATCCCAAGGCCGGCACAGGCATGCATGCACTCGACATGTGTGTGTGCGTCCCACATGAGACTTTGCTTCTGCACATGAGCCCAAAGCGAAATCTCCATGAGGATACTCACGCAGGGAGATTTCAGCAATTTTGGCATGCACAAAAGAAAAAAAAGGTGAAAATTGCCAAAATCTCATCCACATGAGCACCCTTGTGCGAGATTTTGCTTTTGGCACATGCAAGCCAAGTTGCACCGCTAGGTCCAACTTCACAAAGAGGGATTCACATCCCAATATCTCAGGAGCAGCGAGCCTGCATAGACCTGTGGTCTTCTTGGCTATGACAGCCACTCCTCCCCCCTTCCCTGGGGTCGTGGCTGATGCCACACCTGAAACCCAGCTGGGCGCATTTCCGAGAGAGGGACTCCTCCCTATATAGGCCCGGCCAGGTCTCATTTATACATGCCAGGTCGGCCTCCTCCTCCAGGAGAATACCCTGGATGAGGGGAGTTTTATTTACAACTGATCTGCCATTAAGAAGCAGCAGTCTGAGCCCAGGATCTGGATTTCGCTTGTCACCAATCCCTCAGGCTTAGACAATGGGGCCGGAGTAAGGAATTGCTTTCAAGCAGCAAGTTCTTGTTCCGCGAACAAAAAGAGAGCTTTACAACACTCTCTGAAAGGATTTACAATGTCAGCATATTGCCCCCAACAATCTTGGTCCTCATTTGACCATTTTCAGAAGGATAGAAGAACTCCAGACTGTTGACAGTGATTGCTTGTAATAGTGCATTCTAACCAATGGTGGGATTCAAATAATTTACCAACTGGTTTGTCCAGGGTCAGTTTGGCTGTTGTAGGAGGCATGGCCCTTCTCCACCTTCCAGCTCTGCTGCAAATGTGGTATGAGCATCCTGAGATGGCCAACCTGACCCTCAGCAAATCAGTTGTTAAATCATCCCTGCCCACTATCAAAGTGAATTCTGAATCCTGAGCTGTACTGCAGTGTAGAAATGGGCAACACAACGACTGGCATGAGGGAAGGAGGAGGAGCAGGGAGAAGAAAGAAGGAAAGCAGCTTTCTCCTCTCATGGCAGCCATTCTGTTGCTTATTTCTCCATTGCAGTGTAGTGCCAAGGATTGAACCTTGAATGGGGGGGGGGGATTTAACAACCAATTCGTGTGAACCAGTGCAAACCGGCTGAATCCCACCACTGATTCTAACCACTGTATCATCAGGTCTAAGAGAGATATCTTGTTCATTTTCTCTGTATCTTTGCATTGTTTGTGCAAATGAGCAAAGAATTTATTGTGGCAATGCAGAATCATAGTCTCTGGCAAAAATCTCAACTTCTTATTTTCCCCAATCTGTGACCCCTGTCCCCCCCTGGAGCACAAGAGTAGGCAGAGATTCCCAAATATCAGAACTGTTTGACTAAATTACCTGACTTTGTCATGACTTGTGAGGTCACTGTTGCCAGACCATTCTTTTTCTAGAAGGACTTTCTCTGACCCAACCATGGTACTTGGGGCTCTAGCTTTGCTGGCAAGAATCTTTAGCCTCTACAAGTATTCTTGCATAGTACAGAAAAATCACTTTGACTATGAATTCAGACTCCATATTTAGATCTTTCATTGTATTCACAGTGTGAAACAGGGAACAAAATAAAATAAGTAATTCAAATGATGAAATACCTGTCCATAAATATATAGATACGTAGATACAAAAAGGGCAATATCATTTTAGCTTTTCCAGAGCTTGATGTTTTTGCAGATTTTATCAACATTAAAAAAAAGGGAAAGAAATACAATCAATGAAAACAACACTGCCTTGCAAATTTCTAAGCTACATTATTGTAAGGACCATTATTAACAACTCTCCTGTTTTCAGCTTCTATTATAAAGTTTCTTCTCTGAAACACAGCTGTGTAAATATTTGGAATTCCTTGAGTAAAACTAACATTGGATTCTTGGCCACAGAGATTGAAGAATATATCACATCACGTGACACAATATAGTTTGACACCCATGATATACCGTGTTTTCTCCAAAATAATAATACTGTATGTCTTATATTTTTTTGAACTCTGAAATAAGTACTTGGACTTATTTTGGGGGAGGTCTTATTATTTTGGGATGTGTGAAGCAAGATATTTTACCTGATTTCCAGCTCTATCTCCCTAACCTTAACCAGAGGAAACTGTATTTTTGGTGGGAGGTTTATTTTCAGGGGAGGGCTTAATTTTGGGGAAACAGGGTAGAGAGCATAACAACTGACCCCAACTAATCTGGATACATGGTTAATCTCTAATTGCTATCATCTTTCCATTCACCCTAGTTCATGGGCCATTCCAAGGTGAAATCCCTCTCTCCTCTGGAAGAACATAATGACTATGTTTACCTACTACAGATAGTCCTCAACTTATGACCATAATTGAGCCCAATATTTATGTTGCTAAGTGAGACATTTGTTAAGTGAGTGTTGCCCCGTTTGCAAACTTTCTTACCATAGTTGTTAAGTGAATCACCACCATTGTTAAGTTAGTAACATGCTTGTTAAATGAACCTGGCTTCCCCATTGACATGGCTTGTCAGTTTGAAATGTTGCAATACTTAATCACATGGCCCTAGGATACTGCAAGCGTCATAAATATGAGTCATTGCCAAACATCTGAATTTTGATCACGTGACCCTGGAGAGGTCATAAGTATGAAAAATGGTCATTGTCCCTTTTTTCAGTGTCTTTGTAACTTCAAATGGTCACTAAATGAACAATTGTAAGTCAAAGAATACACGGACCCATTTTCATGACCTTCCTAGTAATTCAAATGCAAATATTTAAGCTGATTTAGCAAAATGTTCTGTTGCATTCTCATTAGGATTTTTAGAAACCAATAAAAGCTTCTGAAACTTGCTTCTTATTCTTATTCTTTTGGAGTTTTCCCCCTTTATTCTGCAGGTATTTAGTGTTCCAGTATATGCACTGGATATTTATATTGGAGTACAAACATAGGAAGATTTTAGCTTGGCAACTGTGAGTGATGAACTATATCCCTCGCTGAAGAAAATAAGAACGAGGTGGGAGGTGGGGTGGGAAATCAAACTGCACCACTGAAAAATGTTCCACTCAAACATATTAATGGTTTATTTATTCTACTTCGGCCACAACAGTCTGTTACTATTCCTATTTTGGATGAAGTGGCTTTACAAAGGTTAAACAAAGGGCATTAGAAGCATGATATTAAGCAACAAGAAAAAAAGTTACCCATGAGGTACGTTTTAGGTCATTAAGGCTCTCTACATAATCCCTAGCTTATGGCCTAGCTCTGCAAGCTCATTAGTACATGAGCCAATATTAATATCTGGACTTCATCACATGCATTGCAATTTCAGCAAAGAGAGAACTTCCATCTGGAAGCAGAAGGGTAGACATTCCATTACATTGTCATTAAAAAGGGAGCCGTGTACTTTTGCCTCCACTCTCATCAGATGTACTTGAGATAAGGTAGCAGTTCAAAAATCTAACAGCCTCCCCCCCCCCCGCCCACTCCAAAAACATTTTCCTGGGGTTCAGAGGAAAGTTTTGCAGTTTGTGCTCTTCTGGATGATGTTTATTTATTTACTTCTGGAGAAGAAGTCCTCCCCTCCCCAGTGTTGGTTGCAGGATACTTTTTTTCTGCAACCGAATTGTTTGTTGGAAAGTAGGTTATTTGTTTCAAGGTGGAGTGTAATGGATTGGTTAATGATGGATTCCATGACTTTGCAAGTGACGCAGGTCAAGATTGGCCTATAATTTTCAACATTTTTAGGATCACCCTTTTTGAAAATAGGGATGACCGTGGCTAGAGACCAGAGTTTAGGTAGGGAGCTAGTTGTAGAAGATATTTTGAAAATTATGCTTAGGGGTTTAGCCAGAGTTGAGGAGAGTTTTTTAAAGAAGTATACACATAGTCCATCAGGTCCGATAGATATGGTTTTAGGTTGTGCAGTGATTTCTTAACGTTTTCTTCGGTAAAGTCGATTTGTGTTAGATCATTGAAGTTAGTTGCGGTGCGACTAGGAAATGCTGGGCATGAGCCATTACTATTCACAAAGACAGAGCTGAAGAAGTTGTTAAAGAGGTTGGCTTTAATTGTTTCATCAATATACTCTTTGTCATTTGGCCTCATAATTGGTGGGATGGATCTAGAGTCTTTAAGTTTGTTGTTTACAAAGTTATAGAAGGCACGAGTGGATTTCGTGTGTAGGAGGTTTTCTTCTTGTTTGATATGATAGTTGGTACATTCAGTCTTTATTTGATGACACAAATTTTTATAGCGGTTTTTAAAGTTTGCAATATTGCCTGTTTTATTTTTATGCCAAAGTAACCTTGTTTTGAATTGTAGCTTTCTTATTTTTAGGGATAATTTATTCCTCTTGGTTTTGGAGTACATTAGCGGTACATGTGCTTTTATGACTCTTTGGATCTCGAGCAGACATTTATTGTAATAGTCATCTACAGTGATACAGACAGAGAATATTGTGTTCCAATCAAGAGATGAGAGGTCAGAGTCTATGTTGTCATAGTTGGCCTTTTTAAAGTTGAAATTGGTTGTTCTGCTTTTGGCGTTGTTCATGAGAAGATGTACGTTGAGGCAAAAGTCAATTGTGCTGTGGTCATTGTTAGAAAAGGGTTCTCTTACTCGGAGTCCATAAATTGAGTGTAGACTGTTGCAGAAGATGAGGTCTAGGCAGTTGTTGAGTCTGGTGTTGTCAGTAACTAGTTGCACTAGCCCTAGACTAGTGATAGCATTGTAGAGGGTTGAGTGAATGGATTCAGTTGTGCATTCATTTAGGGACCAGTTAATATGTGGTAGGTTTAGGTCACCAAGAAATATGAGGGGATGTTGGTACGAGGTTGCCCACGTTAGCAGTGAGGTTAACTTGTTCGCGTGTGAGATGTCATAGTCAAGGGCTCTATAGCATAGGAGGAAGCAGAGTGTGGTGTCTGAGGTTAGTTCACATATGGTAGTTTGTTTAATCTGTTTGTTTAAATAAAAGAATTTTAAAAAAAACATTTGAAGATAGATTGCCTGAGAGAGGAAAAGGCTTATTCATGGCTCCAGGAAGGGAATTCACTCAGTGATTCTTTACAACCACTGCAAATTTCTTCAGAAGTGCTCAATTTATCACGCTGATAAATTTAACAGTCCAAACATCCCATACAATCCCGCTTTGAATGAAATCTAAAGTTAGATGACTTGGGCAACAAAAAAAATTGTTTTTTTGGAGGTGTTATTACTCATTACTTTTTCCTTCCCCAAAAGAGTTTATTATTTAAATATGCTGCTACAAATTACTTTTACCTGAAAAAGCACAGATGAGAGTATACCAAAAAGGAATCATAAGTCAAGCTATCTAAAGGTTTTATGTGCTTGTATATGATTTTAGCACACATGTCCTTCTCTACATTATTTTAGAGTTTACTAATATGTTAAAAGAAGAAAAAGTCCTCTAGAATAAATATTACTTACAGATACGTTAGTGCTGATCAGCTGCAGTACAAGTAAAGCTCACACTTTCTCAAACTTGCATACATATACAAAGTATTTATGGGTACATGTTACATATCAGCAAGGGTGGTATTCAGCAGATTCAGACCAGTTCAGGTGAACCGATAAGCTCATCTGTCCTGGAGCTATGCCATCCTATGTAGGCACACTTTCAAGCCATGCACATAATATTAATAATATTAATAATATTAATAATATTAATAATAATAATAATAATAATAATAATTATTATTATTATTATTATTATTATTATTTATTAGATTTGTATGCCGCCCCTCTCCGCAGATTCGGGGCGGCTCACAGCAATAATAATAACAATATACAATGTAACAAATCTAATATTAAAAGAAAGTATTTAAAAAAACCCATCATTTAAAAAACATACAACACAAGCATACCATACATAAAGTCTATAAGCTTGGGGGAGATGTTTCAATTCCCCCATGCCTGGCGATATAGGTGGGCCTTAACCAATTTATGAAAGGCAAGGGGGGGCAGTTCTGATCTCTGGGGGGAGTTGATTCCAGAGGGACAGAGCCACCACAGAGAAGGCTCTTCCCCTGGGGCTCGCGAGACAACATTGTTTAGTCAACAGGACCCGGAGAAGGCCAACTCTGTGGGACCTTATCGGCCGCTGGGATTCGTGCGGCAGAAGACGGTCCTGGAGATATTCTGGTCCGATGCCATGTAGGGCTTTATAGGTCATTACTTTGAATTGTGACCGGAAACTGATCTGCAGCCAATGCAAGCCACAGAGTGTTGGAGAGACGTGGGCGAACCTGGGTAACGCCACAATGGCTCTCGCGGCCGCATTCTGCACGATCTGAAGTTTTCGAACACTTTTCAAAGGTAGAGTGTTGCAGTAGTCGAACCTCGAGATGATGAGGCCATGAGTGACTGTGAGCAATGACTCCCTGTCCAAATAGGGCCGCAACTGGTGCACCAGGTGAACCTATGCAAATGCCCTCCTCGGCACAGCCGAAAGATGATGTTCCAATGTCAGCTGTGGATCGAGGAGGATGCCTAAGTTGCGGACCCTCTCCGAGGGGGGCAGTAATCCCCCCCCAGTGTAATGGATGGACAGATGGAATTGTCCTTGAAAGGCAAAGCCCACAGCCAGTCCGTCTTGTCTGGGTTGAGTTTGAGTTTAAGTGTGAGCTGTGAGTGTGTCCGAATAAAGTGCATGCGTGGAAAGTCATGTGCCTGCTCTCACATTTATGAAACAGTAGGGAAAGTAAGCGAACACTACCCCTGCATATCAGTGGTGTATTTAATAGCCGTTTGGTTTGTTCTCACATTTCTTCATGAGCCAAACAGGCTTAACAATTGTCAGATCTTGAATGATATGACTCTGGGTAATAGTGACGACACAAAAAAAAATAGTTTCGATGAAATGTCAG
Organism: Erythrolamprus reginae; assembly: GCF_031021105.1. Classification (NCBI taxonomy): domain Eukaryota; kingdom Metazoa; phylum Chordata; class Lepidosauria; order Squamata; family Dipsadidae; genus Erythrolamprus; species Erythrolamprus reginae. Next base: position 103,627,332 of record NC_091952.1, on the reverse strand, counting down.
CTGTGATTCAAAAGGATCAGTATTAACAAAGTCACTTTATCATAGGAAAAGATAAAGCCAACAAAGCACATTCACTTGGGAAACTCTGAAAGAATCATTACAGAGGTATGAAACTCATCCCATCTTTATGAGTTGTCATGATTAGTTTTTATGAGAAATGGTACAGAATGCGTGCATACATTTCATTGTGATAACCTGATGGTTTCCATTTCCATTTAGAAACAAAATGTGATTGGTAAAGTCTGTATTCAATCCAGGTGTCATGTTCTGCAATGTTTCCAATGCTGAATGGAGGTATTATCCATTCAAAATATGACCTTTATTTTTACTACCAAGTAAATCATCTTCTGGGAAAGAACGGAACACTGTATACTTTCTCCTTAACATTTTCATAGATGTTTATTTTTGTCAGGCCCACTATGTCAGGGGTGGGGAAAGAAAGCTCTTTTATGACTGTGAACCAGGAATTCTGGAAATTGAATTTTATTTTTTATTTTTTATTTTATTTATTTATTTTGTCCAATACACAATGAAGGTTTTAGTGGGTATATATCTATATACACATAATAAAATACATGATGAAGGTTATAGAGGAGATACTCATAGTAAAATATATCTAAGAAATAATAGAAAAGGAAATAAAGTAATAGAACATATCAATGAAAGAATAGAAGAAGAGATATAGGAATAGAAGAAAGGTATAGGAGATATAGGAGAGCAATAGGACAGGGGATGGAAGGCACTCTAGTGCACTTGTACTCACCCCTTACTGACCTCTTAGGAATCTGGATAGGTCAACCATAGATAATCTAAGGGAAAAGTGTTGGGGGTTTGGGGATGACACTATGGAGTCCAGTAATGAGTTCCACGCTTCGACAACTCGGTTACTGAAGTCATATTTTTTGCAGTCAAGTTTGGAGCGGTTAATATTAATATTAATATTAATTCTGGGAGTTGAAGTCCACAAGTCATAAAGGGACACATTCTTCACCTCTGCACTAGGTGGACAAGCACATAAAATCACCTCCATAGGATAACTAAAACTATACTTTATGGAGATATAACTGAACCATCCAAGTCTGATTGTGCTTTACCTTCTCTCCTTATACCTTAAGTGAATCAGAGTGTTGTTTTCCTGAGCTGATTCTGAATAGGGCTTAAAGATGGTTTCTGCCATCTTTCCAAGGGTGGGTTCCTCCCAGTTCAGTTCAGATCACTCAGACCAGTAGTGATCTGCTGTTAATGTCATATAACTAAATTGGCTGGTTCCAGTCTGTGTGCACTGCCAGCGCTTTTTGTTGTTGTTCAGCTGCTCAAAAAAGAGCCCTCCTGCCCATCCTCTGACCTTTATTTCTTCATACGAAGCACAGCTGATCAGCTATTCAGCTGTGTTTTAGGCTGATTCCATACACACAAGTGGAGCAAGCCTACACACGTAAAACGTTGTGACGCGAACCAATGGGGAAGGGAAGCGGAACCCACCTCTGCCTTTTTCTCTCATTAATGTTCATGCATATTTTTTGTCAAGGTCATCTCCCTTAGGCTCTACAATTTTAAAGATTGGAGAATAGCCAAGGAGTCCTTCCAACTGAATATAGCAAAATGCAGCAGCCTAGAGCAGGGCAAGGCAAAGTTTGCTCTTCTATGACAAGTGGACTTCAACTCCAAGAATTCCTGAGCTAGCATGATTGGCTTAGGAATTCTGGGAGTTGAAGTCCACAAGTCATAGAAGAGCAAACTTTGCCTACCGCTGGCCTAAAGAGAACTTAATCACAATTTTTCTCTGGTCAAATAGCTATAATTTTCACAATCTGGGGTGATAGAAGACTGATACAGAGTTGACAGGACTTTTATATATACCCAGTGGAAAAACATCCAGATCCAAAAGTTGAATATGAAATCAAATGTTATGATTTAGCACCAAGGGAAATGAAAAGGTCTCAGTTAGGTCAAAAAGATCAGGTACTTGGGAAAGATAGTGTCACAGAGAGCTAGAAGAAGCTTTTGGGATGAGAAGTGAAATGTCTTCAAAGGAAAAACAGAAAGGCCAGTTGCCTCTTGAAAAAAGCACATTTGGGACAACCATGACCTGGAAGACTGAAAATTTCCATAGACATAGTATCACAGTAATTTATAATAAATTGAAATTGTCAAAAATTGTATATCAAACTTCCCACAGTACTGAACAGAGTCACAAAGCTTTAGGGCTCTGAACTCTTTCAGCAGATGTACTCCAGGAGTTTATGGCCATAGTGAATGTTTATGTCACAAAACTAATATTTTGAATGCAAGTCAGGAACAAATCCATAATACTGCCTATTAGGATTGTTTTCCAAGGGTACGGTGCTTTTTCAAGAGACAACTGGACTCCTGTTTTTCTTTGAAGACATCTCGCTTCTCCTCAAGAAGCTTCTTCAACTCTGACTGGATGGTGGGGAATTGAAGGATTTATACTCCTTGCAGATAGTTGGTCATTTGCATTCTTTTAGCAGTTATTGAGGTCATCTGGAGGATTATCTGTGTCATCAGGGTCACCTGAGTAGTGCAAATAAGTGTGAGGCTTTCTTGGAATTGTTGAAAGGACTGTGTTGTAGACTTGAAATAGATTGTGTCATATCCATCCCCCTCTGTTGACAGAGGACTGTTTTGACATAGTTGACTTCTTTGAACCCTTTTTCAAACCAGTGGTCTTCTCTGTCCAAAATGTGGAGTTTGAAGACAACAGTTGCCTCTTGAGAAAGCACCTTTTGGGACAACTATAATCTGGATGACTGAGAATCTTCATAGACATTTAAACCCAATTTGAAAAACATGCTTCAGAACATGCAAAATCCTCCTTATAACGTAATGCACCACTCAAAGTTCCAATATTAATCTATTGCATAGATCTCTTTTGGAATTCTTTGTATCATCCAGTCACCAGAAAGCAACCACAATCTCATTATCTAAAAGATACCACCCAAACAGTGAAGGGCTACCAAAATTTTTACTACCACACTTATGCAGGATGCCCTGCATTTTCTTTCAATAGTTTTCAGTGCAAAGCTGAAGAGCTCTGGGGTGGAGCTCTATTTTCGCTATTCCACTGCGTTCCCCCACCTGTCTGGGCAGTAGCCCATCCCTGCACTCAAAGGCAAAACAAATAGAATGGACAAAGTTAAACTGTGTCCACCCTATCAACTGGCAGTTGGTTAACATTTTTGTTAAAATCCTATCTACATTCTGCATTTATTTAGAAGATGATTGTTGTTATCAGAATAATCCTCAGAGCCAAAACATGTTAGAAGGATAAGGAAGACAAGAAAGTATTAAAATAGCAGATAAGATTTGGGCCAATAAAATTAACTGCCGATAGCCTGAAAATCTGTTGAGTTAAGACAATGATCTTTGTCTTAACTCAGCAGATTTGAGTAAGAGAGAGCAGATAAAAGTCGTTTACACACTAAGGAAATAACTGTAGGAATTCACTACTTTAGTTTTTCAGTGTTTTAATTGAAATAATTTTGATCTTTATTATGATTCAAGTCAAATTCCTTTTGTAGGGGCCTATTGGTATATTATGTATGCTTCAGATACTGAACAATATTTTCCTACCTTGTGTATTCCTGTGTATGCCAAACAATATAGCAATTCAAAATAGTAATTTTAGTTTGAAAATCCTGGTGCTTCAACTGTTTTATGATAGCATGGTTTTGTTTTAATTATATTTTTATTGTATGAAGTCAGCTTTATTGTGCCTTGTTCTACCCTGATAGCCACAAATACAAAGGGCACCTTTTAACATTTTAAATAAGTTCTTTGTAATCCTGCCAGTTTTTGTTGACAATATTACAAATCTAGGGCAAAGATTCAGACTGGTCTCTATTAGATTTTTCTTGTTGAAGACAATCCAGCTTGAACTTTTATTATATATACTGTAGATAGGCAAAAAATAATATTGTCAAGGGGATGCAAAAAAATGTTAAGATATAAAAGAATCTATAAAGAGAACCTCCGCTTTAGAAAGGTACAAAGACATTTAGAATGTCTTTGCCCCTATCAGTGATAATGTCCAATATTTCCAGAAAATTAGACATTCTTAAATAATAATTAGAGACTAGCCATAATAATATGGTCTGAAGGTCTTGGCATATTTGGGTTTCTTCCTGTGTAGGATTTAGAGATTTCTGGCGACGTTTCGACAAGGTCCCACTCGTCATCTTCAGGCTGATGCTTCTGTCCTTTTTCGCTCTAGAACAAGGACAGAAGCACCAGCCTGAAGATGACGAGTGGGACCTCGTCGAAACGTCACCAGAAATCTCTAAATCCTACACGGGAAGAAACCCAAATATGCCAAGACCTTCGTCACAGCTCTTTTTTTTCCCAAGGCCCAACCCAGGGCCATTTCAAGACAGTTAATGTATTCATAGCCAACAAACTATGTTCTGTATGTGTGACATGTTTTTGCTGAATTTTTAAAATTAAGGGAGACTAGGATAGTGCTATTTTGGCCTTGTTCTGGCCTCATCAGTTAGCCTTACCCATACTGGGATTTGATCCTGGGGCTTCTGCCTTGTAAGGCAGAGAGTTAACCTCTAGAACTAACCAGATCTGATGCCTTCAGCTTTGTACCAGGGAGGGGCTATATGTTTTTTTTGTTGGATTTTTAAAATGAATTTTAAAAATTCAGCAAACATCATGTGACACATACAGAACATAGTTTGTTGGCTATGAATAAATTAACTGCTTTGAAATGACCCTGGGTTGGGCCTAGAGGCAAAAGAGCTTCTTGAATATACTAGGGTGATCCAACAGAAAAAAACATATAGCCCCTCCCTGGTACAAAGCTGAAGGGATCAGATCTGGTTAGTTCTAGAGGTTAATTCTCTGCCTTACAAGGCAGAAGCCCTAGGATCAAATCCCAGTATGGGTATGGCTATCTGATGAGACCAGAACAAGGCCGAAATAGCGCTATCCTAGTCTCCCTTAATTTTAAAAATTCAGCAAAAAACATGTGACATACATATACTTTATATATATATATATCACATACTTTTTGCTGAATAATTAAAATTAAGGGAGATATACATACGTACATACATACATACATACATACATACATGTGTGTGAGTGTGTGTGTGTGTGTGTTTTCTGTTGGATCAACCTGGTATATTGAAGGAACGTCACAGCTCCTTTTTGCCTCTAGGCCTTAATTTTAAATATTCAGCAAAAATATGTGATTATTTTTATATATGTATGTATGTATATATATATATATATATATATATATATATATATATATATATATATTTATTTATTTGTTTTCGTAAATTTTCACGGGTATATGTATGTAGATTGTTCTGAGTTCGGGTTTTGCCCTGTGTAATGTTTTGCATGTCTATGCGACGTTTCGGTGAAATCACATTCACCATCTTCAGGCTAGAGTTCCAAGATTGGAACTCTAGCCTGAAGATGGTGAATGTGATTTCACCGAAACGTCGCATAGACATGCAAAACATTACACAGGGCAAAACCCGAACTCAGAACAATCTACACACACATATATATATATATATATATATATATATATATATATATATATATATATATATATATATATAATATGTTTTTTTTGCTGAATTTGAAAATTAAGGGAGACTAGGATAGATCTATTTTGGCCTTATTTTGGCCTCATCAGCTAGCCATACCCACTGAGACTTGAACCTGCAACCTTTGCCTTGTAAGGCAGAGAATTATCCTCTAGGCTACAGTATCTAATCCCTTCGGTGAAATCACATTCACCATCATCAGGCTGAAGTTATAAGGTATTATGTTTGCTGAATTACAAACCTAATAAAAAAAGAGACATCCCCAAAAATCAAGACAAAGAACAGGATAATGGCATCACCCTCCTCCCTTACATTAAAGGCACCACAGACAAAATTAGCAAAATTCTCCACAAACATAATATCAAAACTTCATTTGTCACTAACCAGAAAATATCCAACATCCTAAGAAACCCAAAAGACAAAATCCAACTCGAAAACCAAGGAATCTATGAAATAGCATGCAAAACATGTGCAGCCACATACATTGGACAAACTAATCGAAGAATAAACGCACACATTGCAGAACATAAAAATGCAGTCAAAAAAGAAGAAAAAACTTCCTCCCTTTTCCAGCACATTAAAAAAACAGCACATGAAATTGACTTCGAAAAAACTAAATTACTCTCCAAAACAGAACACGCATATAAAAGAATAATCATGGAAGCCATATAGATAGAAAAACACCCCCTCTGTATGAATAAACGTGATGACACATCCCGCCTACCAGAAATTTGGAAACCAGCCCTAAACAAAAAAACATATCATAATCATCACCATGTCAATCCTTCAACTAAATGTGATTCCACCAACCAATCAAATCATTAAAACATAGCAACCCAATCTATTTGCTACATTCAAACCAAATCTCCACCCCCACCACTATTTATAAGGAACAAATGGCAGTTGCAAACAAAGTATATTTATAGCAGCATGAAGCTTACAACTTCAGCCTGATGATGGTGAATGTGATTTCACTGAAATGTCGCATAGACATGCAAAATATTACACGGGGCAAAACCCGAACTCAGAACAATCTACATACATATGTACCCCTGAAAATCTACGAAAACAAATATAAAGATAGATAGATAGATGGATGGATGGATGGATGGATGGATGGATGGATGGATGGATAGATAGATAGATAGATAGATAGATAGATAGATAGATAGATAGATAGATAGATAGATAGATAGATAGATAGATAGATCGATCGATCGATCGATCGATAGATAGATAGATAGATAGATAGATAGATAGATAGATAGATAGATAGATAGATAGCCAGGCATATTATAGCATAGAAGCACAAATCTAGCAAAGTTTCAAAAATGTGTTATTATAAAGTTCCAGAAGTTATTGCGGAGATTTTGGTTTACCTCAAACAGCTAACAAATTGCCATTGAAAAAGATTGTTATCTTTTTTTATCTTTGTTATCAGCCAAAAGAGAGGGAAAATATTTTGCTATGAAATTGTGCAATTTTATAAGATGAATCAGCAGTTCATCATATACTGAGAGATAGGGAACATATATTTTAATTTTAAAAGCCTGGAAAATGTGGTGTATAACATCCTTAAGCATGGTTATTAGACAACAAGCCATTGTGAATAATGCATAAAAAGAGAGCTTCCAAGTAAATATGCAAAAGGTTGTACTGCCAGAAAATGAAACTTGACAACCATAGAAAGTGAAAACAATGGAAATATGAAACCAGCTCTCAAAGGGATGTCTCAAATAGAGGGATTGCTTAATTTCTTTAGCCATCAGTTACACATTAAGCATTTATGACCTTTCTTCCTCACCAGTTAGAGTAAATAACGGAGTTGGCAGAATGATATTATCCACCCTAGCTGACAGGATCTTTTATGTGTTTCCCAGTCAGGAAGTGAACACATCTAGCAAATCAATTAAAAAGTCATTATGAATAGGCCTCTTGTATTTTACATCCTCTTTTATATTTCACTGTTCTTCTAATGAAAGTGAAGTTTTAAAGAAGATTGGACAACTATTTGTCTGAAATGGGTTTCCTGCTTGAGCAGGGGGGTGGAGTAGAAGACCTCTGAGGTACACCTCAACATTGTTATTCTGTTAAAAGCTTCTGGAGACTGAGAGGAACAGTATATTCCTTTAGCGTACAGCCTGGACAAAAATACTGAGAAATAATGACTGGCTTAAAATTATCTAGTAAATTTCCCCCATACAAGTTCTATACTTTCTGTATTATCTCACAGTGACATTTAATCAAATTGTTAACATTAGTTAAGCAGTGACTTTAAGCTGTTGTTTGAATGTGTTTATATGGAGAGATATAATTAGCTAGTTTTATACACTATTTATTTTTCCATGGCTGAAGAAAATTCATTATGCCACTACTGTAAGGTGACCAGACATCCCACTTTTTACCAATTTGTCCCACGTTCCACAGGTTTCTTTTAAAAGTCCCGATTTTTTGACATACCAGCCGGCAGCTGGAATGCCAGATTGCTTTAAGCTACTTGCCATGTGATCACATGGATTGAAGGGATTGGCCAGAAAGCAGCTCAGCTTCTACACTGGGGGACTGCGATGGGTGCAAGGGACATTGCGGAGACCCCAGTGGCAACACTGCTGAAGAGGCACTGACGCTGCTGCTCCTCAGTCTGTGTGGCTCATCGCTGAGCGGCCAACACCATGCTCCCTCGCAGGGAGAGAGAGAGACAGGATGGGCGGGATGGCTGACGAGTCCCGGGGGCTTCCCATAGAATCCAAAGCAGTGAATTCACCATCCTGGCCCTCTTCTTTGTCAGGTGCTCCTGTTGCCCGAGGGTTCATTGGCAGCGCACCGGCACTCTGTGGATGTTTCCATCTGGTGGCTGCATGGAGGAGCGTGCCTACCAAGTCTGAGCATCGGTGGTTCCCTAGCAGCAAGATCCTCTTCCTGGCCCCTTCCCTGAGAGCGAGAGAGCAAGAGAGAAAGAGGGTAAGAGAAGAGACAAAGAGAGAGAGCCAGAGAGAGAGATCGGAAGGTCGGAGAAGAGACCACGCACTTCTCTGGCGTTCCAGAGATTTTTCAGTCGTGATGCCTGCTTTGCTGAAATTATAACCTGGTCACTTTATACTACTGTGAAGTAAAAAATAACTGCATTCTTTGTGTAGTTTTTACATGGCATGGCCAAAAAACAAAATAAAACCAAAAAACATTAGACAGAGTTTGTTTGCAAGACCAATAAGTTCAATAGACTGGATATTTTGGACCCATTGCAAAGTGAACAGATTCAGTCATAGTGGGGATGGAAGACCTAAAATATCAGGTTATAATCAGATTTTTATGGAGAAAATTTACATATGTGATTGCTGATGGGGTTTTCGTTGAATTGATGGCACATCCTAATAAATAAAGAGCCGGGGTGGCGCAGCAGGTAGAGTGCAGTACTGCAGGCCACTGAAGCTGACTGTAGATCTGAAGGTCAGCGGTTCAAATCTCATCACCAGGCTCAAGGTTGACTCAGCCTTCCATCCTTCCGAGGTGGGTAAAATGACGACCCAGATTGTGGGGGCAATAGCCTAGCTCTGAAGGGCTATTGCTAACATGTTGTAAGCCGCCCTGAGTCTAAGGAGAAGGGCGGCATAAAAATTAAATAAATAAACAAATAAACAAATAAACAAATAAACATAGAAACATAGAAACATAGAAGTCTGACGGCAGAAAAAGACCTCATGGTCCATCTAGTCTGCCCTTATACTATTTTCTGTATTTTATCTTAGGATGGATATATGTTTATCCCAGGCATGTTTAAATTCAGTTACTGTGGATTTATCTACCACGTCTGCTGGAAGTTTGTTCCAAGGATCTACTACTCTTTCAGTAAAATAATATTTTCTCATGTTGCTTTTGGTCTTTCCCCCAACTAACTTCAGATTGTGTCCCCTTGTTCTTGTGTTCACTTTCCTATTAAAAACACTTCCCTCCTGGACCTTATTTAACCCTTTAATATATTTAAATGTTTCGATCATGTCCCCCCTTTTCCTTCTGTCCTCCAGACTATACAGATTGAGTTCATTAAGTCTTTCCTGATACGTTTTATGCTTAAGACCTTCCACCATTCTTGTAGCCCGTCTTTGGACCCGTTCAATTTTGTCAATATCTTTTTGTAGGTGAGGTCTCCAGAACTGAACACAGTATTCCAAATGTGGTCTCACCAGCATTCTATATAGTGGGATCATAATCTCCCTCTTCATGCTTGTTATACCTCTAGCTATGCAGCCAAGCATCCTACTTGCTTTCCCTACCGCCTGACTGCACTGTTCACCCATTTTGAGACTGTCAGAAATCACTACCCCTAAATCCTTTTCTTTTGAAGTATTTGCCAACACAGAACTGCCAATACAATACTCAGATTTAGGATTCCTTTTCCCCACATGCATTATTTTACATTTGGAAACATTAAACTGCAGTTTCCATTGCTTAGACCATTTATCTAGTAAAGCTAAATCATTTACCATATTACAGACGCCTCCAGGAATATCAACCCTATTGCACACTTTAGAGTCATCGGCAAATAGGCAAACCTTCCCTACCAAACCTTTTCCTATGTCACTCACAAATATATTAAAAAGAATAGGACCCAGAACAGACCCTTGTGGCACACCGCTTGTAACCTGTCTCTGCTCAGAATACTCGCCATTAACAATAACTCTCTGATGTCTACGCTTCAGCCAGCTGCAAATCCATTGAACTATCCAGGGATTAAGTCCAATCTTCACTAATTTATCTATCAGCTCTTTATGTGGAACTGTATCAAAGGCTTTGCTGAAGTCCAGGTAGGCAATATCCACGGCACCACCTTCATCCAACACCTTTGTGACATAGTCAAAGAAATCAATGAGATTAGTCTGACATGATTTGCCTTCAAACAAATGAACAAATGAACAAATGAACAAATGAACAAATGAACAAATGAACAAATGAACAAATGAACAAATGAACAAATGAACAAATGAACAAATGAACAAATGAACAAATGAACAAATGAACAAATGAACAAATGAACAAATGAACAAATGAACAAATGAACAAATGAACAAATAAACAAACAAACAAACAAACAAACAAACAAACCCCATACTTATTCAGGACAGGCTTTCAGAAGAACAAAAATAAGTAAATAGCAGTACAAATTCTGCAGAAACCACACTAATCAGAAGGTTTCCAGGCTTCCTTTTATAATCAAAACCAATAATTCATGCTATAGTTTTCATGCTCTTTTATGGTAATTCCGTGCTCTTTTATGGAACACTGTTACCATCCATTTTATCATCACAACCTATTGACTCTATTTCATGGATGGTTTCCAGACAATTTTATTAAACCTATGAGTAAGAAAATACTCTGCCCATTAGAGGTTCTGGGATTTTAAACAATTTACATTCCTAGGAGGTCAGGAGTAGACATTTCATTTTCCCTATTACATGAAAATTTGCATGAAAAATATTATAATTACATAGCTGATTTCATGGTTTCCCCAGAAACACCAATGCAGATTTTCAAAATGTGCATTTCTATGATGAAATGGGAATGGAGTTGTACTTAAAAGGCTTCTCAAAGTTTCATGTCTTTTTCATAAATATCTGCAACTTCATAGTTCCCTCTAAGCTGAGCAGTGAGCAATCGCTCACTTAAAAATCATCATCAACTCAGAGTTTTCCAAACCTGCCCAGAAGCCGAGAGGGAAAGAGTGAGAGGGAAGGAGAGAGAGAGGAAGAGAGGAAGAGAGGAAGAGAGAGAGAGAGAGATAGAAAAAAGAGAGGAAGGAAAAGAGAAAGAAAAAGAATGGAAGTAAGGAAGAGAGAAAGAAAATCAAAATCTAGTTTGAAACTAGCTCAACTATTTAAGTGGCATTTTGATATTGATAGAGTTGCCCTATTATGAGCTCACTGTTATAGACACACAGTACAGTATTTTATTTTGAAATTCTCTGAGGCAAAACAGGGTGGGTTTTTTATTTGTTTGTTTGTTTGTTTGTTTGTTTGTTTGTTTGTTCGTTCGTTCGTTCGTTCGTTCATTCATTCATTCATTCATTCATTCATTCATTCATTCATTCATTTATTTATTTATTTATTTATTTATTTATTTATTATTTCTGTGCCGCCCAGTCCCGAAGGAACTGCCGCTCAGACACTATACTTTTCTGCCCACCCTCCCAAAAATTAGAGGGAACACTGTGCAACTTGGTAGCAAAGCACCGAAGATTTCTTCACTGTTAGCACCTGGTGAGGGCTGAAAAAAGGCTCACCTGATTGTCGGAGGGAGCAGCAATGAAAGAAGCAGGCCAAGGGAAGATTTCTTAGCTAGCAAAGCACGGAAGATTTCATTAGCATCTTGCTAGGGCTAAAAAAAAGTTCAGTAAAATCTACATTCAGAGTATAAGAGGCACCCAAATTTTCAACCCCTTTTTTGGGGGAAGGTGCATTTTATTTGTTTGTTTGTTTGTTTGTTAGATTTGTATCCCGCCCCTTTCCGAAGACTCCAAAAGATACAATAATTCACTTGCACATATTTATTTAAAAAGAGAAAGAAGCATTTTTGCAATGGTTAAATTCCACATCATATGATTATTTGCAAATTTTCCAAATCATGATGCCATAACACAATTGCATGTGTTCAGTTGGGCTCCACAGGCATGCACCCCAATATTAAACACAGTCTTACAAGATTTGGGCCACTATAATTTTTTAAAAATGGTTATATTTAACAAGTTCTGGATCTTTCTTAATCTTACTCTAGCACTAACATGGGGTGTTTTCATGCACATTTTGACACATTCAAGATGAACCCATGCAAAAATTTAAAAGCCATCTTTTCTTTTAAGTAGACCATTTATAGGGTGCAATGTAGAAAGTGAATTTTAACTAATAAATTAAATTTAATTAATTAGTTAATTAATTAATTAATTAAATTTAATTAAAACACCCATATTCAATTTATTTTTGCTATGGAGGAGAGGCAAGAGGTAAAACTGCAGTATTGTACTTTTTTAAAAGAATCATATAGTGTTATCTGAAGCTCAGAATCAACTGTTGGTATTTAACATGACAAAGCTCATAGTTATTATACAGCTGTTGGATGTTTAGATGATATCTCCTAAAAAGAAGAATCATATTTAAAAATAATGTTTCATTTACTTTTTAAAAAGAATATTATAGTTAGGGAGGAAAAAAATGGCAATACATACAAGATTTGTGGCTTGGAAACAATATATCTGAGAAAAACCTGGGTGTGGCCAAAATCAATAAGTTGAACATGAGTCAGCAATATGAGACATCAGTTAAAAGATTAATGGAGTTTTGGGCTACATTAGAAAAAGCATCACATCAAAGACAACTGATGTCATAATTCCTTGCCACTTGGCACTGATGTGACCACGCCTGGAGTATTATGGATTTTTGTGAGTCAACATTTTCAGAAGGGCATTGACAGGCTAGAGCAGATTCAGAAGAGGTCAACAAGGTTTATGTAAGCCTTCAGGTCATGTCCTATGGCAGGGATGGTGAATCTTTTTTTGCTTGGGTGCCAAAAGGGTGGCATTTGTGAGATAGCGCATGTGCGTGTGATCATGCCCATATGCACACAACTCCCCCCCCCCCATGCACAGCCTCATTGAAGCTTCCAGACTTCTGTTGGGCCCGTTGGGCTGTTTTTCGCCATCTACAGGTTCCAGAGGCATTCCTGAAGATTCAGGAGGGCGAAAGCGGACTCTCCCTGCTTTCTGGAAGGCCAAAAAATCTACCTTTGGGCTACCTTTGAAAAGTGTTCGGAAACTTCAGATCATGCAGAATGCGGCCGCGAGATCCATTGTGGGGCTTCCTAGATTCGCCCACGTTTCTGCAACACTCTGTGGCCTGCACTGGCTGCCGATCGGTTTCCGGTCACAATTCAAAGTGTTGGTAATGACCTTTAAAGCCCTACATGGCATTGGGCCAGAATACATCTGGAACCGCCTTCGACTGCACGAATCCCAGCGGCCGATAAGGTCCCACAGAGTTGGCCTTCTCCGGGTCCCGTTGACCAAACAATGTCGTTTGACGGGCCCCAGGGGAAGAGCCTTCTCTCTAGAGGCCCCAGCCCTCTGGAATCAACTCCCCCCAGAGATTAGAACGGCCCCCACCCTCCTTGTCTTTCGCAAATTACTCAAGACCCACCTTTGTCGCCAGGCATGGTGGAATTAGAATATTCCTTCCCCTAGGCCATTACAAGTTATATATGGTATGTTTGTGTGTATGTTTGGTTTTTATAATAAGGGTTTTTAGTTGTTTTATTAAATTGGATTGTTACATGTTGTTTTTTATCATTGTTGTTAGCCGCCCCGAGTCTGCGGAGAGGGGCGGCATACAAATCCAATAAATAAATGAATAAATGAATAAATGAATAAATGAATAAATGAATAAATGAATAAATGAATAAATGAATAAATGAATAAATGAATAAATGAATAAATGAATAAATGAATAAATGAATAAATGAATAAATGAATAAACGAATAAACAAACAAACAAACAAATAAATAAATAAATAAATAAAATCAGCTGGCCAGTGGGTACATGCACACTGAAGCTGATATAGGGCAACCTCTCGAGTGCCCTCAGATATGGCTCTGGGTGCCACCTGTGGCATGTGTGCCATACATTCACCATCTTGATCCTATGGGATTAGGCTCAAGAAAGGATGTTCAGTATGAAGAGGGGGGAAAAAGAGACTTAGCCAAAACATGATAGTTACATTCAGGTACATCAAGAAAGCTCCATAGAGAAAACGGTCACAAATTATTTTCCATGGCACAGAAGCTAAGACAACAAGCAACATCTGTAAATTACAACTACCTAGAAGTCATTTAAATATAAGAATGAGCTTCCTGAGAGTAAGATCTATAAAACAGTAGAGCATTTTATTTATGGAAATAGTCAGTTTGCATTAGAAGTTCCTTGTAGTCTCTTCCAACTCTATAGTTCTATGGTTTTATCGTATATATGTGGGCTGTGAGTCCAGACAAATGTGCATCTGTTATCTTGTTTAGCAACAATTCTATATTTTCCCTGGAAACCTTAAATGATGAGGTAGTTGCATTGTAAAGCTCCTTTATTTCAACAATTTATCCTCTCAATAGCAAAGTGCATGTTGAATATTTCAATTTCTGAATGTAGAATCAACCAATTCTTTGAATAATTGTATAAATCAATATGAATTCAATGCTCATAAACATTGACTCCCACCTAGTTAATGAAACTTCTAGTGAAAGTCCAGGCCAATATCTCAAATTGTTTTAGAAAATGTGAGACAGAACACTTGAACACCAGATTTGCAAAGGCTCAAATGTTCACCAATGGAGTTGCTTATTTCTCTTAACATGAACTAATTTTGCCCAGAGGAATTCATGATACAACAAGTGCAAGTCCCTGTGTTGCTGACACAGTAAAGCATGAATCAAGAAATAATTATTGAAGGGTTGTCATAATTAGCTCTATGGGTTGGTACATCATTAATCTTCGAGAAGTATCAAAATCTCTCCATTGTTGCTTAATCATCTATTTACTATGATGTCTAGAGGCAAAGGTGTGAGCCCCATCACTGATGCACTGCACCCATCCATATGGCCCTATAAGGATTACAAAGCCTTCCCTAAGAAAGCTTGATCATCCCTAACTTCTCACATAAATATCAATTAACCATAGCACATAAATACCAATTACCCACAGCAAGTTCTTCCACCTGTGCCTATGTGTGCATTTCCATAAAATGTGAACTAATCCTTTGTCTGAAAGTACCTGTCTCAATCTCTGTGACCCAGAATCTTGGCTGTATGAAAAGACTGGGGAAAGTGATACTTTTGACTGTTGATGATTTCAGACAAACTTATCTAACTGAATTTTAGTCAGGAAGGATAATGAATATCTGTGTATGGTTATTGAAACGGATGCCCAAGTACTGCCTCTATGTTGGTTGAGGCATGCAGAATTCCCTTGGGTACCATTTGTTGATGGTCAAGGGAAAGGGAGGGTTTTGTCTTCTCTTTCTGCTCAAGATCCCCATGGACAATTGGTGGGCCACTGGGTGACACAGAATGCTGGACTCGATGGGCTTTGGTCTGATTCAGCATAGCTCTTCTTATGTTCTTACCTTAGATGAGTTCAAATCACTGGGACTGAATGGATTATATATATCCCAAGGTTCTGAAGGAACTGGCAGACAAGACCTCAGAACCACTGAATTATATCTTTCAAAGTTCTTGGAGCACTGGGGAACTGCCAGAGGACTGGAAAAGAGCTGATGTAGTTCCCATCTTCAAAAAGGGGGAAAAATAGATCCAGGAAACTTCAGACCTATCAGCCTGACCAAAATACCAGGGAAGATTCTGGAAAAAAATCAACAAACACCTAGAAGCAAACAAATTAAAACAAACAGATCATGCCAGACTAGTCTTATTGCATTTAACAAAATTAGTGGATCAGAGGAATGCTGTCAGTATAATTTACTTGGACTTCAGTAAGGCATTTGATAAAGTAGACCATAACCTAGTACTAGATAAATTAGGATAATGTGGATTAGACAGCAACAGCACCAGATGGATTTGAAACTGGCTGACCAACCACATTCAACATGTGGTACTCAATGAAAGTGCATCTACACGGAGGGAAGTATGCAGTGGAGTACCCCAAGATTCTGTTTTAGGCCCAGTATTCTTCAACTTGGACAAGGAGATAGATGGAGAACTCATCAAATTTGTACATGACACCAAACTGGCAGGAAAAGCCAACTCTCCAGAAGATAGTCTCAAGATACAGAAGGATCTTGACAGACTTGAACATTGGGCACTATCTAACAAAATGAAATTCAATGCTGAAAAAAGTAATGTTCTACATTTAGGCAAGAAAAACAAAATGCCAGATACAGTATATGTGGTACCTTGCTCAACAGTAGTAACTATGGGATGGATCTTGACGTCCTAGTGGACAACCATTTAAATATGAGCCAGCAGTGTGCAGCAGCTGCCAAAAAAGCCAACAGAGTTCTAGGCTGCATTAACAGAGGGATAGAATCAGGGCCATGTGAAATGTTAATACCGCTTTATAATGCCTTGGTAATGCCACACTTGGAATACTGCATTCAGTTTTGGTTGCCTTGATGTAAAAAGGATGTTGAAGCTAGAAAGATGCAGAGAAGAGCAACAACGATGATAAGGGGACTGGAGACTAAAACATATAAAGAACAGTTGCAGGGACTGGGTATGTCTAGTTTAATGAAAAGAAGGACTAGAGGAGACGTGATAGCAGTGCTCCAATGTCTCAGGAATTGCTACAAAGAAGAGGGAGTCAAACTATTTTCCAAAGCACCCGAGGGTAGAACAAGCAACAATAGGTGGAAACTAATCAAGGTGAGAAGCAATCTAGAACTAAGGAGAAATTTCTTGACAGTTAGAACAATTAATCTGTGGAAGAGCTTGCCTCCAGAAGCTGTGAATGCTCCAACACTAGAAGTTTTTAAGATATTGGATAATCACTTGTCTAAAGTCATGTAGGGTTTCCTGCCTATGCAGGGTGTTGGACTAGAAGACCTCCAAGGTCCCTTCCAACTCTGTTGTTGTTGTTATTTTATTCACAAAAAATAGCAAACAAGATTTATATGCTGGATTTTGTATCACAATATCACAAGTCGAACACTTCCCAAGTGTCTAGGACTGTGTGCTTTTTGATGATGATGATGATGATGATGATGATGATGATGATGATTGTTGTTGTTGTTGTTGTCAAATACTGACAATGAAGTTATCTGATCATTTTTAGAAGTGGATAAAGATTTGATGGCAGGACTTAAAAAAAAAGTGTACTGTATCTGCTGCTAAGGCTAGATCTGGCTGCCAAAGGCTAGCTACATAATCACTAGATAGCAGCAAATAGTTTTCTGTAAATATTTGCTGCCACCTAGCAGTCAATAAGAGAGAATATATGTAACTGGTTAAACTGTGGAATCCTTGGTGCTTTCTGAGCACAGGTATTTCCTTGCAGACATTTTCTTACTTGATTTGGTAACATCATCAGTGCTAGTAGATGTGGGGTTTGCTCCCTGTTTATATACAATGGTTGTCCTGCCCCTATTGATATGAATGTAGTTTTCTTCTTAGCAGTTCCTTGACTGGGATGTTGTTTCCTGCTTTATTGTCTGGTCTTAACCCTTGCTTATCTGGGTATAAGCTGTTGAGGAGTATGCATTCTGATCTTTTTGTTTCCTCCTTAGCTTTTTAATGGCCTGCTTAGAATGGTAGATAAATGTAATTCATCTCTATATACCTAATGATGTGCCTAATGCTCTATGTGCCTAAAGAAAGAGATTTTAAAGAAAGAGATTTTAATCTTTACACTTACTAGATTTCATTTACTACTTCTGTCCCCTCCCCACTTGCTCTACTGAGTCATTTGGTTTACTTAAGATGTTTTGGACAGCTTTAGTTGTTTGTGTGCTACAGTGATGCCATATGATTATAATAATCTGTTGGTTGTCTGTTTTGATGTATGGCAATATTACCCTTTTTATAGTGTTGGTTGTGTTGTAATGAATTCAGTGGTCAGGGACTTTTCATAATAGAATAGAAGTCTTTATTGGCCAATTGTGATTGGACCAAGTGTGATTGGACAAGGAATTTGTCTTTGGTGCATATGCTCTTAGTGTACATAAAAGAATATATATATTTGCCAAGAATCATGAGGTACAATGTTGTCATAGGAGTCAAATAAGCAATCAGAAACAATCAATATTAATAGAAATCTTAAGGATACAAGCAACAAGTTACAGTCATACAGTTATAAGTGGGAAGAGATGTGTGATAGGAATAATGAGAAAAAAAACTAGTAATAATAGTAATGCAGACTTAGTAAATAGTTTGACAGTGTTGAGGGGATTATTTGTTTAGCAGAGTGATAGCGTTCAGGAAAAAACTGTTCTTGTGTCTAGTTGTCTTGGTGTGCAGTGCTCTGTAGCGACGTTATGAGGGTAGGAGTTGAAACAGTTTATGTCCAGGATGCAAGGGGTCAGTAAATATTTTAACCACCCTCTTTTTGACTTGTGAAGTATACAGGTCCTCAATGGAAGGCAGGTTGGCAGCAGTTGTTTTTTCTGCAGTTCTGATTATCCTCTGAAGTCTGTGTCGGTCTTGTTGTGTTGCAGAACCAAAACCAGACAGTTATAAAGGTGCAGATGACAGACTTAATGAAGTTACATAGGTATCCATTTTGCTGAAAGATGGAGGGTAGGTGTTTCCTTTTTCTGATGCTCTGGGTTGCTGCTGTGTGTTTGCACTCATCCAGATAATGTTTTTTACACAGCTCCTCTTGTGTGATGATACCCAGTTATACATCTCCACCCCATGTCCAGTCGGGGAAGCAGTGGAAGTGATGTGCCGGTGCCTGGAGGCTGTTGGGGTCTGGATGGGTATCAACAGGCTCAAACTCAACCCTGAAAAGTGGCTGTGGGTTTTGCCTCCCAAGGACAATTCCATCTGTCCGTCCATTACCCTGGGGGGGGGATTACTGACCCCCTCGGAGCGGGTCCGCAACTTGGGCATCCTCCTCGATCCACAGCTAACATTAGAACATCATCTTTTGGCTGTGGCAAGGAGGGAATTTGCCCAGGTTCGCCTGGTGCACCAGTTGCGGCCCTACTTGGACAGGGAGTCACTATTCACAGTCACTCATGCCCTCATCACCTCGAGGTTCGACTACAGCAATGCTCTCTACATGGGGTTACCTCTGAAAAGTGTTCATAAACTTCAGATCATGCAGAATGCGGCCGCAAGAGGAATCATGGGCTTCTGTAGGTATGCCCATGTTTCATCAACACTCCGCGGCCTGCACTGGCTGCCGATCAGTTTCTGGTCACAATTCAAAGTGCTGGTTATGACCTATAAAGCCCTACATGGCATCGGACCAGAATACCTCCGGGACCGCCTTCTGCCGCACGAATCCCAGTGGCCGATTAGGTTCCACATAGTTGGCCTTCTCCAGGTCCTGTCGACTAAACAATGTCGGTTGGCGGGGCCCAGGGGAAGAGCCTTCTATGTGGTGGCCCTGGCCCTCTGGAATCAACTTCCTCCAGAGATTCGAATAGCCCCCACCCTCCTCGCCTTCGTGGGGATAATTACCTCCCCCCACTTCATTGTGTTTTCCGACCTCTGTTGTATGATGGAGTGGGTTGAATGTGTACAATTGTTTAGTTGGTGATTTTATAACACTGGTTATGCTTATTATTGTTTTTAAATTGATTTTTAAATTTTATTATTAGATTTGTAATGTATTGTGTTATTGTTGTGTTGTGAGCCGTTCCGAGTCTTTGGAGAGGGGCGGCATACAAATCTAATAAATTATTATTAATTATTATTACTATTATTTTGGTAATGGATCACTTTTTATTTTTTTTATTATTATTTTTTTAATAAGATTTTTTATTAAATTTTTTCACAACGGATCACTTGTTGGTTCAACTCTGAGCTACACATATTCTCTTCTATTGGAGCCACGTATGAGCATTACATACTACAGGAAATATGCAAATGGGAAAAATTTGAATATAGGCAAATCTCCACCAAGGGACAAATATTCTTTTTGTTTGAATGTTTACAACAGTGTACCCTGCCCACCAGTATCGGATACAAAACTCTAATAAGTTTGATGGAAAACAATTCAACAAAACACCACCACCACCAACAAAAGGATATAATGAACTATCATGAATGTTTACCCCAATGTAAAGAAATATTAACTCAGCATAGATAACCTTAAGGAACAACTGGAAAAACTGTGAACCCAGAACACAAATACAAGCTCACAGATACCATCAATCTGTAAGATAAGCTGAAAACAGGAAAAATAAATGTACCAAATTGATCAAGCTAGAAGCAAAGAGGTACTGAACTGAAATGGGTAGTCAATAAATCCACCCACCCACTATCCACTGCAGAACACAATATCCTCCAGAAAGGCTTAGCTAGAACATAGATGATGCTAATCAGTTAATAGTCAAAGTGCTGCAGTCTAATAAGGTAGCCTTAGGCTGATGAGTCTGTGGGAGGAATAGCTCCATCAGGTGAAGCATCAAAAAGCCGAGTGGCGCTCAAGAGAGGCTTGGAGTAAAGTTTATTTTGGAATGTTCACAATGTTTTTCTGTTGCCATATAGTCATCCAGTGGGTTGTAGCCATACGAGTCTGTGTGCGTGTGTAGTGTAATAACAAGAGAGCAGGCAAGAGTAAAGAGTAAACAGACTAAGAATAAATTCTATCCTCAGTTGATAAATTCATCAGCTAAGCAATGACCTAATATTAATTTTACTCCAGAACAAATATGCATATGTATAGTCTTTCAGAGAAGTGTGGCCAAGAAAAGACAGCTCCATGAGAGTGGAACCAACAACTGCAGTGGGAAAAGGAGCTGGTGAATGAATGGGTTCCTCCAACTTCTTCCAAATTAAGAGGATTTAGGATGGCCCATAGTGCTTCATACAGATGTTCCCTGCAACAAATAGGGGGGGGGGGTGTCTCTGGAATCAGGAAGAGTTAGCTTTTCCCAAACCACAATTCAGAACCCTCAAAGAGACACAGGGTTCACACACTTCCTCTCTTAACTACTTTCATTGGGATTTCATTTATTTATATCCCACATTTATTATTTTTATAAATAATTCAAGGCAGTGTACTCCTATGTTTCCCAGAACGTGATTTGTAAGTTGCATTTTGGATATTAAGAACCTCCTGAAAGATGAGTTTTATTATACTGGGTGATTTTTCTTTCAATGCATGAAAGAAAATTACATGAAAAAAAAATCATGTAAATTTAAGAACAAAGAAAAAAATTGTTATTTTGAAATAAGCAGGAAAAATGTGATTAGAACTTTGATGTTGGGAAGTTTGTAAATGGATTAAGAGGCCAAATTGACTAGAAATAAGGCAATAATTATATTCCCTGTAGTTTGATTATAATCTTTTTAAAATAAATGAAGAATTTGAATTTAAGTGTAAGATATCTTTTCATGGGAAAAAGTTGCAATTAGATTTAAAAATATAAGTGGAGAATAGAATAGAATACAAATAGGAATAGGAATAGAAATTATAGAAATAGAAATAGAAAAACAGAGTTGGAAGGGACCTTGGAGGTCTTCTAGTCCAACTCTCAGCTTAGGCAGGAAACCCTACACCACTTCAGACAAATGATTATCTAACATTATCTTAAAAACTTTCAATGTGGGAGCATTCACAACTTCTGGAGATAAACTGTTCTGGATTAATTGTTCTGTCAGGAAATTTCTCCTTAGTTCTAAGTTGTTTCTCTCCCTGTTTGTTTGTTTGTTTGATTGATTGATTGATTGATTGATTTATATGCTACCCCTCTCTGGGGACGTGGGGCAGCTAGGAACATACAAAAAGAACAATATAATATAAATCCTAAATCCAATCAATATAAAACCCGCTTATCTAATCTAAAATCCCCATTATATTAAAAATAAATCATTCCCACTCAACAACATACATATCATTTGTCAGCCAGGGAGCTAGAGTCTAATGGACCCAAGTCTGGTGGCATAAATGAGTCTTTAGACTCTTATGGAAGGCAAGGAGTCTGGGGGCAGTACGAATCTCTGGGCTCTTCTCCTAGGCGCCACCAAGCGACATTGTCTAGTTGATGGGACCTGGAGAAGGCTGACTCTGTGGGATCTAACCGGTTGCTGCGATTCATGCGGCAGAAGGCTGTCCTGCAAGTAATCTGGTCCGATGCCATGTAGTGCTTTATAGGTCATAACCAACATTTTGAATTGTGTCTAGAAACCAATCAGCAGCCAATGCAGTACACAGAGTGCTGAACAAACAGGGGATACCTGGGATGGTCCATGACTGCTCGCATGGCCGCATTTTGCACGATTTGGAGTTTCCGAACATTCTTCAAAGGTAGCCCCATGTAGAGAGCATTGCAGTAGTCGAACTTCGAAGTGATAAAGGCTTAAGTGACTATGAATAGAGACTCCCTGTCCAAATAGAGCTGCAACTGGTGCACCAGGCGAACCTGGGTAAACGCCCCCCTCGCCACAGCCGAAAGATGATGTTCTAAAGTCAGCTGTGAATCAAGGAGGATTCCCAAGTTGCAGTCCCTCTCTGAGTGGGTCAAAATTTCCCCCTCCCAGAGTAATGGACGGACAGATGGAGGTGTCCTTGGGAGGCTGAACCCACCGCCACTCCGTCTTGTTGGGGTTGAGTCTGAGACTATTAACACCCATCCAGATTCTAACAGCCTCTAGACACCCGCACATTAGGTTTCTACCCATTCCGGCTTGTTCTACCCTCGGGTGTTTTGGAGACTAGTTTGATTCCTTCTTCTTTGTGGCAACCCCTGAGGTATTGGAACACTGCTATCATGTCTTCCCTAATCCTTCTTTTCATTAAACATATTTCCAAATGATTTAGCCTACTGCTAACCCCAATATGTAGGGTTCATCTGGAATTCTGGTTGACTTCTTCCCACAACTGTACCTACATATTAAATCTTTTAAATCTTTGGAAAGCCTCACATTTCATTGGTCTGAACTAATTAAAAGAGTTTGCTAATTCCTTTATAATAATCTTCTTACCTGTCCAGAGCTATTTCTGCAAAGGACATGCTAATCCAAAGGAGTAAATCTCCATCCGTATCTACTTAGCCTCAATTGTTAAGGCATCCGAGACTCAGAAACACTCAACCTCAACAGATCAAGATTCTTGGGGAATATATCAGAAAATCTGGGATTGATTATCTGAGTTCATAAGGTAGTTGTTTTTGTTTGCTTTCAGGATACTAGCAAGTTATATGAAATTTAAAGTTATATTTAAAAAGTACATTTTACTGAAGATTGAGAGGATTGTTACTACAATTTGATTGTGATTTGATTTTGTTATGTTTTTGAAGGCTGAAAGATACAAGATGCCAATCATTCAAAGAAAGTTTGACTTTATATTAAGGCTGCGCATGCTTCAAAATTGACTCAGAAGCAGAGATTTCAGAATGCACATGAGCCCAAATATAATACCTCTTTAAAGCAACTGTGGTTTTGATGTGGTTCAGCATGAGTTTAAAGAAGCTGTTTTAAGGAGGCACATTAAAAAAATGGGTTGAACCAAAAGATGGTTCGACTTTAG
The DNA here is from genome assembly GCF_031021105.1 of Erythrolamprus reginae. Classification (NCBI taxonomy): domain Eukaryota; kingdom Metazoa; phylum Chordata; class Lepidosauria; order Squamata; family Dipsadidae; genus Erythrolamprus; species Erythrolamprus reginae. Next base: position 103,603,562 of record NC_091952.1, on the reverse strand, counting down.
GTATTGAAGTCCACGAGCAAGTGGAGAAACATTGTTAAAGTATCTCTTCCAAAAATCATTTTTTATATTGTGAATACACAGGGAATTGAACCTTTAGGTACAAATAGAGATGGCTCAGAAGTGAATAGAAGCTCTCTGTGGAATGTTGCAGCCTCAAATATATCTTTCATTCCTAATATTCAGGAAGTTTTTAGAAATGTGTAACGTGGCGATTGAAGTGAAGATGAATGATGTACTTGAACTGAGATCGATCTGGTGATACAGTTTATAATTATCCTGAATCAACAGTATTATTATTATAGATTTGTCTAGTATATTTAATATGTTTCAATCTAATGAAATGTATTACCTGCATTACATATTAATCTATTAGACTCGTATGATTGATCCAACATGGAAGGATAGCTAAAACATTCAATGAAAATAAACCTACAGAAGTGTAATGGTATGTAGGTATGATTTTGAGGAAATGAGCTTCACTAAATTCACTGACTAGTTAAGTGTGTTTTATTTTTATTTTTTTTGCATGTTTATTTTTTATTTTTATTTTTTATTAAATTTTATTTTTAAAACCACGAAACATTACATCAACACACAAACATGTATTCACTTTTGTTACAACAGTTTTGTCACAGTAATATTCTATTATTTACATTTTTCACTTTTCCTAATTAAATTTCTATTTATTGGCCTAGTTTTACGTTACTATCTTTATTTATTCTCATGGATTACTTATAATACGGTGGTATTTTGCCTAAAATAGTTCTTGTCTCTTGTTTCATCATTATTCTCTATTTTTAATCTCCAACCAGTTATACAGCGGTACCTCAAGATACGAACCCCTCGTCTTACGAACAACTCGTGATACGAACCCGGGGTTCAGAAAATTTTTGTCTCTTCTTACGAACTTTTTTTGAGTTACGAACCGGCGTTCGGAGACTGCTGGGAAGCTGCGCGGCTGTTTTAAAAGGTCACAGCCGGGCGGCGGGGCATCCCAGAAGCCTCCCGAATGCCGGTTAGTAACTCGAAAAACGTTCGTAAGAAGAGGCAAAAATTTTCTGAACCCTGGGTTCGGTTCGGGAGGTTGCTGGGAAGCCCCCCAGGCCGGCTGTGACCTCTTAAAACAGCCGCGCCGCTTCCCAGCTGTCTCCCGAAGCTGAACGCGGAAGTTCGGCTTTGGCGTTCGGCTTCAGGAGACAGCTGGGAAGCCGCGTGGCTGTTTTAAAAGGTCACAGCTGGGCTGGGGGGCTTCCCAGCACCCCCACGAACCCAGAACTTTTGCCGAACTTCCGGGTTCGGGGTTCGGGAGGTTGCTGGGAAGCCCCCCAGGCCGGCTGTCACCTTTTAAAACAGTCGCGCGGCTTCCCAGCAGTCGCCAAACGCCGTTTTTTTGCGGGGGTTTTTTTGGTTGCACGGATTAATTGACTTTACATTGTTTCCTATGGGAAACAATGTTTCGTCTTACGAACCTTTCGACTTACGAACCTCCTCCTTGCACCAATTAAGTTCATATCATGAGGTATTACTGTACAATTTGTAGCAAACCAAATAGTACTTTGTCTCTTCCTTTTCTTTTATCTCCTTTGTTAATTTAACCCATCTCAACACAGTCAATAATTTTTATTATCAGTTCTTCCTCAGATGGTATTTTATCATTTTTTCCATTTCTGAGCATATACTTGTAGTGATCCATAGAGATAGGTCTTGTATTTCCTTGGTATATTTTCAATTTAATATTCCCAATAAAAATATCTCCAGTCTCAAATCTTAGTTAAGTGTGTTTTAATGGTATGTGAAAATGGCCTTGGGGGACAAGAGGAAGAGCTACAGATTACATTACCAAGGAGCGGAGAGGTCCTTCAAGACTTGAAATACAGTATTCTATTACTGTAACTTTATAATAAAGGTAACATTAGTATTCAAGGTTTATGGTTCTGGTCTGGATGACCTCAAAGGCTGGCATCAGTTTTGCAAGTTTAAAAGAAAATTGGGGAGGATTCATTCTGAGATTAGATTAGATTAGATTAGATTTATTGGATTTATATGCCGCCCCTCTCCGTAGACTCGGGGTGGCTCACAACAATGGTAAAAAACAATACATAGTAACAAATCTAATATTTAGCAATCTAAATTACAGTTGTAGGTTAAAAAATCCAAAAGAAACCCCAATATATAAAAAACAAGCACACAGTCGAATCATACACAGGAACTACATGGGCAAGGGGGAGATGTTTCAATTCCCCCATGCCTGACGGCAGAGGTGGGTTTTAAGGAGTTTCCGAAAGGCAAGGAGGGTGGGGGCAATCCTAATCTCTGGGGGGAGCTGGTTCCAGAGGGTCAGAGCCACCACAGAGAAGGCTCTTCCCCTGGGTCCCACCAGACGACATTGTTTAGTCGACGGGACCTGGAGAAGGCCCACTCTGAGATGCTTCCCACATCCCTTTTTCTTCTGTGGGCTAAGATATCTTTTGTCTAATGGTAGTCTGTGACTCTTTCTCCTGTCTCCAGACATTATTCATTCATACCATTTGAAGATGCTTTAAAACTAATTTCACTGAAAGTGATAAGTCCTATTCTATGGGGTTCTGTTCAGAAATAAATTCAGTAAGCCTAATCCCTATGCAAGTGCATGCCAGGCTGCAACCTATGTTGACAATGTTGACAATGTTGATTAAATCACCCTTTAATTTATTTATTTATTTTTATTTGTTTTGTCCAATTCACAATAATACACAATGAGGGTCATAGAGGATATAATCAGGTAGAATGTATTAAAGGGGGAATAGAGGAGAAAATAAAGGAGTGAAATATAACTATGAGAGAATAGCAGAAAAAGATATAGGTATAGAAGAGAAGATATATGACATATAGGAGAGACAATAGGACAGGGGATGGTAGGCACTCTGATGCACTTATGTACGCCCCTTACTGACCTCTTAGGAACTTGATGAGGTCAACCGTGGATAGTCTAAGGGTAAAATATTGGGGGTTAGGGGATGATACTACAGAGTCCGGTAGTGAATTCCATGCTTCGACAACTCGATTACTAAAGTCGTATTTTTTACATTCAAGTTTGGAGCAGTTAATATTAAGCTTGTATCTGTTGTGGGCTCTTGTGTGGTTGTGGTTGAAGATGAAGTAGTCTTTGACAGGCAGGACATTGCAGCATATGATCTTGTGGGCAATACTTAGGTCATGATCACTGACTTACTCCTCAAAATGTAACTAGGAAAATGTCTCCTTTTGTGTAATATAATCTTGAATGTACTGTACTCCTGTTCAAGCAAAGACTGATCTATAAATGTTAATTTGCCAACATGTAAAAGTAGGTATCTTTGCTTTTCAAGTAGATTGATCAAACCACACTCTTAAATGGATTAGCAGCGTTGCAATGAAAAGAAGTAATGTTTCATAGGTCAGGATTATGTGGTGATTTACTGTATGGGGTTACAATATAATTATTAAGAGATAAAACTGAATCTTAATCCATAATATATGTATTCTGTTTAGGTAGAGGTAAGGGATATATTATTGATGTTTCCCCAAAAAAACGCTTGTAGAAGACTATGTGATAGGAGTCAGTTAACTATAATTGAGATGTGTGTATTAGAGGCCAAGGCAGTTATGGGCTCTACTTATACAAGTAAAAGGTTAGAGGCAAAGTTTTTATGCATTGGAAACTTGAGGATTGTTTCACTTACATGTTCAACCCTGCAATGAAGGAATGGCTGGGGTTGTTTTGTGAGAAGTAAGCATTTGTAGAGCAAGAAATTACGCCTTTGGTTAAATGCTAGCAGATTGCCAGCTCATTGCTGTATTAGTCCCTGACCAATAAAGCTACTTAGTAGCACTCAACCGTTTCTAAATAAAGCCATGATTTGCTATCAGTAGTATGGTTTACAAAGCTACTAATTTTAGAAATAAGCCCATTTAAGGTCATACTGTACTCCCAAGCATAGGATTTCTGTCTAAACTCCAAATTATGCCCTGCTCTTTCCACTGGTTTTCTTCCTTTCTGGTCCCCAAAACTCTGTCCCAGTTTTCCTTGTCTTTGACTCCCCCCCACACACAATTTTGCTCCTTCATGTAATGCTGGCAGGAACTGGGTAGTAATATGTAGCTCTTAAATGGATGGTATACAAATTTTGATATCTCTGTATAATGATTAAATATGTAAGAAAAGTGTAAACAAACTTGTGCTTTGTTTTGCTTGTAAAGTCGGAAGACCTTTCTCATCAGTCCAAACTTTGGGAAGGTCTGGTATAAACCAATACTAAGCTGTGGTATAAATTGTATAAATAAATAAACCTTGATGTCTCACTGTTGGAAAGAATAAGCAAAGTATTACAAAAGCAAGATAAGGTCAACTTGTTCTCTTTGGCCCTGGCAAAATCAGGTGAGTTGAGGTCACTGAAAACAGAGTTGATTGACTATGGGTTGGAGGCTGTATAAACTGTTTGGAAATCCTCTGCGGATTGAACTTCAACTGCCGCATTTTGATGCGGGTCAACATTATTCAGTTAGACATTAATTAATTAATTAATAAGTCATTAATATTCTTTGCAATATATAAGGATAAATTGAACTGCCAAACCATCCAAAGATAATGGGCTGCTGCTTCTGTGACCATTTTAAGGATTTGCTCTGAGGTTCCCTGATTGACAGAATGGCATTGTCAGGCTTGGAAACCATCTTGGTCTTTGGATCTTCAGGCCTCCCACATTTAGTGCTGTAGGAAACTGGGAAGGAGGATTGTGTGAGTGGGGAGATATAATTAAAATAACATTTCTTCTCTGAGAGTCATGGTGAGTCTGCCCTGCACCTGGGTGTGTGTGCCTAGGAGGCATTTCCAGTCAGGACAGTGCATTCGTTGGACAATGTACATGTGGGTACTGGGGCAAGGACTTGAACTTGAAGCTTTCAGATTTGGGTTTTCTCAGATGTGCCAAAATAACACCTCTAATAAAACGGATCTTTGAGGAAACTCAAGCCTTGGAGTTTTGTTTCATTGGGGGTGTTACTTGGAACCTTGACAGGCATAAAACCTCCCTCCCTCCCGCTCACTCCCTTTTTTTCCTTTCTCCTCCCTCCCTCCCTCCTTTCCCCCTCTCTCTCTTCTTGCCTTGCTTTGGAATTAAGCCTTAAACACTCAGGTCATTTTTGGGTGAACAAAGTTCTACAGGGCTTTCCTGACTTCTCCTCTGCTGCAAGTCCACATTTGCAGAGATTCAAGCAGCACCCCAGGATGAAGGAGGTTCTGACAAACGCAGTTGCAGTGGGAGACAATTGGCATAATACAACATACCTATCAAAGATTGATCTGTTTGCAGCTGAATCATTCATTCTGGTGGCCATTGACACTTTTTAGCTCAGAAACCATTGACTTTTTTGATTAAAAAAATATTCCTCTAGCTTCAATTGCAGTATTTACCTCAACCTTGTTATGCCCATTTTAAAGTATTACATGGATATAAATCTGTAAACAATAATTACTGAGCCAACCGAGGGATCTCTGCTATTTGCCATGATTCATTCCCAAATGAAGAAGCTGTGTCGGTCATTACATCAACAAGAGATTAACTTTAGAATTTAAATGCATTAGATTGTCTTTCTTTCTTGTCAACTTTATCCTTCATTATAAAGTATCTAATTACCCATTTAAAGTTTTGGTGTTTATATGCAACTTTATATATCACAGTGAATATTAATATCTAGGTGAATAATCCTGCTGCTCATCAAAATGTGATAGTCACTATAGTTGATTCTTAAAGTGTGAAAATATATACAGTCATCAAGTTTATCATGCAGCCAAAAAATGTTCCAAGTTTTAAAACTTGGTTGCGACATATATAATACAATAAATGCATCCTATTTAGTATTGTCATTTTCTTTTGTTCCGGTATAATTTCTTGATCAAAGGACATTTCTAATGCAGGGCTATAAACTATAGAGTCAAGAAAAGGTCAGTGGAGATGAATAGAAGCACACAAATAACAATGCAGTCATTTTCAAATTTCTAACAACTTTTGTGCTTTGTCTTTAAAAGAAAGAGGTTCTGCCACCATGATTTAAGTACCTTACTCTGTGCTGTGGACATCAGTAAATAAATAATTTTATAAAATTTATTAATGCCTCAAATATCTGTGTAGGTAGTCCTCAACTTATGACAATTGAGACTGGAACTTCCATCATTAAGCAAGGTAGTCATTAAATATTTACTTACTTACTTACTTACTTACTTACTTACTTACTTACTTACTTACTTACTTACTTACTTACTTACTTACTTACTTATTTTGTCAAGTACATATTGGTAGCATACATAGATATAACGCTGTTTATTTGCATGAGACGGTACTAATAAGAGGGAAGCATTAGGACAGAGACAGTAGGCACACTGGTGCACTTATGCAAGCCCCTTACTGACCTCTTAGGAATTGGGTGAGGTCAACAGTGGGTAGTCCAATGTTAAATTTTTTGGGGTTTGGTAATGAAATTACAGGTTCAGGTAGTGAATTCCAGACATTAACTTCTCGGTTGTTGAAATCGTATTTTCTACAGTCAAGCTTGGAATGTTTTACTTTGAGTTTGTATCTGTTGTGTGCTTGTGTATTCTTGTGGTTGAAGCTGAAGTAGTTGTTGACAGGAAGGACATTGTAGCAGATGATTTTATGAGCTGTGTTTAGGTCGTATCGAAGGCGATGTAGTTCTAAGTTTTCTAAGCCTAAAATTTGAAGTCTGGTTGTGTAAGATATTCTGTTGCAAGTAGAGGAGTGGAGGGCTCTTCTCGTAAAGTATCTATGGACACTTTCTAATGGATTTATGTTTGAAATGCGGTGTGGGTTCCACATAGATGAGCTGTATTCAAGGATTGGTCTAACAAAGGTTTTGTATGCTCTGGTTAGTAGTGTGATATTATGAGAGAAGAAGCTATGTAAGATTAGATTAACAACTCTTGAAGCTTTTTTGTGTGATGTTGTTGCAGTAGACTTTGGCACTTAAGTCATTTGATATGAGTATTCCAAGGAGTTTTACAGAGTGAGGGTTGTCTGCAAGGTCTTGTCTGTTGAGCTTGAATTTGGCGTTCTGATTCTTTTTGCCAATGTGTAGGACAGATCATTTGTTGGTTGAGAATTGGAGTTGACAGATGTCTAACCGTTCTGACACAAAATCAAAATCTTTTTGGAGGGGAGCAGTGTTATTAGTGGTGTTCAAGAGTTTTACATCATTGGCAAAGAGAATGTGGTTTATGTATTTATTTATTTAATTGGATTTGTATGCCGCCCCTCTCCGAGGACTGAGGACTACAAGGTTACTTGTAATGTGATCGCCAAGTCATTTATATAGAGTATGAAGAGTCTTGGTCTTAGTACGCTCCCTTGGGGTACACCACTGTTAACAGGAACAGGATTAGATAGGGCGGTCCTTATTTTGACCACTTGTTGTCTGTTTAACAGGAACACAGTTATCCAGTCATGTAGGGGTCCAGAGATATCATAGGATTTCAGTTTTAAAAGTAGTTTACTGTGAATCACTGAGTCAAAGGCTTTACAGAAGTCTATGTAAATTGCATCTATTGATTTGCCCTGATCAAGATGTGTAATCCATATGCTTTTGCAGTGTAGGAGTTGCAGTTTGCAGGATAATTTTTTTTGAAACAAATTGTTTGTTAGATTGTATGTTGTTAGTTTCTAGGTAGAGGATAATGGATTTTTACAACCTGTTTTGCTGCAATCACTAGTGAATCCGATGATGGAGATTCTCAGTTCTCCAGGTCATGCTTGTCCCAAAGATGCTTTTTTTTCTCTGTAAGAGGCAACTGCACTTTCTGGTTTGCTTTGATGATGTTTTGCTTCTCATCCAAGAAGTTTCTACAGCTGAAGAGAAACGAAATGTCTTCAGAGAAAAAAACATAACGTCTAGTTTATCTATCTATCTATCTATCTATCTATCTATCTATCTATCTATCTATCTATCTGTCTGTCTGTCTGTCTATCTATTTGACTTCTATGTCACTCAATCCTAAAGGACTCAGTTGCCTCTTGGAAAACAAAAAGCACCATTGAGATAATACTTAACGACCATTTTGTGAAGTCTTTAATAGCAAAGTACAGAAAGATTGAGGAGGGATCTTGTTAAATTTACTGTCAAGAATGTAAGTGATTAAGGTAAAGTGATCTTTAAAAAATGAGTAGACCAAAACTCTTGGAATTATTAAAGTGGGGTCTCTAAGAACTATTTGTACATCTGTATTCCAGAATCCACCTTTTATCCAAATAACATAGTGCCTAAAATATCCTTCATATCATGGTTAATGTTTTGAGATTTTTCCATTTCTTCATCTCAGCCCAAAGATCTCTTACATAATTGCTCAGTTGCATCTTATTTTTCTCTTTCACAATTCAATAACCCTAAATAAATGAAAACAAAAAAGGGGAGACACAAATGCTTTTAGATCGCCAAAATCTTAGAAAGGCATGATCTATGCCTTCCTTGGCTTTTTCCTTCATATCTCAATGCAAGAAACACATCCAACACAACTGAAACAACACTGACCATGGAGTGATTTCCAACTTATCTCACTCCTGGTTCTCTTCCTCCTGCGCCATGTGGCTGTGCCTTGTGGCTGTGTGCGCATTTTGCATGCGCACACAGCCACATGCACAGTGCAAAAATAACCCCCAAATATTTCTTTTTAAAAATCCAAAAACAAAATGCATGCACAGTGCCAAAACCACATATTTTTTTAAAAAAAGTTTTTAAAAAGATGGTGGTGTCCATGGACCGACACCGAACAATCTGATTGGGTTCAGTGACATCATTATGATGTCAATAGTAGATTGCTACCAATCCGTACCGGAAGGGACCCACCCCAGATCTAGACACCTCCATTACCAAAGACTGTAGAATCTAAGCAAACAGAAGATATGCATGCCATTATCTTCACAGTTCTTGAAAATTCATCACAGCATGTCTCTGGCTTTCATTTGTAGATAACAATTGCTGAATCATTGGAAGACACTGCAAAAATATAATGGAAGTGTGGAGAAAAGAAGCCTTGTTTGCTATTCTTCTTATGAGCTCTCACCGCATGAGCTTCCAACAGATTCAGAATGATTTTATTTCTAGCTGTGTCATAGCTTAATTCAGGGATGAAATTCAAAAAAAAAATCCCTACTGGTTCTGTGAGCTTGGTGGGCATGGCAGGGGAAGAATACTGCAAAATTCCCATTCCCACCCCACTCTGGACCAGCTGCTGTCATTCCATTTACTTTGCTGGTTTCATCTCTGGAAAAGACCACATTCTATGGAAATCACAGAGAAGGAGAATGCATTTAGATGTCAACTGCCTGGGATATTTTGGTAGTCCCCTGTGATTTCTATTGGGAACAACAGCTACTCTCCTACACCTCCCCAAACTCTTTCATCATTCATAAGACAAGATTATTTTAATAGGTCTCCATCCTTACAGAGGGAATAAACCACTAAAAATTAATGCTTCTTCAATGAATAATCCAACTATGACAACAGTAGAAGTTAATTTTCACTTAATTAATCAAATAGAAATTAATTTCACCATTTTCAATTGATGATTATCCTCATCCTGATCAATTAAAAGAAACATCCACATGCATGGACTAGCTTTTTGGGTTGCGTACCAAAAACTATGATTGAATAGAAAATGCACTGAATTCAGTTTTCCAGGAGACACACTAGAGTTATGCAGAGTTTAGGGATGAGCTGTTTTGCCTCTAGGAAAAATTTTGCCTCACCTGCCTTTTGCCATTAAATCTTCATGTTTTAATTTATCTTCCATTTAATAAATCAACCATCGAATGATGCCTTAGAGGCACGGCAGTTGGCAGCAAATCCAGTTGCAAACATGAAATCAAGCAAAATTAACAGTGGCTGAAGCACTGACTTTATGCCATTTTTCAAGCTCTCCTATTGGTCATCAGGAAGGAGCACTGGTGGTCAAGTCATATGGTGATCCAGTTTTCTCAGAATGGCAATAATGAAATGACTGCTGGCCAGTCCAAAAAGTTTGGGAATCTTTCGAATTTGAAAACATTGAAGGACAAGATTTATCTTTAAAACTCAACTGGGCCAAAGGGTTAGACCTAAACAGATCCTTCCATTTGCAGAAGATATACATTAAAACCTATCTGTAGCATCCTATGCTAAGGATGAAAAATCTTTTTTCAAATAAATTTTACCTCAAGAGATAACATGATAAAATGGTTGATAATTTGAAATTTGGAAATATAACGCTTCTAAATATTTAAGAAGCTAGAAACAAAATACAACGTGTTCTCTATTTTAATACTAAACCAGATACTATTTTGGGGAGAAGCAACTATGAAGACCAGTAAAAGTAACTTTAAACAAATAACAAAGGAGCTAATTTCAATTATATTCACCAATCTGGCATATCCAAAGCAATCACCTGTACCTATTTAAAATGTTTCCATTGCCCCACGCAAGGAATTGCATTAGCACTACTAAAGAGGATAGATGAACAAATCCACTAACCCTCCTGTCAGCCTGGTGAATTAAAATGAACCAGCTGGTAGTATCAGCTGATCCAGGCTTATTTAATCCTTCTCCTACAATATGATTCTTTCTCTAATCTAATATGAATCCTTCTGCATATCTTGCAATATGTCCAGTTTGCATCCTGTGTTCAGTATCAGTTGCATTCAATGACTGCAATCAGAAAACAGCATGCTTTTCAGAAATGGGAAAGCCTTTGAATGTGTGATGAGAATTGTCAATGTAATATGTATTTTAAATTTTGTATTTTTGAATTTATTCATTTGTCCAATACACAATACATATGTAAGAGAATAGACATGAAGTAATATATATATAAAGATAATATGTAAAAATAGAGAAGATATATGAAAGGAAGAAAATAGATATGATATATGAGATAAAGGAAAGACAATTGGACAGGGGACGAAAGGCACACTAGTGCACTTATGTACGCATTTATTTATTTATTATTTAGATTTGTATGCCGCCCCTCTCCGCAGACTTGGGGCGGCTCACAGCAAGATACAACAATTCATGACAAATCTAAATATAATTTAAAATATTTTAAAAACCCCATATTTCTAAACAAATATACACACAAACATACCATGCATAAATTGTACATGCCCGGGGGAGGTGATTCAGTTCCCCCATGCCTGACGACAAAGGTGGGTTTTAAGGAGTTTACGAAAGGCAGGGAGAATAGGGGCAGTTCTAATCTCTGGGGGGAGTTGATTCCAGAGAGTCGGGGCCACCACAGAGAAGGCTCTTCCCCTGGGGCTCGCCAACCGACATTGTTTAGTTGACGGGACCCAGAGAAGGCCCACTCTGTGGGACCTAATCAGTCGCTGGGATTCGTGCGGCAGAAGGTGGTCTCGGAGATATTCTGGTCCAGTGCCATGAAGGGCTTTAAAGGTAATAACCAACACTTTGAATTGTGACCGGGAATTGATCGGCAGCCAATGCAGACTGCGGAGTGTTGGTGAAACATGGGCATACCTAGGGAAGCCCATGACTGCTCTCGCAGCTGCATTCTGCACGTTCTGAAGTTTCCGAACACTTTTCAAAGGTAGCCCCATGTAGAGAGCATTACAGTAGTCGAACCTCGAGGTGATGAGGGCATGAGTGACTGTGAGCAATGAGTCCCGGTCCAGATAGGGCCGCAACTGGTGCACCAGGAAAACCTGGGCAAACGCCCCCCTCGCCACAGCTGAAAGATGGTTCTCTAATGTGAGCTGTGGATCGAGGAGGACGCCCAAGTTGCGGACCCTCTCCGAGGGGTTCAATAATTTCCCCCCCCTAGGGTGATGAACGGACAGATGGGATTGTCCTTGGGAGGCAAAACCCACAGCCACTCCGTCTTATCCGGGTTGAGTTTGAGTCAGTTGGTTTTGTTTTAAAGAAAAATGGGTTCAGTGGGGAATGTACTTAAAACATTTATTTGCAACCAATAGGCGTTAGCAAAGTGTAAACAATGCTGTCTGTTATCTGGTGAAGACAGACATGTAACAAAAGAAATTGCACCGTTTGCAAAGGTTACAGGGAAGATATGAAAGCACATATTGATAAAGAGTGTTATCAAAATTAGATGGCATGTATTGACTTTATAATGGACTGAGGTAATTTTATTTGGTAGGGAATGTGATCTAAATGAGGAAGGAAGTTGACATCCTGTCATTTTTGTGATTGCCATGGACATAAAAACGCAGTCCAGCAACAGTTCTTCTGATGATAGAAAATATTTGTGAGATGTTCTAAAATAAATGTGTGAATTCCATATCAATAATAAGATAGTCAATGTGTTATATATTGAATATATTGAATCAGACCTACTAAAGTGAATCTAACCTTTAGATGACCCTACCTGCTAAAATGAAACTAATCTTTAGGTGACCCTAACTGTTTTGGAGTGAAATTTAAAACATTCATATTCGGGGTTTTTTTTTCAAGTATTATGATTGGTTAAGATCAGGGGTGAAATTCAAATGTTTTCCCTACTGGTTCTGTGGGTGTGGCTTGGAAGGCGTGGCAGGGGAAGGATACTGCAAAATCTCCATTTCTAACCCACTCGGGAGCCAGCCAGAGGTGGTATTTGCCTCTTCTTCGAACGACTCAAAATTTCTGCTACCAGTTCTCCAGAACCTGTCAGAACCTGCTGAATTTCACCCCTGGTTAAGGTCCTGTGGGCCCAGAATATAAATTATAGGGAATTGCCTGCAGATTCTCAATTCCAGTTTTAAGTCACTAAATGCTGTTGCAGCTATGCTGGTCTGCTTCTTGCCTACTGAAGCCCACATACAATGAATTTGTAAGTTTAGTTATATGAATTCCAAGTTATCATGACTATGTAGACAGAGAGGCAAAAGATTGAACAAAACCTTCTGTATCCGTGCCTAGCTTGTAAGATTCCAGAAACTATGCTTGACTTACAATAATAACTGAATGCTAGTCTTGATTGGCAAGTATTTTAAATAACCAAAACAGCTTATTCCTAATAAAACATTTCCAGTGGCCTTCATAGGACAACTCTGTACCAGATTAGCCAATTAGCCTTAAAGGTTTACTTCAAAAATTTGGGACAAACTACAAAAAGTCTAGCTTGGCTAGATACAGATGAAGATACCTCAGAACAAGGACTGTGGAAGAATCGGAAATAATAGTGTCAGACAATAATCAATCATCAAATTAATCTTAGTGCTGAGATGGAAATCAGGATGGCTAGAGCAAAAAGTTTTCATTGGCTTCAAGGAGGCTCTAGCAATGTCAAAGGATCCCTAAACTTATTTGCATGAAGTATCACTTCTATCAAAAGGGAGATACAGATAGACCTTGATTTATGACTGGAATTAAGCCAAAAATTTCTGCTGCTAGGTGAGACAGCTTTTAAAGAGAATTTTGTCCCATGTTATGACCTTTATTGCTACAGTTATTAAATGAATGACCACAGCTGTTAAGTTAGTAACCCAGAAACCTACTTTAATTCCTATAGAGAAATTGATCAAGATAATATTTTGCAATAAATGTGACCATAAAAGGGTCTGAAGTAAAACAATGAATTCTCCAAGTTAAGATATATGAATTCCAAATTATGACTATGTAGACACAGGGGTAACTTCTCCAATAAGTTTCAGCATCCAGATTCATATAGCATGGGAAAATTGCTAGTGAATCCCCATTTTTATGAGGTGATGTCAACCATCTTGTAGGTGTTGGGTTGTTATTGTTGTTGTTGTTTTCCTATGAACTGGAGCACCTGCATTGCAAAGTGTCTCTCCTTGGTGAGTAGGTCAGCCCCCACATTGCTGGTTTTCCATAAGTTACTGAAAACAGACTTATTTCACACAGCCTTGGGAGATCGAAGTGATGCTATCACGGCTGGCTTCTGTTTGTGGTAGGAGTTGTTTTATTTTTAGCTACTTGTTTAATTATACCAAGGTTATTTTATATTATCATCCTTTTTATGATTTTATTGTAAACTCCAAAAAGGCATTTTGAATGTGGCAGTTACAGAACCACCAAAAACATAACTTATAAGTAGGAAAAGCTACGGTACTTAAATAAGGGTTGGGTGTTGACTTATGTGTTTGTTTGTTTGTTTTGCACATTACTTAATGGAGGGGAATGTGTGACCCTATTCCTGGGAAGCGAGTATCATATGTGAAACATAAACATGTGCCATCCTTCTTCTTAGTCTCTTCCTATTAGTGCAAATATGTGCTACTTTTCACTTATACATAAATGCAGTGTAAATTTAGAAAAGAATGGCATGGAATGTTTAATAATTTCTGTTACCAAAACAGTCTTACACCAAAAGGAGATGTCAATATGCTTGGAAAAATTAAAGGGAAGGCATTCAAGTTGGTGGGAGGGATAACAGAATACAATATCATAGGCATGTCTTATTAACGGTTCATTCCAGAAGGATATATTGATCTTAATGTAATTAACAGGATTTTTTTTTTTAAGTGTACTTTGAAAGACCTCAGAAGTCTGCTAAAACTCCAGTTTTATCATTTTAATTAAGTAAGGTAGAATTCAGGCTTGCAGGATTCTTTTAGTGGTAGAGTGCAATTTGAAAGCTGTATCTTAGCCATCAAATTTGTCTGAAATTGGTGGCAGAACTTGGAGGTCTGCTAAAACTTCGTTTATATCATGCAAGCCTGAATTTTGCCCATCTCTGACATAAAAAGAAAACTGTATTGAAATCTGTGTTCCCTAAATTGGATTTGTAGTTGATCTAATGTCCTCAGAGACCTTTTCCAGCTAACTGGTTAAGCTGAAGATTTAGGCTGGAGCTTTTGAAATCTGCATTTATTTATTTATTTATTTTTAAAATGTTATTAATTATATATTCCACCAATCTCATTAAGTGAATCTGAGCAGCTTACAATACAGTAAAAACATAGATATAAAAACATTTAAAAATATTAAAATTAACAGAAATTGAGTAAAACTATTAACTAAATTCACAAGCAGTGGGTTCTTTGTACTCTACCAACTGCCTGCAACTTAAAGCATCCTCATTGGGGGCCTAGGTCAATCAATAGAGCCAGGTCCTTAAGGAAGACCAAGAAAGTGGGCACCAATCTCACCTTCAGCGGTAAGATTTCCCAAAGGCCGGGGCCACAGTAGAAAAGGCTCTTCTCCTAGACCCTGCTAGCCAGAATTTTTTGACCAATAGGCAGAGGTGGGTTCTTCCCAGTTTGGACCAGTTTGCCTGAACCAGTAGCAATGGTGATGTCACAATGACATCACAGAACCAGTTTGGTTAGTAGCAGTCTGCGGAAGCCACCATTTTTCTTTCTGAATGTTTAAAATTTTTACAACAATTTTTTTTCTGTGCATGCACAGAAGCCAATTTTTTGGCACTGCAGTTGCATTGCTATCTTGTTTTCAGCTTTTAAAAAAAACATTTCAGATTTTTCAGCATAGAGCAGCCACATGGCATGGGAGGAAGCAAACAGGCAGTGAGGTAAGTTAGAACCCACCCCTGTCAATGGGTCTGCAGTATGACCCTTCTGGTGGAACTAAAGGGGCAGATCACTCTCATTGAAGCAAAATGGTTCTTCATGTAATCTCTCCTACAACTGAGACCTTTTGAAAATATTTCTGTACTTTAATGGCCTGTACTCTCCCAGGTTTTGAAATTCCGTAGAGAAATAGTAAAGGCATTTAACCAAGTGAAGTACAAACATTTGCACTTACGTGATGCAAAAGAAATGTATTCATTGTCAAGTAGCCAATTTTCCCTTGTTCATACTTGAACTGCTAAAATTATCGCTTGGGTAATGCCTTCTTGAGATATTTTTACCCATATGGGTGTGTCAAACAAACCTCAAATAAAATAAAAACAAGATCAAACAATTGCCCTTTGTACAAAAATATTGGATCCATATTTCTCCACCAGAAATAAATGCACAAAGACTTCCCGGTGCATATTTGCTTTTTACTTTATCATGAAAAGTGATATTTACTTACCAATCATTACTAATCATTTCCTTTTTAAAGTAATATTTATAATTCCAAGTAGCATATCTTTAGAACAGGGGTGTCAAACTCAAGGCCAAGGGGCTGGATTTGGCCAGCGGAGTACTTAAATCTGGCAACCTTGGAAAAGAACCAGCCTGTGGTGCTTCTGCCAGCGAAAATGGAACTTGGGAACCTGTTTTCACTGGCAGAGGATTGCAGGAGGACATAGCAGATGAAAATGGAGCTAGGCAGCATGTTTTCACTGGCAGAGCACTCAAGCCACCACAGGTGCCCCCAACATGAGTAACTTCAAGCTGGCCATGCTCACCCTGGCCACACCCATCCCAGCCCCCTGAGGTCAAACACAACCCTTATGCAGCCCTCGGTGTAAATGAGTTTTACACCCCTGCTTTAGAATTATAGCCAAATGCCTGCCAAACCAATAGTAGAACTATTTCAGATTAAATGCAAATATTTCTGATATCCAGAAACACCTGTTCTTTTGCATCATTCATTCATTCATTCATTCATTCATTCATTCATTCATTCATTCATTCAATTTATATGCTGCTCAACTCCTTAGGGACTCTAGGTGGCTCATTTAGAATGCCAGGCAAACTTTAATTCATAAACAAGTGAGTAGGTATTATATAACTTCACTTTCATCCGCTAAATTTTTATTTACCCATTTTCCCATCAAAAGATTTTTATTTATTTTTTTAAAAAGAACAATATATTCCATCTTGCTGTTTGGCAGTCACCCGGACACGTAGTTAAATAAGCCAGAAAACAAAATTATTTGTACTAATTTTAAAATTGATAAACTTTGCTTTATATATATAAAAAAGAGACATCAAGCTTGGTTTGACACACACACACACACACACACACACACACATATTCCTTCTTATTGAAATATTTTTAGTGTAATTGCAATATGCCAACCCACACTTCATTCTTATTGTAAAATTGTAGATAGTATTTAACGTCAACAAACTGAGTGTCACAGTGGCCTACAGTTGAATACACTCACCTCCTACTTGGAAGGTTGAGAATTCAACCTAGACAGTGACAGATGTTACTACATCAGGGTGCTAAGAGAAAATATCTGCTGTGAATTCCACATAGGCAGCAGGAAGGGCATCTGGCCAGCAAACATTCATCTCATTCAGTTGTCTTGACACCATTCTAATGAAAGGGATTAGTGGATCATGAAAAGAAAAACCATCCACATAGCAGCCGTTCAAAATTAAAATGGCGCTAACAAATTTGATTTAACAACTGGTCCTCATACTTAACCACTGTTGCAGGATCCCCACAGTCAGTGAAGTGCTTGACAATTGGCATGTATTCACTGCGGCATCTTGGGGTCATGTGATCACCATTTGCAACCTTCCCAGCCAATTTTCAGTAAGCAAAGTCAATGGAGTAAACTGGATTCACTTAACAGTCGCTTGTTTCTCTTAACAACTGAAATGATTTGTTTGACAACTATGGCAGAAAAAAGGTAGCAAAATCAGGTGCCTTACTTAACATTGGAAATTTATTTATTTATTTACTTACTTACTTACTTACTTACTTACTTACTTACTTACTTATTGGATTTGTATGCCGCCCCTCTCCGTAGAATTGGGGCGGCTAACAACAGTGGTAAAAACAACATGTGACAATCCAATACTAAAACAGCTAAAAACCCTTATTATAAAACCAATCATACATACAAACATACCATGCATAAATTGTAGAAGCCTAGGGGGAAAGAATATCTCAGTTCCCCCATGCCTGACGGCAGAGGTGGGTTTTAAGGAGCTTACGAAAGGCAAGGAGGGTGGGGGCTATTCTAATCTCTGGGGGGAGTTGGTTCCAGAGGGCCACAGAGAAGGCTCTTCCCCTGGGTCCCGCCAAACGACATTGTTTAGTTACGAGGCCCACTCATAAATTCTGGTTCTAATGGTGGTCATAAGCTGAGGCTACCTGTCCTGTAAAAGACAAAAGGAATAAAACCTCTGAAATTATAACTATAGTTGGAAAATATGGTTCCATTCATTTTCTAAATAGATATTGGCATGCCATATAAACCTTAATCTTTGAAACACTGCTTACTCTAGCCTTAAAACAAATGCTATGCCATCGCTGCTTTTTCCAATCAAAGTAACACATTTTGCCAATAATGTACTTTTAACAAACAGGTTTTCTAGAAATGTGTTTTCTGTTTGAATAACTCTACTTTTTTTTTAATGAACATACCTTGCAGGGAAATAATATTGCTGTCCAAATTTGGTTGGAAATGACTGCATGTTGTGTATCTGGAGAGAGGATGCAGAGATAATATGTTTTTTTAAAAATGGAATATTTGATAAAAGAATATATATTTAATCACACTATAACAATTTGAGCCTACATGTCAGTCTAGACTAATTTCTATAATCCCCTTTAAGAGCTAGACATGCTTTTCCTGTATTCTTTCAGATATTCAGAAGAGAATTATAAGAATTTCATAAAATGAACTACCTACGGCAATTGCTTGTTAATTATGTGATGACATGATTTTAAAGTCTATAGTCTTTGCCCATAAATTCTATATATAAATGTTTGTTTTATTATTTTTCTGTTTGACTATTAGTCTCTCCCAGCCTGTTACAGTAATGGAACACCAACTAAGTATTAATTTGGAAGAAGAATTTGAAGCCCCAGAAGCTGTACATACAGGTAAGCAAGACAAAATATCCCTGATACAAATGACTGCTTTCTGGTTAACATTGCCTAACACTGAATTGCTTAACACTAAATTGTAATGTCAGCAGCAAGAACATGTTGTAGAATAGAAGAGGCATATAGAGTTAATTCAATTGATCCATAAATTCTAAATTGTGTGTCTGTGTCTGTATCTCTATGTGTATGTATGCGTATATAAAATAATAAATAAAATAAAATAAAATAATTAAAGTAAAGTGAAGTAAAGATACACACACACACACACACACACACACACACACATATATATACATGGACAAAAATCTATCTTCTCAGCCTTTTGGCTAAAATCAAGTGTAGTTGATCATTAGGACTCAACACTAACTTTTGGTGCATAATCAGCGTATGGCCAAAGAAAATGTGTGTAAAAATGACACTTAAAGTATGAATCGGGTAAACTGAAAGAGAGTCATCTAGGATTCTAATATGGGTTCTAGAAAGAACTCCACTAATGGTTGAACCACAATTCGTAAGAGAAATTTATAGGATTTGGAAAGCTTTCTATAATTTTTCCTCTCCTCATATTCTTTTTAAAAGAAATAACATATTTTTCAGATTATAAGACACTTTGGACTATAAGATGCACTTAGCTTTTGGGGCAGAAAACAACAGAAAAAAATCTGCCTCTGCCACCCAGGATCTATCCGGTATTCATCCGGCCCATTCGCCATGAACCGTTCGCCACGGCTCATTCACTGCCACCATGGCCCATTCACATCACTGCTGCAGCCCATTTGACAATGCCCATTCACTGTGGCCCATCCATCAATGCCACTATGGCCTATTCTAGAACAGCTGATCGGCCCCTCACCAAACCCATTTACCACTCCAGCTGCAATGTTTTCTGTATAAGATGTGCAAACATTTCTGTCTACTTTTTAGGGGGTGGGGGAAGTGTGTTTTATACTCCAAGCTGGATTTTTTGCATGTAACTAATTGTCCACTAGTAGAACTATAGTTTGCAGAAGGCCCATAATTATGATTTTTTTTTCAATTGAATGCCTCCTGATACAGCTATATCTGTCTCTGTCTGTCATCTGTCTGTCTGTCTGTCTGTCTGTCTGTCTGTCTGTCTGTCTGTCTGTCTGTCTGTCTGTCTATCTATCTATCTATCTATCTATCTATCTATCTATCATCTGCCTATCTAATTTATATGCCACCTATCTCACTATCCAAAGTGACTGTGAGCAAAACAATAATTTTTGGAATTTGGAATTTGGAAAAGCTTTTGCGGAAATTTAATAAGACAATATTTTTTCAGTCTGCCTATGCATATGCTTTTATATTTTCCTCACTAAGCTCCTTTGTTGAAGCATCTAAAAACATAAGAACATAAGAAGAGTCAGGCTGAATCGGGCCAAAGCCCATCGAGTCCAGCACACAGTGGCCCATCAATTGTACATGGGGATCTTGAGCAGAAAGATAAGGCAAAATCCTCCCTTTCCCTTGACCCTCAACAAATGGTACCCAAGGGAATCCTGCCTGCCTCAACCAACATAGAGGCATCCTTTTCAATAACCACCAATAAATATCTAAAGGATTGATAATTAAAAAGAAAAAAATGAAAATAAAATAAAACTAAATAACACAAAATGAAAACATTTTCTTCTTCTAGGACCTAAAGGGGTGATCAATGATTGGAGAAAATTTAAATTAGAGAGCCAGGACCAAGACCGTCTTCCTCCAAGTAAGAGAGAGCTCCTCATCAGGCAAATTTCTTCACCCTACAACTGTCAAAGCAGAGATCACAGAGGCATCAGAGAACGAGTCAGTCGTAAGGTAAACGAGGGAAGGAAGACAGTAGGTTCTAAAACCCTTTACCACCAGTTTGCACACGCCCATGCGCAGAAGTATCCCAAGTGGGTGGGAAGTGTTGGTCATGACCTTTAAAGCCCTACATGGCATTGGACCAGAGTACCTCTGGAACCACCTGCTACCGCACGAATCCCAATGACCAATAAGGTCCCACAGAGTTGGCCTTCTCCAGGTTCCGTCAACTAAACAATGTCATTTGGTGGGCCCCAGGGGAAGAGCCTTCTCTGCGGCGGCCCCGGCCCTCTGGAACCAACTCCCCCCGGAGATTAGAACTGCCCCCACCCTCCCTGTCTTTTGTAAACTACTCAAGACTCACTTATACCGCCAGGCATGGGGGAGTTGAGACACCTTTCCCCCAGGCTTTTTTATACTTTGTTTTCAATTCAATTCAATTCAATTTATTAGATTTGTATGCCGCCCCTCTCCGAAGACTCGGGGCGGCTCACAACAATACTAAAAACAGTATAACAATGGAACAAATCTAATAATAAAATTACATTAAAAAACCCCAACAATTTAAAAACCATACAACACATACATACCAAACATAAAATATAAGAAAGCCTGGGGGAGATTCCCCCATGCCTGGCAATATAGGTGGGTCTTGAGTAACTTGCAAAAGACAAGGAGGGTGGGGGTCATTCTAATCTCCGGGGGGGAGTTGATTCCAGAGGGCCGGGGCCGCCACAGAGAAGGGGCCCGCCAAATGACATTGTTTGGTCGAGGGGACCCGGAGAAGGCCAACTCTGTGGGACCTTATCGGCTGCTGGGATTCGTGCGGTAGAAGGCGGTTCCGGAGGTATTCTGGTCCAATGCCATTATGTTTGGTATGAATGTGCTGTTTGGTTTTTTAAATAATGATAGGGTTTTATATGTTTTTTAATATTAGATTTGTTCCACTGCTATATTGTGTTTATTACTGTTGTGAGCCGCCCCGAGTCTTGGGAGAGGGGTGGCATACAAATCTAATAAATAAATAAATAAATAAATAAAGAGGCTCCTGCCGCCGGTGCTACCAGTTCTAAGAACTGGTCTGAACTGGAAGCAGCCCACTGCCGAAGACAATGTAATGGAAAAGATTCACGGGAGAAGATTTTTCTGTATATTCCAGAAATATGGGGTAGGCTTGTTATGCTAATGCACAAAACATTCATGTCAGATGCCAGATGTATAGTTAACATGCATGAGACTGATTATGGCATCATACATGTTTCAAAATTAGAACTGTTCCAGGCAAGAGAAATTAGATCCCATTTAATAAATTGGTGTTATAAAAGCCATGTCACATAATACACATTGTTAGAAAGTATGGGGGGAATGCCTGTGAGACTCTACAGTCACCCTCTTTCACATATTCCTGAAACATGTGAGATCATTTGAGCCGCTGGAATCATTTTGGGCACCTTATAGCACTCAAAATGTTGCAAACAACTCCTTAGTGTAGCCTAGAAGAGGGATACTGGGACCACAGCAAAATGTGGAAGACAACCAGGTTTTTTACCCATCAGACAACCAAATAAGTAGAATTCCTATAGAAAATATTTTCCCTACTTTTATATTTTACTAATATTTTACTATGTTTGCAGTGTTAAAGACACAAAGAACAAGGGTAATGTATTCCTAAAGATCAGACTGAGTATTGAGTATGACCATTTTATAATTTTACCATGCCATGTATTACCCAACTTGTGGAAAAGTTTAATGGCTCCAAGTCATTGGCAAAAACTAGGTTGAAACATCATGAGGATTCTATTCTAGTTATGCATTATCAAGAAACATCTTGACAATGCACAACTAGAATAGAATCCTCATTGTTCTAGAACTAGATATATCTTATTATGCTATCCTGTGCAAAACAATGGCATATTTGTTTGCTTGATCCAGTTTCAACGTTGAAATGCCTATTTTGTGACAAATGTATAGTAGAAATAATCCTCCTGATGGTACTTTCAACATTGGATGGAAAGCCTGCATCAGAATCAATGCCTTTCCAATGCTCATTGGAATAAATACATTTACATGGAAGTTTTTGAACTTTCAGTGCTGTTCTTTTGAGTATAAAATGTTCTATATACAGTATATTCCATGGGAGTGCATAACATCTCTCATTTTGTGCTTGGCAATTAAATCAGCACTTGCAGTTCAATGTATCCTTACAATTATTTGCAGATGAGTGTGCAGGAATATGAGTTATTGAATGTCAAAGAAGATGAGAGTTGTTTACAGCAATACCGGAAGCGCTGCATGAAGAACATGCACGAGCGACTGAGCTTTGCACCAAGGCACGGCTACGTTTCCGAGCTACAGGATGGGAAAGAGTTCCTGGAAGCTGTAGAGAAAGAACACAAAGCCACCACTGTAATTGTCCACATCTATGAAGATGGCATCAAGGAATGCGAGGCACTCAACAGCAGCCTTTCTAGTCTTGCTGCTGAGTACTCTATTGTGAAATTTTGCAAAATCAAGGCTGCTAACACAGGGGCAGGGGACCGTTTCTCCAGTGAGGTTCTTCCAACACTACTTGTCTACAAAGGTGGGCAACTTGTAAGCAATTTCATTAGTGTTACTGACCAATTGAATGGAGAATTTTCTGCCACAGGTGTGGAGACTTTCTTAAATGAGTATGGGTTACTCCCTCAGAAAGGAATTCCAGAAGTTGACAATGATGACATGGACGAACAAGCAATTGAACAGTAGATAAGTTATCTAGTATTTCATTATCTGTCCTCAGTGAATTTTTAGTTTGGATCCCATTTGGGACCAAATTTACATAGGAAATGCTGCATGTAGATGCAATAGAAAAGGCTTATTAAGAAAGTATAGAAAGATATATAAAAAATAACAATGCCCAAGACTTAGCCTGATTATCCATTTTTGTCCTCCCCCCCTCTTCTTTTCACTTTTACAAGAAGTAAGAGAACTTAAAAAAAAAAGGATTGTTGAAATCTTAAGAAGGGGATACAATGTTAGCAGACGTAAATCACCAAATTGTAACTATAGCTTTGCCAGTATGGACAATTTTCAGAGACTTCTGCAGATGGACTAATACTTACAACCAAAAGTGATATTCGGCCAGTTACGACCTGTTTGGGCAAACCGGCAGTAGCCACCTGCAGATGGGTCATTAGAGTTTTAGAGATGGAAAACATTTGCCACGTTCAAGGTAAAAGCAACTTTCCTTTTGAACATTGAATATTCAGGGCAATTCTAAACTCTGGTGAACACCAACTTTGGTCAGTTTTCTGATTCTGAATTTCCTTGATTTATGAAATAAGTCCTTTTTGAGAATACTGTACATGAACCACCCAATAACAATATGAGATAGAAGTGCAACAGACTCAGCAACATCTGACAACACAATTATTATAATTTAGTTAGTTAAAAACAGTTATGCAGGGTTAGGCAAAGTTGGCTCTTCTATGACTTGTGGACTTCAACTCCCAGAATTCTTGAGACAATCATGCTAGCTCAGGAATTCTGGGAATTGAAGTCCACATGTCATAGAAGAGCCAACTTTGCCTACCCCTGATCTAAGGGATCGGGCATCTAAGCATTTCAGGGATGTTGTCAGAATGTTGTTGCAGTTCCAGAAGTTTCAGAATCTGGATAAGTTGGAATAGTATCAAGCTTAACTCCTTGCAAGATTGACTAGTTGTAGACATTTAGATCTCCTGCTCCCTCCAAATCAGATGTCTTCCATTTTTTAGCAGAGGTGGGTTCCTCTTGGTTCGGACTAGTTCACCTGAACTGGTAGCGACCCACTAGTGATGTCACAATTATGTTATAGAATCAGTTCAGTCAAATGCCAGTCCATGGGCGCCACCAACTTTAAAAAAATAATAATTTATTTATTTCTTTATTTCTTCTGAGCATGTGCAGAAGCCGAGTTTCTGGCACTGTGCAGGCGGCTGCCATCTTGTTTTTGGCTTTTTTCTTTTTTGGCATTGCGCATGCGGACACCCATGAGGAACAGTGAGTTAAGTTAGAACACACCCATTTTTAAGCCTTAAATAGAGTTGCACCATCAACTGTTGCATAATTTGAGTTGTCCTCCTGGATTAATAGCTCCTGCTTAAGAAACTGATAACAATTGTGACCAAAAGGGCCTTTGCACAATTCATCTTGTCTACCAATTGCATGAATTTTTGTACTAGGAAATCCTCCTCACAATCATTCATGCTTTGATCAACTTTCATGAGCTCTTCATTGGACTTTCATTGAAGACCCAGAAACTGTAGCAGGAGGAGTGGTTCTGTAATTCTGCCACTTGGTGAGCTGTAATGATTACAGGTAATTATTTCCTGTGATATCTACCCATTCATTAAGGGCAGTTCAGTAAGTCACTTTAATAGCAGCACCTGATGCTTGTCAAAAGACAGGCAAAATGCAGCTGTGAGAGCAATCATGGGCTTCCCCAGGTATGCCCATGTCACACCAACACTCCACAGTCTGTATTGGTTGCTGATCAGTTTCCGGTCACAATTCAAAGTGTTGGTTATGACCTATAAAGCCCTTCATGGCATCGGACCAGAATATCTCCGAGACCGCCTTCTGCCGCCTTCTGCCGCATGAATCCCAGCGACCAGTTAGGTCCCATAGAGTTGGCCTTCTCCGGGTCCCATCGACTAAACAAAGTCTGGCGGGACCCAGGGGAAAAGCCTTCTCTGTGGCGGCCTCCTTGCTCCCCCCCCCGGAGATTAGGATTGCCCCCACCCTCCTTGCCTTTTGCAAACTCCTTAAAACTCCTTAAAACCCACCTCTGCCCTCAGGCATGGGGGAATTGAGACATCTACCCAAGGCTTATAGAGTTTTATGTATAGTATGCTTGTGTTGTGTTTCTAAATTAATGGGTTTTTAGATATTTTTTAAAATATTAGATTTGTTCATTGTACACTGTTTTACTATTGTTGTGAGCCGCCCCGAGTCTGTGGGGAGGGACAGCATACAAATCTAAATAATAATAATAGTAATAATAATAATAAAAAATAATAATATAATAATAATAATAATAATAATAATAATAATAATAATAATAACAACAACAACAACTGGAAATGTGGTTTTCCAATATTTCATTTCAGAAATTTAACTAAAAATAAGGGGCAGGGAAAAGTGAGAATTTCACTTTAGTGAGTCTTTCTTGAATGACTAAAAAGGACTTAAGTATGGGCCAGCAATGTAGGCCAGCAATGTGTTGTAGCTGCCAAAATAGCCAATATAGTCCTGTTGCAGAACAGAGCAAGATCACATGAAGTGATATAACTTGTTAATATTGCACTGGTGAGACCACACTTGGAATAATGCATCCAATTCTTGTCAACATGACACAAAAAAGATTCAGAGACCCGAGAAAAAGTGCACTGAAGAGCAACAACAACAACAAAAATGATAAGGATTCTAGAGGCTGAGCAAAATTGAGGGAAGTAGGTATGTCTAGCTTAACGATGAGAAGGATAAGATTTGATATGATAGCAGTCATCCCATATTATGAGGGGATGTCACAGAGAAAAGGTTGACCTGTTCTCAATGCACCTGAGGGCAGAACAAGAAGTAACAGGTGGAAGATAATTAAGGAGATATCCAACCTAGAACTAAGGAGAAATTTTCTGACCGTGGGAACAATTAATCAGTGGAATGAAGTTGTAGGTGCTCCCACCATTGGAGGTTTTCAAGAAGAGACTGGACAGATATTTGTCTGGAATTACCTGCTTGAACAGGGGTTGGATGTTCTTTTCATGTTCTGTGTTCTATTACAATCAGAGTCACATTGCTATAACAGTACCACATGATGAAACCCAGGAAGTAGAACTTCTCTGATACAACATCCTCCCAGAGATTTGAACAGCTCCTGTCCTGACTTTGTTTAAATAAACCTTGAAGATCTGTCTCTTCCCCTGGCCTTACCTTAGGGATGGGACAAGCCCCTTTGGGAATTACAGGAAATTGTAATTTTTTAAAATAAAACTACCACCTGAGTTTATTATGATGCTTTTCTCCTATTCTTTTTAATGCTGTATATTACTTGGAGTTGTTATGCAATTGGATGGCTTTGGAAATTGAACCTAACAAGGAATAAGTAAATAAATAAAATTTTCTGACTTGTGAGTAGTTATCATTATTTTATCTGAAATTACTAGCCAAAGAGAGAAAGAGAGACTTGAAGAATATTGTATTTAGCATTTGCTGTTTGGAAAGCTTCACATAATATTAGTTGCTAATCAAGTACATTATCTCTCTCCAAATCTGTAGAGAAATTAAAGAGCATATTTTAACTCCACTTTTAATTGTGTGCAATGAGTAAACTTAGGTTAGTGTGGGAAAACGTATAAAGAAAATGTATACATGCATCAAAACAAAACATTTATTACATACTATATGATGTCACATGGTAAATTAAAACAATGTGTTCATAAAGCAATATCAATGACTAAAATTTTCTATTCTGTGCTGATGTAATTAAAGTCTAGTTAAAACAGCTTTTAAATGAGTCTACGGTATTCTATTTTTTTTAATATGTGCACACAGACAATACAAGAAACAATTAAGTACACTGATTTTCCATGTATTTAAGCATCTGTAATGGGACAAACCATCACTGCAGCCTCCTCAATGTTTAGACAGAGGGAGATGAAATAATAGGGCAGGTACTTCTCCCTTCAGTATATAGTTGTGCAAGAAAGACTCCGAAAATCTATTGGTTTGTGTTTTCTTTGGGAGAAGAACTATTGCTAAACAACTATTCTAAAAGGGAAGGGAGAACAGAAGGACTAATGCAGGGGTGGGCAATTAATTTTGCCATGTGGCCGCGTGAGAAATTGGGATGGTTTTAGAGGGCCACATTAATATAATTAATTCAGTTCTACCCAATAGAACTGAGTTAATTATATTATAATTATAATTATGTATTATATTATATTTATATAATTATATATTATAATTATACATTAATTGCCCACCCCTTCCTTCCTTCTTTCCTTCCTTCCTTGTTCCCTTCATTTCTCCTTCCTTCCTTCCTTCCTTCCAACCTCCGCGGGCCGGTCACAGACAATGGGCGGGCTGCATCTGGCCCCCGGGACGCACTTTGCCCAGGTCTGGACTAATGACTTCTGGTTTTGTCTTCAGCACCATTAGAATACACTCTCTTATCTAGAATGATCTCCAAAAGCGTTCATTTGCAAAAAAAGAGAAATAAACAGGAACAGTTGTGCAATGTATATTAAATAATAGTGACTAACTTCACTGTAAGTGCTCTAACACAGCGTTTCCCAACCGGTGTGCCGCGGCACACTAGTGTGCCGCGAGACACGGGCAGGTGTGCCGTGAAGCTTCTAGGGAAGCTCCAGCTGGGCGGGGCGCTGCCGGTGCAAACCTGCTGGGCCCCAAAGGAGGAAGGCAGGAAAAAGGAGAGCTTAATTCTTCCGTTCCGCGTAAGGAGCTGGGCGTTGGAGTTTGGGGTGGGGAGCGATGAAAGTGCGGAGGCCGGCTCCGCGGCTGCCCCCGCTCCCCAGTGCCTCCGCTCCCCTCGCGCCCCTGGCTTCTTGCCGCTGATGCCCGCCCGCCCGATCTGCCCCTTTCTCCAGCTCCTCCCGCAGTGGTGGCTGAAACGGTGGCGAGTGCTCGGAGAAAACCTTCTCACAGTGGAGGTCGGAGAAGGTTCTTTGGAACGTCGGGGGTGCGTGCGTACGCGCGCCCTATCCCCCAGCCAGCCTACCCAGAAAAAGCTTTGCCGGCCTCCGCAGAGAAGAAAGGAAGAGAGAGAACAAGAGAGAGAAGTAAAGGAAGAGAGAGAAAGAGATAGCAAGAGAGACAGAATGAGAGAGAGAGAGAGGAGAAAGAAAGAGACAGCAAGAGGGGGGAAGGAGGGAGAGAGAAAGAGAGCAAAAGAGAGAGGAAGGAAGGAAGAAAGAAAGAGATAGCAAGAGAGACAGAATGAGAGAGAGAGAGAGAGAAAGAAAGAGACAGCAAGAGGGGGGAAGGAGGGAGAGAGAAAGAGCAAAAGACAGGAAGGGAGAAAGAAAGAGATAGCAAGAGAGACAGAATGAGAGAGAGAAAGAGAAAGAAAGAGAGACAGCAAGAGGGGGGAAGGAGGGAGAGAGAAGGAGAGCAAAAGAGAGAGGAAGGAAGGAAGAAAGAAAGAGATAGCAAGAGACAGAATGAGAGAGAGAGAGAAAGAAAGAGACAGCAAGAGGGGGGAAGGAGGGAGAGAGAAAGAGAGCAAAAGAGAGAGGAAGGAAGGGAGAAAGAAAGAGATAGCAAGAGAGACAGAATGAGAGAGAGAGAGAAAGAAAGAAAGAAAGAAAGAAAGAGACAGCAAGAGGGGGGAAGGAGGGAGAGAGAAAGAGCAAAAGACAGGAAGGAAGGGAGAAAGAAAGAGATAGCAAGAGAGACAGAATGAGAGAGAGAGAAAAAGAGAAAGAAAGAGAGACAGCAAGAGGGGGGAAGGAGGGAGAGAGAAAGAGAGCAAAGAGAGAGGAAGGAAGGGAGAAAGAATGAGAGAGAGAAAGAGACAGCAAGAGAGACAGAATGAGAGAAAGAGAAAGAAAGAAAGAAAGAAAGAAAGAAGGAAACAGCAAGAGGGGGGAAGGAGGGAGAGAGAAAGAGCAAAAGAGAGAGGAAGGAAGGAAGAGAGAAAGAAAGAGATAGCAAGAGACAGAATGAGAGAGAGAAAGAAAGGAAAGAAAAGAAAGAGACAGCAAGAGGGGGGAAGGAGGGAGAGCGAAAGAGCAAAAGAGAGAGGAAGGAAGGGAGAAAGAAAGGGATGGAGAGAAAGAGGGAGGGAGAGAGAAACAGAGCGAAAGGGAGGAAGAGATATTTTTTTTGTCCAAACTTCCCCCCCCCCGGCTCAATGTTCCCCAGGATTTTGAAAATGTGAATAATGTGCCGCGGCTCAAAAAAGGTTGGGAAACACTGCTCTAACACATCAGAGAGGCAGAAAGTTGAATGGAAAATATTCTGGTTTAATGGGTAGGGGCTCCCGGATTCCTTGCATACTGTGGATCTCTATAGAGTTTGCCAGACTGAACCAATTTCACAGAAGGGGAACCACAAAAGAGGAACCATTGTCATCTTGCTTATGTTCCAACCTACTCTCAGGTTAATAGAACAGAATAACAGAGCTGGAAGAGACCATGGATATCTTCTAGTCCAACCCCTTGCTTAGGTAGGAAACCCTACACCACTTCAGACAAAAGATTATCCAACATCTTCTTAAAAGCTTCGAGTGTTGGAGCATTCACAACTTCTGGAGGCAAGCTGTTCCACGGATTAATAGTTGCAACTGTCAGGAAATTTCTCCTTAGTTCTAAGTTGCTTCTCTCTTTGTTTAGCTTCGACCCATTGCTTCTTGTTCTACCCTCATGTGCTTTGGAGAATAATTTGACTCCCTCCTTTTTGAGGCAGCCCCTGAGATATGGGAACACTCTTATAATGTCACTCCTTGTCCTTCTTTTATTAACCCACACATAGTTTAATGAACTATGAATTCCAACAACTGTTCTTCATATGTTTTAGTCCCCACCCCCTTAATAATCATTGTTGGTCTTCTCTGCACTCTTTCTAAAGTCTCAACATCTTTTTTTTACATCTGTATAATGTATAACAAACATGAGGATAACAGTGACTTTCCACCCTGTCCAGTGATATCAGACAAGGAAGCCTCAAAGATCTAAGTAAACGCCAGAGAAAGAAATAATTCATAAGTGTGCAGGAAATAGATGCCCCAAAGATGAGTAATGCTTACAAGTGTTGGAATGTCGAGAAAGGTAAATGACTTAGGGGAAGGGGGAAAGGGGCAGGTCCTCTGGGATTCTTTATCTTACAAATTCAAAACATTTTTAGATGCATGTTAACAACAACAACAATCCCTAACCCTGGCCAACTTGAAAAAAAATCAATTAAAAACTGAAATGCAGGGCACATTCTAAAAGTATTAATACTGTATACAGTGATCATAGTTATATAGACAAACCTTGGGAAACCTTGGGAAAAAGGTTTTAGACCTAAGAAATAAAATAAAATAAAATACCTTCAGCCATTCCTGAAAATACATAAAAGATCAACATTGTAAGGCAAGATTTTAGAAAAGCATTTAACATATAAAATTGAACCCAGGACTTTTTCTTAGCAAGTGATGAACCATTCAAGCAGACGCATAGAAGCACTGGAAGTTGGGAGAAAAAAAGTTAGAAGAGGAATAAAGGAATAATACAAAGCTATTCTTCTCTCAAATGGTATTTATTCACTTTCCTTCTAATTTTTCCTTAATGGAGTTAAATGTAATGGGTATTTCCAAATAGTATCTGTTAAATGGAACAAATTGGGTTCCTGGCAAAATGTTGGTGGCCCTGCTTCCTCTTATATATATTTTTAATCCAATTTATCTATTTTATGGATAGAGATAATACCTCAGTTTGAAACATTATTGATATAACAGTGTTCTAGGTATTGTATTTTTGGTTTCTTAAACTAAATATACAATTTCTAAATTGATCATCTCCTGGCTTAGGTTTCTTAGCTGTATAGTGGGAATAAGCATAAAGTATAAAAATATATAGAAAGTTTACTATTCTGCATATATGTTTATGTAGAATATGAATATGTAGAAATTAATTGGGCACATTATTTTTAGACAAAATTTAGTCTATTGTACAAGATTTAGTGCTATTCATCCAGGGGTGGGATCCTCCTGATTCGGACTAGATCACCTGAAGCACTAGTGACCTGCTGGTGACATGATGATGGTATCCCAGATCTGGTTCAGTCGGCGCCAGTCCAATGGGTGCTCACATCTTGGGGGGGG
This sequence comes from Erythrolamprus reginae, assembly GCF_031021105.1. NCBI lineage: Eukaryota > Metazoa > Chordata > Lepidosauria > Squamata > Dipsadidae > Erythrolamprus > Erythrolamprus reginae. The sequence goes on along the minus strand of NC_091952.1, from coordinate 103,572,190 downwards.
GGGATTTTGGGGAATTTTTCCATGTTTGGATGGCTTCTTCTGTTCTGCTGCTTGAAAAAGAGCCCTGCCACCGGCCCCTGGATTAATACTGACCTTTATTTCTTTGCCCGAAGCACAGCTGATCAGCTCTTTAGCTGTGTTTTGGGCTGATTCCTGCTACTGAGCATGCGCGGAAGCCAAATTGCACAAGGGGATGCACGCATGCGATCACATGAAACATTGCAATGCAAGCAGGTGGCAAAGGTAAGTGCAACCCACCCCTGTATTTATCTAAAACTGAATAGCTCCCACCTAGTCTTCAGATTTCAAACTCTAAAGATTAAAAAGTACAGAAATATGTAGGTCATTACCTGTATCCCATTGTATCGATACAATTTTAATAGATCAAATGGCTATAAAAATAACATATAACTTGTATTCTCAGGGAAATCTATAAACTGAAAATTGTCAGCACTCACTCAGATGGAAATAACCAAGCTTCTTCATATTATGACTCTTCAAGATAACAGTATATGATTGATCAAATTTAAATTAAGGATTTTGTGGCTCCATCAGGATTTCTACAGCAAAATGAGAAGATTACAAAAATGGCATTCAATAACCCTTTTTCTCACCTTCCTTTTGACCAAGGACAGGTAACAAAACTGCATCAAGTGTAGATTTATGGCCTTCCAAATGTTCCTGTGTTATCATTTTCAGCAGAGATGAGAAAAATCAGTAGTTGTGCCCAAACTACATCTATTTTGTTTTTTTAAAAAATAACCTTGCACAAGTAATCCAAAAGTAAAGTCATTGGTTTATATTCCCACCTTAATTTCTCTTTCATTCATTAGTCATGAGCTGTTCTATGTACAGTATAACTCTGAATCCTCATGCATTATAAACTTTGAAAACATCTAATTTCTTTTCCACTTCATGACAAAACCTGATAGAAACATATCTTGTTGTGACAGCACAGTTCTGCATGCAGAACTCATTGAAAGAGCTATGTATTTGGGAGTTAATCAGTATACAGAAGTATGTTTTCTATGGAATGAGGCCATTGGTACAACTAGCTCAGCATTTAGTTATTTAGTTGAATTTCTCAGGGCTCTAGGATCCATTAACAAAACATCTGTAGTAAGAGCTATCTATTCTTTTCAGGAACTTGGGGAACAAAGGAGGTATAAGAAAAAAGGTGTCCCCATCAATTTAAACTAAATTAAATGTATTTGGCTTAAAAGTCAAATAAATTAAATTTAAATTAAATTTTGGCTCTAGAACAATCTACTATCTCCTTAGCCTGCCATACAGTTACAAACAGATTATTGTTAATCAGTGGTAGTTCTCCGGGATTCCTTCCCATTTATAATTATCTGAGCCTTAATCTGAGCCCTAATCATATGAATTAGGAGTGAATTTTAAGTTTTCTGACATATTTAACCACAGAACCGATCTTGAACTTATGATCTGATTTGTCACTATATACTTTTGGCCAAGAGGATTCATCACTATATACTTTGGATTTGTCACTATATACTTTTGGCCAAGAGGAAATTACAATAAATCTAGACTAGGAACATAAAAATAATTTTGCCCTTATTCTTCTTGAAAGAAATTGAGTTGGCAGGGTCTGATCTTAATGTTATCATAGTACTATAACATAAAATGAAATCTGGGTAGAACTGAACCTTTCTTCCCCCAAAACTGAGTCATTTTACAAAGGGTGAAAGGTGTAAAAAGCTCATAGCCCTTTCTATGTTTTTATGGTAAAAATGCCTTGTTTGCTCATAGAAGCTCAGGGCCTGCCCCAGAAATTGATTTACTTTCACAGCACTTCCTGGAATTATGTTGTGACTATGTAATACAAGTGAACAGAGAATTAGCAGTTTATGAGAAACACACACTTGTAAGATATAACTGTGAAAAAGTGAAAACAAAAACAAACCCCTAATCATCCTATATTTCCTTTGCAAAGGAAATTACCCCATGTAATTCATTTAAGATGTACAATTTATGCTCAATATTTAAGAATGCAGATCTATCTTTAACAGAATGGAATGGAAATCTAGCAGGCAAAGTGGAAAACATATCAAATGTACAGCTGTTTGAATGTGTTTAGATTACATGTTGACCACCCAAAGAAAACCTTCATCACTAAGCTTGAGTAAATCATCTGAATTAGATTCTGAGGGGAAAAGCGGTCATAACTTGAGAATTGTAATTCACTTGGTTCTTGTTTTTCCACATTGAGTTAGTTACACAGGACTTACACATTTGTATTCATACAAATCTTAGGAGAATGGTCTCCAAACACAACAATTCATTTTAAAGTTGCTAAATCAAACGCATTTGAAGGATTTATAGGGAGGCTGTAAGATAAGATCAGACATTTGTTTACTTATTTTCAGACTACCCTGCCCAATTCAAACAGTGCTAGTTCCTAACCACACAGTAGCTCATTAAAAAAATAAAAAAGCAAATCCTCTCCCAAGTCATAAAAGACAATATAAAAATACAAAACATAAAATGGCAATCAGAGGTGGGATTCTCCTGGTTTGGACCAGATCGCCCAAAGCAGTAGTGATAACAAAACAATCACAAGGGGACTCCCACTCAATTGGCTCTTGATGCTTGGGGGAAGACCCAGGTCTTAATGGCTTTTCTAAAGGTAAAAATAATTGGTTGTATATTGGGGATAGGGAGATTGTTCCAGAAAACAGGGGCACATACTGGAAAGCCACATTTCTTAGGTTACACGAGACGGAAGATTTAAAAGATGGAACCTGGAGCATGCCTTTCCTGTGGAACGTATTGAGAAAACTAATCCGGTCTTATGCCAGGTAAGATTTTGAAGGGAATTGCCACCATCTTGAATTGAACCCAGAACTTTATCAGAAGCCAGCATAATATGCTTGGTCCAAAATATCATTGAATAAAAGGTGCTGTGCCAGCTCTGCTGCAGCTAGTGTTGCTGGTGAAGACTTGCTCAGTTGCTTCGTGAGTTCTCAGATGATTCACAGTTCCAACTGCAGTAGTGCAACACCCCCAATGGTGTCCATCCCGGCTTCACCACAATGGCCTCTTTGGTGACCAGTAATCGGCTTAAGCTCCAAAGGCAGGTCTGACTGTCTGAGGCAGCTGGGAAGCCAGCTCAGAGTCCCAGCTGTCTTTTTCCATCAGGAGTCAAAAGCCATTTGCAACTATCAGAGTCCAGGTAAGACGATTAGGAACACCATCCATTCCAAAAAACAAAACAAATAATCCCAACTGCAACACTCAAACCTCAAAACTGAACATGACCTCCTACCATATATCCTAAATCCATCATAAAATTGGAATACTGTGTTCAGTTCTGGAGACCTCGCCTACAAAAAGATATTGACAAAATTGAACGGGTCCAAAGACGGCTACAAGAATGGTGGAAGGTCTTAAGCATAAAACGTATCAGGAAAGACTTAATGGACTCAATCTGTATAGTCTGGAGGACAGAAGGGAAAGGGGGGACATGATCGAAACATTTAAATATGTTAAAGGGTTAAATAAGGTTCAGGAGGGAAGTGTTTTTAATAGGAAAGTGAACACCAGAACAAGGGGACACAATCTGAAGTTAGTTGGGGGAAAGATCAAAAGCAACGTGAGAAAATATTATTTCACTGAAAGAGTAGTAGATCCTTGGAACAAACTTCCAGCAGACGTGGTTGTTAAATCCACAGTAACTGAATTTAAACATGCCTGGGATAAACATATATCCATTGTAAGATAAAATACAGGAAATAGTATAAGGGCAGACTAGATGGACCATGAGGTCTTTTTCTGCCATCAGTCTTCTATGTTTCTAAAAAAGTCCCTCAGCTAACAAACTACTGCCCGCATTTTTTGCCATCTTAAGGAAAAGAGATATCATTACTTCACTATCAGAAGTATAAAGTATAACAATTTCTAAATGCTCAAAGGGTAAAGATATATTTAATGCATTATTTAGGTGAATGTACCTGGAGTCATAAATCCCAAAAATGAAAAAATCAAAGTATATTAAAACTATCTGATTTATATAATTTCCTCTGTATTATTATCTTGTAACTTGCTGAGCGATAAAAAAAACATCACCTTCATTCTGGTTCCTTCAGAAATAATTATTGATTAGTTTTGAATTTGACTGAGTCACTATATTTAACCTGGATTCCATCATCAAGAAACAGCATTACTCCCAACATGTGACATTCTGCTTTGTCAAAAAATGAATTAACCATACTACTAGAAAGGAAAGCACATTTTTGCAACTTGAAAATCAGCAACTTACACTTTAACAATGCTCTAAAGTAGCCTAATAACAGAACACGCAGGAAAACAAAACTTTCAGCCCATGCTTAGCTATTGTGGAAACTGTGAAACAGTGGAAAATGCAGGATTGAGAAATAAGATCTATCATAGAAGACTTAAAAACTGGAAGGGTAACCAGGTCTATCATTGGAGACTTAGAAAATGGATGGGCAATTGCATCAGAAAGATAATAATAATAATAATAATAATAATAATAATAATAATAATAATAATAATTTATTAGATTTGTATGCCGCCCCTCTCTGAAGACTCGGGGCGGCTCACAACAATAATAAAAAACAATATTATAGCGAAACAAATCTAATATTAAAAAAGAAGCATATAAAACCCTCTCATAGTTAAAGATCTAGCTTGTAAGAATTTAAGAATCTCTAATGAATTAATTTATTGTCTATAGTCTGAAAACCAGCAGTTGTATTGGCAGAGGTGATGGAAAAAATCTGTCACTTCATGAAGCAAATTAACTTTGTTATTTTTCTCCTAGCTACTGAAACTTGAAGCAAATCCAAGATGGGGCAGACATGATCATGCTCTTTCTTTAAGCCATTACTTCAGCTGAGTAGAATGACTCTAAACTGGGTTGTCTCAATGCATTCTGACAGGTGTCTTATTCACTTTACCTTATTCACTAGATGGTAGGGAAAAAATGGGTAGATTTTTTTCCTGCCCTTAATTTGGAGGAGTGGCAGAACTGATACCTAATCTCTATCTAGGCCCGTGATGGCAAACCTATGTCATGCATGCCACAGGTGGCACGCGGAGCCATATCAGAGGGTATGTGAGACATTGCCCTGTCAGCTCAGTGAGCATGCACGCACTGGTCAGCTGATTTTCAGCCTTGGGGAAGACTGTTTTGCCCTATGGAAACTTCAGGGAAGCTTCCCTGAAGCCCTTCAGTGCAAAAATTTGCTCAATGGGCAAACCGGAAGTTCGAAAAAATGGACTTCTGGTTTGCCCATTGTGCTGTTTTTTGCACTTTGGGGCTTCAGGAAGCTTTTCTGAACCCTCTGGAGTGCAAAAAACAGCACAAGGGACAAACCGGAAGTCCGCTTTTCCGAACTTCCGGTCTGCCCATTTGCCTATTTTTTTCATCGTCCCATGCTTCAGTGAGGCCTGTGTGCATGCACAGGGATGGGGGCAGATTGTGCACATGCGCAGGGGGAAGAGAAAGGATGTAGACACATGTATCTATGCTAGCACACACCCACACCCTTTTGGCATGTGAACAAAAAAGGTTCGTCATCACTGCTGTAGGCTATCTTAATTTCTCCCTGTCTGTTTTCAAAGAAGGACAAGTCTTCTATGAATCACACCAGCCTCAAACTAACATGACATAGATCCATCCCATGCTGTGCTTATTTCATATACAAGAATGGAAAGATAATAATCTGAGAACAGGTGAATATAAAATTCAGATAAAGTTTTAATGACTACCAGTGAAAACTGGCAGACACAATGCACTGAGAATGGGGAAAGAATTTCTAAATGAACACTTCCTCAAGAGGACACTCCCAGAGTGAATAAGCTTTTGAACACCCAAAACATTCTTGAGGGTTCTCCATCATTATTTACTGCTTTCTTCCATAAATAGTATTGTGAAGTATTTTGCTTTGAGACGTCTTACAACATATGCTCATAATCCTGGTAATGGGCATTTTGTATAAATACAGGCTCTCTTAAAGATGTTCCCTTGCTTGCTAACTTTTTCTGTTGTAAATCAAAGTGACGTTAATGTGTAAGAGAGTTTGGAATGAAGCAGCATATACAACTTTAGTAATAAAGTTCCTACAAATCAGGTGACCAACATAGCCAAGTTAATATCCAACAAAATGCATTCAAAGCAACTCAGATAAAAGGGCAGATTATTATTATTTTTAACTGATTTATTTTTGCAATATTGTAAACTATTCAATCCCCTGAGGCTTTCGATTGTGAACAATGAAGTGGATATAAAACAAGAAGCAAATAAACTTGTATATTTCAAAACAGTAGGTTATATCCTAATAAAGGAACACATCTCCGCAGTCTGCATTGGTTGCCGATCAGTTTCCGGTCACAATTCAAAGTGTTGGTTATGACCTATAAAGCCCTTCATGGCACCGGACCGGAATATCTCCGGGACCGCCTTCTGCCGCACGAATCCCAGCGACCAGTTAGGTCCCACAGAGTTGGCCTTCTCCGGGTCCCGTCAACTAAACAATGTTGTTTGGCGGGACCCAGGGGAAGAGCCTTCTCTGTGGCGGCCCCGACCCTTTGGAACCAACCCCCCCCAGATATCAGAGTTGCCCCCACCCTCCTAGCCTTTCGTAAGCTCCTTAAAACCCACCTCTGTCGTCAGGCATGGGGGAATTGATATTTTCCCTCCCCCTAGGCTTATAAAATTTATGCATGGTATGCTAGTATGTATGATTGGTTTCTAAATTGGGGTTTTAAATGAACTTAAACTTAAATATTAGATTTGTTTACATTGTACTATTATTGCTATGAGCCGCCCCGAGTCTGCGGAGAGGGGCGGCATACAAATCTGATTAATAAAATAAATAAATCCGAGTTTTTATATCCTAATGTATTCTAATAAAGGAACACATCTAAGTTTATTTTCAGGAGAGGAACAATCTCTATCACATACCTGTGGAGCTTTCCCAAAGGAAAGAGAAAATAAAATAAATTGTTAAAAAGTCGGGAAAGGGAGCGAGAGAAAAGTGCACAGAGTATTCCTCATTCTGAAAGCAGCATGAAGAGAATATGGACATAATGACATACCTTCTCTGTAATAGACCCTCTCTCAGAGGCAATAAGTCATTCTTACATTTCACAAGCAAGTAAAATATATCCTATTCTAATGAACCCTTGGTTGGGCTAATCATAGGAACTAACTGCTTAATTCTATGTTGTCCTGAGTCCTTCGGGTTTGGGTGGCATAGAAGTCGAAATAAACAAACAAACAAACAAACAAACAAACAAACAAACAAACAAACAAAGGGAGCATGATGCTTCATCCACCCACCTGGATGCTGCCACTTGGGTTTTTATCCTCTGCACATGCACCAAATGTTTTCCACATGCGCAGAGGGTAAAAGAACCCAAATGGCGGTAGCTGGGCGGAGCTTTGCACTCCCTTTGTAACTGGCTCTCCGATGACCCACGACATGAATGAACCAAGACCATTTCATCTCTGATATGTATACATACAAATCTATATTTTCTTTTACGTACACTGAGAGCATATGCACCAAGACAAGTTCCTTACACTCACATATACTCTGTGACAAGTGTGGATGAATCAAGAAAGATAAATAATCAAAGTATGTAATTGGAAAAAAAAACTTATGGGTTTATTCAAAGAAAAAGAAACTTGTATTGTCTATCATACAATTCCAACATTTCCTTAAAAAGCACAAGTAACCATGTCAGCAGGGGGGTTCTCCATTTTATTAAGTAAAGAGAACGTTAAACAGATGTTATTTTTCAGTTGTCCCCTGAAAAATTAACCCACTGTAGGTGCCAGTTGACAATGCGAGTTCGCTCCCTTTCCCCCAAAAAGCAATGTATACCACCTACATTACTTTCATGAAGAAAGAGAATTGTTTTTAAGAGTATTGCATGTATTGCTATTGTTAGATGACAACGTATCTTCAGTTCAAGATGCTTGCATCCTTACAGTACATCTTTAATGACATGGGTTCTGAAGTTTGTTCTTGCTTTCTGAAGCTTAATCGCTGAAATAGTTAAAGGAGAAAGCTATTGCAGATATGGCAACTGCCGCGGCTATCACCACTCCTGAAAAGAAATTTTAAAAAGATTAGAAAGAGCACTTTAATTCGTCTCCAGCTAAAAACTGCATTTTTACTAGTTTAATTTTATAGTACACTGCTTATAGTCTTTCTCCCATGGATCTATTTTGGGTTTCTTCAGGCAAGAGGAAAGCATATTAATAAAATAAAGATTAACTGCAACAGCAAAAGAATGCTAAAAAATCAGGAACCAAAACAACTACGTCAATAGGCAATTAGTGTTTTTTACATTGTCTGCCTGCCTGCCTTCCAGATACTCCTTATTTAACAATCTTTAAGACTTGGTTGCTTAGCAAAGTGATTGCTAAATGAAACTGCAACTGTACTTATATTTTTACTTCAACTTTCCTTAGCTTGAGACGGTCATAAATATGAGTAATGTCTGCAAAGTCATCATTGTTGTAACTTTAATTGGTTGCTAAATTATCTATCTATCTATCTATCTATCTATCTATCTATCTATCTATCTATCTATCTATCTATCTATCTATCTACCTTATCTTTCTCTCTCTCTGAATGTAAAGAGGACTGCATGAGAATGCTTCACGAAAAGTGATAAATCATACTAAAAGTAACTATTTTAAGCAGTTCAGGAATGAAGGCTAAAATATACATACCCATATTTTGATGTAGTTTCAACAGTAGCATTTCTTTTGTCACTTGCTTTGGTTGTGTATTATCTTGGAATTCCTTTGGCAGGCTTACTTCAACTATAATTAAAAGAAATAAATTAAAAGCATGAGTTTGTATGTTGCTTGAACGTCTCCAAGCCAATGTTCCCTTTCTTTGCCAAAAATTTAAAAACTTTTTCCCCAGAGCCCAGGATGGTAAACCAAATCTATGTATGCAAATTCATGTTGCATAATTTAATTTTACATACAAGATATAAACAGCTCTGGGTCTTACTTAGACACTACTGCCTTTCAATTCATACCCCAAGGCACATTATCCAAATAAAGTACATAGAATAATTTTTAAGATGCATATTAGTAATTATTAAATACCTGAAACTCTAAAGAACTGAACAAGAAATGAATTGCACTATCCTTTTAAAAAAACTTGAGAGAAGATGAAAACAGTCTTGTATTATTAATTTCCTTTCCCATTTGTATATACCAAATGTATATGATTTCTTTCACACAAAATTTTCCCAAAGATTTCTTGCATAATATTCTGCATCACCAATTCTTTTGTGCTATACTTATTATTATTTGAAAGGATGATGTATAAATCATGTAAATAGAAGCTTTTAAAAAGATGCATCCCAACAGTGGAAGCAACATTGTGTAAAAATTATCTCCCCAAATAAAGAACCCACCCAAAGCAAGTCAATTTTTTTTCAATATTTCAATCATTTTTCTGAAGGCTCACAATAAATAACCACAATGCAAAAGCCATGAGCATTTAAACATAATAGTCAGTGAAAACCCTTCATACCTACAGATGAAAAACAGAGAAAGTGTTAATCCATTTTGATATTAATTCATGGAAACTATATTTTCTGAACTGTTCAATTTTAGGATATTTTAACAGCATTTTTTCAGAAGAGAGGACTTTTTGCCAACAAGTACAATGATTACTAAAAGCATGGAATTATTATTCTGTACGTAACTAGTCAATGTTCTATAGTTGTAAAATCTAAGACTCAACAGAATATATTCCACAAATTAATTTACTTAAACACAATAGAATATTTGTCATTGTAACCAGTCAGAACTTTTTTAAAAAATGCTAATTTATAGGAGAGCAATTAAGAGGCATAATCACAGCATTGTGTTCCTTAGCTATTGGAAATTCTACCAAGGTAATTTCTATTAGACAATTTGAAAGTAAATTTTAGGATGGTGTCCTAGGACAATTTGTCCCTTAGTTTTTACATAGAAATAGACTTTAGAAATGTTCTTTTGCAAATCTGAATACAGTGGTCCCCCGATTATCGCGAGGGTTCCGTTCCAGGACCCCTCGTGATGATCGATTTTTCGCGAAGTAGCGGTGCGGAAGTAAAAACACCATCTGCGCATGCGTAGATGGTGTTTTTACTTCCGCCGCAGCAGCGAGGAGCCGAAGATTGGGGTTTCCCCGCCGCCCACGCAAACTCCTCGCTGCTGCCGTGCCCGCAGCTTGTCCGCCCGCCGCTTGTCCGCCGCCTGCCTGCCAGCGCGCCCGCCCTTCGCCCGCCCACGCCGTTCGCTCGCGCCGCTTCCCAGCTGAGTCCTGAAGCGAACTTCCGCGTTTGGCTTCAGGACTCAGCTGGGAAGCGGTGCTGGGGTTTCCCCGCCACCCACGCAAACTCCTCGCTGATGCCCGCCGCTCGCCCTCCCGCCAGCAAGAGGGGGAAGACCCAGGGAAGCAGCCCAGCAGCTGATCTGCCCGGCGCCATCTATGCATGCGTGGCCATAGAAAAAAGGGTGCGCATGCGCAGATGGTGTTTTTACTTCCGGGTTGAAAAATTGCGATATAGCGTTTCGCAATGATCGAGATCGCGAAACTCGGGGAACCACTGTATTCCAAGTGGCTATCAGATATCAAAGCAGGTACACTTGGAATCTATGTTATTAAAATTGGCAGTGTCACATTTGTTCTTTCTTAATAGGCTGTGAGGTCAATCTAAAATGAAGTAAACTCAGAAATTTGACCAAACGGTTTTTATACTTTTTTGATGTTTTTCTAACAAATACTTATTTAATATCAATAATGGGGAATGAAGAAATAAAAATGAAATCTGAAACTGGCAAACAAAGTTTAAGAAACATCGCCACCCCATTATCCAAATGTATTCCAGCTTTTAAAAATCCAACTTTTGGCTACAATGGAACAATTCTGCTTGCCTTGCCATGGAAGTCATCTTAATCACAACTATTCTAATGCATGTCATGGCTATTCTGTTGTGTAGAGCCAGGATGCCCATTCATGGTTTAAATAAATCTTCAACTAGATTAAGAATAAATTGAAGGGAAGAGATTATCCTCAGTGAGGTACTCACAATCTTATTTGTGTTTCTCTGTTCAAAACCTTTAGTAAACCGAAGCTGGGAATCAATCAAACCATTTAATGAATATCTTACTTTTTCGTGATAAGGAACAGAAGTTCCTAAAATATAGAACCGTGAAGTACTCTGATGTATCTATCAAATTATCAATTGCTCAGAGGATCGTGTTTGACATAATTATAGTTCAAACATAATTAAAATGTTTTAAATAAATATAAACACCAACAGGTTTTATTCAACACAATAAATTACATCTAGTGGATGTCACTGAGTTAAACTAAGAAACAATATATTGAAAAAGCAGGTCTCTATTTTTCATCAGTTGATTTGTGCACTATTATACAGCCACAAAGATTATACAACTGCAGGTAATACATTTGGGATATGGAGATAATTTCCAGAAGGTCATCTTTTCCCCCCCTTTAAAGTGCTTATTTTCAAGCCACCATCCTTGTGAGAAGAACTTTTGGAGAATTATGAGATCATTTTCTGAATTTTTTTGGTTTTATGTTATCCAAGAAATTGAATTTGTGGTCTTTTCATTTAGGGTTAAGCTGGACAAGATATAAAAGAGCCAGTCTTTAATTGAAAAAAAAAATCTATTTTTCTGTGCTTCAGCTAAAGTTTGTTCTACAGCTCATCCCATGCATACCATTTATGAAAAGGCAGATGCAAGTATGCTTGAATGAACTTCTGATGAGATTAAAAAAAACCTGAATACCACTATTGTTCCTACTTTCTTTTTATCTGACTATGGTTTGGTTGTAAACAGGAGTCTCCCAAGTTAATTTAAGCAAAAGATAGATCCTAGGACATTTTGTTGAACATCTCCTGAATCATCTAAGTTGGTCCTCAGTTCCAAGGGAAACTAATAAACATATTTTGATCATAGTGTGCAAAATCCTGTAGTGATTAAGAAACATTCCTTTCAAAAAATTAAAATAATTTACATATTAAAATGCTTGCATTTAAAAGGCTATTTTTGCGATGTACCATAATTAAATGCCCTTAAGGTTACTGTCTGGTTACAAGTTTCTAAAGTGGGAAAGACCTGAACAAAATTTCCGTCAAATATCACAGTAGATACATCATATGCCTTTGGAAACCATTTAAAGTAATGAACATTTGTGAATCTGAATTAAAGCAGTGCTTCAGTTTTAAGTTTGGTTTCTAAATAATTCCTAAACAGAAAGCAATCCAAATTTTAGCAGTTATGTTTACCTGTATTCATTTCCTCAGCGATATGCAAGTCGTCTGATTGAACAGCTTGATCCATCATTTCAAGAAAATGCTCCTGAATTTCCCCGATGGTCTCATCACCAAATTTATAATCACAAAGCAACACATTGGATCCCACCATGCGAGTGAAAACTCTACAAGGTAAGTTGTGGTATTCCCTTTCGGAGTCTAAAACAAAAAACAGGGAATCCCTTACTAATTACTAATAAAAAAAGCTTGAAGAGCACTACTATCTACTGTTCAAAGGCTGTACAGATAAATTATGGCTGCACATATAATTTTTAACACTCTAGGATATCTCATATATGAATGAAACACATATAAAGCATTACTACTACTTTTGAATAATAATAACAACAACAACAATAATAATAAACCAGCAACCTTCCAGCACATTACATTAAATTGACTTCCTATAATTTTAGAGTGCATTGAAGGGTGTTGCATGAATCTTTTGGGTTAATTGGTAAGACATAAAAGGCATTGACGATGTTAACTAGTTGGGTGATGAAATGTCTGCAAGCAAATAACTAAATTCAGAGAGCATGTCATTTTCTTGAAAAAATGGTACTTTTAATCAATATGGCTTGCTGAGCAGAGCAGATAACTGAGATTATAATATCTTTCCAATTCATGTCATCAAGGCATATTCTCTATAAAAACTAGGACACAGTGAATCAAAAGATTGTTTGTTGCTTTTGCTGCAAGAGAAGAATATAACGGTTTTTTTGGAGTATAAGACACACCAGAGTATAAGACACACCTAACTTTGGGGGGGTGAAATAGGGGGAAAAAATCTACCTATCAGGTATTCATCTGGCTAGCATCCTTAGTTTGTTCAGCTTCAGCAAATTATTTTATCCTCTAGTTAGGGCTGAAACAGCCTTTTTTCAGAGGGATGAATGAAACCAAGCCTGCAAAGACTTAGGGCTGGAAAAAAACCCTTCTTCGGAGAGAATAGGAAGCCAGGAAGATTGTTATATACGGTAAATAATTGACAACATTTGCCCTTGAAGTCAATATGGGGCAGCAGAATTTGTCATAAATGCCATGTAGGTTCTAATTTTATTCACACATACCTTACCCATTTTTAAAATATTGTGACAGAGAAGTCCAAAATTTAAAATACTTATAAAAAGTGTATCTTTAGAAAACAAACTGCATATAATAATTTACATGTAATGTTGATGCATTTTCTAAAATTCACTTATGTGGAAATAAGCTCAAATAAAATTAGTCTGAAGAAACTGCATATATTTTTTTTAAAAAGCATGTGATTGGGTTCCTCCGAGTCTTCGGAGAGGGGCGGCATAAAAATCTAATAAATTATTATTATTATTATTATTATTATTCCTTCTCTTACTTTTCTTTCCTGGTATTTCATTGACAAGCAGATCTTCAAACAATATTTCACAACGATCAGAAAGAGTGTTTATTATGTCCCTCTTCAAGGCCTACAAAAGAAATGCAGAATAACATGTATAAAAGCCATGCATGTGCAAAACCCACCATTCTGAGCCAACCCTTGGGAAGATCCATTAGGTCAGGAAAAGAAACGAAGTGCTCCTTGAGTACTTTGTAACACTTTGTTCCCAGTTTTATATAGTCCTAACACATACTCCTTCTAAATCTTACAAACAAATTAAATAACTGTTATAAAAAAATTATTGCTAGGGATGCTGACTCTGAAGAAAATCAAATGCAAACACCTTTGCAGAGTGAGTGATAAAAACAAGTTACATAACACACTGTGAAAATTCAGCCTGCCTTCCGGGCAAGACTGCTGGTCAGTTTGAGAGTATGTCAAAGAAATAAGAGTCATTTGGTTGCAGTAATTTTTACCAGTAAAAAAATTAAACAGTTAGAAGAGAGACCCTGTTAATGTGCATCCTGCCTGATTATTATTCCCTCAACAAAACAAGACTGTGCCTATGGAAATCCGGAAGATACTGAAAATGAATTAAATTCCCCAAGGGGTTCTTATATGCATAGTTTGAAATCAAAGACAAGAAATGTTTCTTATTCTCATCATCTTTTATTTCCTCAGACACATGCAAGAGGTTCTGGCTATATTCACAAAGCCCACTTTGTTGGAAAAGTCATTTGTACAAAACATAGCATACAGCAAACTATCATCGAGTCATTAAAAAACCCCCACACCATATAACGATACCTCCCAGGTCTCAACTTAAAACCCTCCCGTTAGAATTAGCTATACTTTCATTAAAAAACAACCTTTAAGATCATCACCCACTCCAGTTATGCTTACCATGTCAACACTATCTCCAAAATTAATGTTACAGAAATCAGATGATTAAAGATGGGATGATAAATGACTAAGTTAAGGAGGTCTAATATAGATTTGAGGTTCTGTTTTGTCATTTTTGAAGAAGAGCATACATGAAACCTCTGGTTAAATTTTTTTGGACTACTGCAATTATATTCTTTATTTGTATTAATCACTAGGAAAGTCAGAGATCTTGGCTGGAACATGAAAACAAGCATATTTTTCAAAGATGGGGGATGGTAAAAATACCTGAACAGCATCTTTAACTTTAGGCTTGTTATTATGGATGTAAGCTTTACATTTTAAACCTCCTTTAAGATTTATGGAACCATTGCAGATTTGGACTGTAGCGGTTGATCTGGAGTTTGTACTTTGCATCTGAAACAGAGGAGAGGCAGAAATCACAAATAGTACAAATGTCAACCAATTCTGCCCTATCTTTAATAACTGGTGTAAATATAAAATTCTATTTTTAGAATTTGAGGACACCGGCGGCGGTTGTGGCTTCTTTTAGGGGACAGTGGCGGGGGCCTGGGAGCCTGAGCATGGACGTGATGTCCCCGGCGCTACTGTTCCTCGAAAGGAAGCTGCCGGAGCCGCCGCCGCCACTGCCGCCGCCCACTAGCTGGTGGTGGCGGCAGTGATGGCAGCGGCTCCGACAGCTTCCTTTTGAGGAACAGCAGCGCCAGGGACATTATGTCCATGCCCAGGCCCCCGCCGCTGTCCCGAAAAGAAGCCGCCGCTGGTGTCTTCAAAGAGAAGCTGCCGCCGGGACCAGCAAACTCAGCGCCTGCCTCGTCATAGCCGAAGCGACACTTTGCTGCTCCCCTGGTGAGGGGACTAAGGCAGAGAGGCAAGAGGTAAAGAGGTAAGGAGAGGGGGGGGGGGAGTAAGGGACAATGGTTGTAACATTTCGAACAATAACTAAAAATTTCTGTTCGGTATCTGAATTTTTGTTCGGTATCCGAAGCAATTTTCCCCCAAAATTTTTGGTCATTATCTGAAAAGTACGCTAACCAAGGCATTCATTAACCAAGGTACCACTGTACTTTCAGTGAGGAATGCCATTAGGATTTTTCCACATTGGAAAATGCTTAATGCATATTCTTTATTAATATTTATTAAAGTGATCTGCATTTATGCATTTATGATGAAAGATAATAATTATCTATAGCTTCCTAAACAAATCAGCAGATATTTCAACCAGCTTTCATCTTTTACCAAGAAACACTTTCAAGTTACTTATGGAAAGTGAAAGCAGTCTGGGGGGAAAAAGGAAAACTCCCGGAAAAACCTTCTATCTCATTCTTATGTTTGCTGAGATGGATAGCCAAGACTAATAATTGCCAATTTGCCTAAGGCTCTAACTGATATGTGACTGAGATCTGAATGGAGGATAGCCCATCTTTGTTTTTAAACTCTTTGTTAAAAGGTTAACTTACCAATTGTGTTAAGACCCTAACATCAAGATTTCTAGTAGCAGGTGGCATATGTCCTCTTGATTTTTTCTGTAAGGATAATTCAAGTACAGAAGAGAGCTGAACTGAAAAGAACATTGGTAAGGTTCAAATGCTAAATTAGAATCTATCAGGGGAAAACATTTAGACATTTGAGTATTTTATTAAGTCTTAGTTGTTCTAATTTTTTTTTTAAAAAAAAAAACAAGATTGCGTGACAAAAACGTGTAATGAATCTGTGAAGTTTTCCACCCTTCTGCAAAAGTTTCATTTCACAGCTGATAACAAATGCTCTGCAGTTCAGCAAAGTTCTTGATATTTAATGTTAATATACATGCCTTTGAATCAATCTTGAATCCCGGAGACTGCCTAGACAAGTCTGTGCAGTTTTCTTGGCAAGATTTTGGAAAACGGTTTGCCTTTGGTTTCTTTCTATAGTCGAGAGTGACTGGCCCAAAATCACTCAGATGGTTTTGTGCCTGAAGTAGGATAAAGGCACACTGCCACTTTCTAACCTGGTGCCTTAACCACTACAACAGTGGTTCTCAACCTTTCTAATGTCACGACCCCTTAATACAGTTCCTCATGTTGTAGTGACCCCCAACCATAAGTCTAGCGCTAATTCTCCCAAGAGAACTATGAGCTGATTGGCAGGAAGGTCAGAGGGACACCCCCACTGTAAAGGCCTGATTGGTCGGATTGTAAAAATATGTTCCAAGGCGCCAGAATAGAAGCTTTAGTTCCTAACACCATGGAAAATTTGTCTTTTCCCTTGGTCTTAGGTGACCCCTGGGAAATGGTTGTTCGACCCCCAAAGGGGTCCCGACTCCCAGGTTGAGAACCACTGCACTACACTGAAGTAACTGCAGTAAAGTATTATTCATTTTTTAAAAATGTACTCAAAGTATGGTAAAATATAGAATGAACTAGGCACAACATATGTTTGTTATTGGACTTCTATGATCACGATACTAGAGAATGTAATGCTTAACTCAAAGAAAATTCTGGAGATTATAGGGTATTTTGCTTTGCTTAAGGCATACAAGTCTAATAAATTATATTATTATTACTATTTACTATTATTATTATTATTATTATTATTATTATTATTATTATTATTATTATTGGGGGGGTTTAGGTTTAAATATTAATACCACTCTACAGATATTGCAGATTGCATTTTCAAACAATGTGACCTTAATCTCTACTTTTGCACTAATGTGCGTATTGAAATAAAGCCACGATCTAGAAATTGTTTTGATGCAAAAGAGACATCTAAGAAGAATTTAAACTCTACTCTGATTTAGGACAATGTAAGAATATATATAAGATCTTTTTAAGTAACAAATTAAAAATAAGGATGGAGAACTGAAGCTTGCAACAATAGATAGAAAAATCTGGAAAGAAGAATTACTTAAATCATGGTTGGATCAAAAGCATCTTATCAATTGGTATAAATAGAATAATGACATGGTAGAATTTCTGGACACTAGCAACCCAGACTTTATGTTATTAAAATTGCGAGTGAAAAAGAAGTGAGGCAACCTGAGAGACTTTTTACGAGGCAGCAAAGGGATTTACTTGTTCAGATTAAAATGCTCTCCCAGGAAACTGCATATGAACAGATTTACGTTCTCCTCCTACTGAATCCAGTGTGGTTATGCTAAGATAAATAATATTTATATTCCAAATCTTCTTGATGTATTAAACCAAGAGGAGTGAAATTAAATTTTCTGACTGCAGGTAAACTAACTGCTTCTTGGATAAGATTGTGGTCTTGTCCTTCTCAATGAAACATGTAAAGCTAAACTATTATATTGTCTATATGTAACCATTCACACTTATTCATGATAATTTCAAATAAATGTTTGTGGGCCAGATGCCCAATTTTTAGTTTTATTTAATTTAAGTTATAGAAACTCACCCTAAGAAACACATTCTGTGAACCAACTGTCTGAATCGATGAGTTCCCTACTTAAGACTAAGATTGGTGGATACTATAAAATCTTTCAAATTCCGTAAGGAATTCCCTAAGAGATTCTGGTCACAAATACCATCAGGAGAATGATATTTGTGAAAGAGACTGAAATGTATGTTCCATTTACTGTGTGAGTTTGAAAAATAAGTGCAAACTGCAAAAACAATCAAACATGGAGATATGTTCACTGGAGAAAGTTGATAGGATGCCATGAGGCTCAAGACTAACAAGTTGCTCTCATTCTTCATTCAATAGAAGAATAGCTTTCTGAATCTTTAAAACTATTTCATGAAACAGAAGAATTTTCACATGAAAGTATCTCCATGGAATAATATTTCGCTTTTCAGAAGAATGAGGACCTCTTGATTTTAACTGATGCCTGCTAGAAGGCAGGATTAAAGTCTACATCTGCTGTTGTGTTAAAAAGGGGAATCATCTGAATTTACAACTGTCTGTTTGATCTGTTCTCTTATTGAATGATACAATAATATAGGCAATTGGAAATTAAGGTCTTCAGAGTCTTCAGATACTAAATACTAAGGGAAAGAATATCTGGCCATGTCTCCCTTAGCATCACTGGTAGCTGGAAAGAGAATTTTAGATCATCAGAAACATTTTGCTAAAGTGATTTGGTGCCACCTTCTGGTTAATTATGCAAAGAGGCAGGAAAAAAGGGCATTTAAGGGCATTCTTAGGAATAGACAGATAGACGAGGAATAAGGTCAAAATTTAAGAAATACAAGAGAATGAAGAAGTTTGGAAGAGAAGCAATGGCAAATTTATTTGAAAGAAAATTAAAGGTGGTAGCCTAAGTGACAAAAATAGGAGGACGGAGGCAGCATTAGATAATAGTAGCTACACCTAGAAGAATATATTATATATTTAAATATAGATAAAGGGAAGATGTTAGTTTAAGAATAGCACCAATGTTGGAATAAATTTAGAATTCTGGAAAACTCTGTCAACCACATAACAGATTAAGATTAGAAGTACTCAGGAAAGGATAAGAAGGAGGAAGTAGGAAGGAAGTGGAGAGAAGTAGGAATGAAGTAGGTAAGAGGGAGAAAGAAGGTAAAGGGAAGAGAGGGAGATAGAGAGAGGGGAGTAACCCAAAATATAGAAGGAAAACAGGTGGGTACAAATTTAGGATATTTGTTTATGATATATTGGAAAAATATATGTGTGTAACATGTTGATATTATGGTATATGTTTGAATGTAAAGTTGGTGAAAAAATTTTTAAAAATGCAAAAAAAATTAAACAGATAATAAGGCAGGGATAGTGAAAGTTAAGAGATGTTCTTTGTCAAGGCATTAATGCCAGGATTTTCCCTGTAGAATGCAGTAGCAGCATTGGATAAGCATTATTAGACTCATGAGATCAAACTAGCAGAGATAATTTCACTGACTAGTTTAGTATAAGAAGAATCCTCTAAAGTAGTGTATGATAGAAACTACTGAGGATATGAATGATTTCACCTCACCTTTCTATGCATTCTGTACTTTGATACAGACTGAAAGCCAGTAGCAGAGTTTATTGTTGCTGATCATACCGCTCTGATGTGGAGAAGAATACCATTTATGGAATATTCTTCATAGTGCCAAATGAATTATGCAAATCATTAAATCACTCTTATTTCAAGCCAAAGGCCCAGAGAGGAATGAGGAGAAAGAACCAAGATATGGAAAAAAAGAAAAGAAACAAAACTAACATAATTATTGGTATTCCAAAAAAATAAAGGATGAGATAAGAGCCAGGGATCTTTCTAGGTCAAAGCAAGAAATGAGGGAGGAGACAGAAAAACCTAACACAGCAGAAAATATTAATTACGGTATGCATTTTTCTACTGTGCCAGATAACAGGAAAGTTTACAATTTTGCCTCCTTTATGTATGAAAACAGGAATTTCTCATTTCAGTATAAACTGTACTGAAAATTTTTGGGAAGTTAGAGGGGAAGAAAAACCCACATTAGACCAAAATAGATTTCTGAATGTGTACATATGCAAAATTGAAATTGATTTTTTTTTAATGAACAGGTAGTCCTTGACCTACGACCACAATTGAGCCCCAAATTTATGTTGCTAAGTGAGAAATTTGTTAAGTGAGTTTTGTCCCATTTTACAACTTCTTTTTTGCCACCTTTGTTAAGCGAATCACTGCAGTTATTAAGTCAGTAACACTGTTGTTGAGCGCACCTGACATTCCCATTGATTTTGCTTATCAGAAAGTCGGAAAAACTTATGATCCCAGGACACAACAACCATCATAAATATGAACCAGTTATCAAGTATCTGAATGTAAATTATGTAACCATGAGGATGCTAAAACTGTCATAAGTGTAAAAAATGGTCATAAGTCACTTTTTTGTTTAGCAACGGTTCAAAGCAATGCTGCTGCTGAAAAAAGTGGCTTACAACCATTCCTTGCGCTTTGTTGTGACACGCCAGCAGCCCGTGCAGCTGGTAGCAGATTCTTTCCAAGACAAGGCTGATAAGGTGATATGCAAATAGCCAGTGCAGCTGGAGGAGCCTCTTCTTAATGCACAAGCACACAGAGCTGTCAAAAGGCAATAATGGCTACTCAGAAGGAGGTCTCCTCAGGAGTAGGCTTGGGACTAATTGCCTACTCCCCAAGCCTACTTATGAAATGACAAAGATGGAAAAAACCACTGCAAGAAACAACTCGTTGGATAATTTGTTTGATTGTGTGGTTCTTGTTTGGAAATCCTCTGCTCGACTTAACTGTTTTGGCTTCTGCTTTGTGGACTGGTTCCAGGCATCTTGCCAACCTCTGTAAGCTTCCTGGGATATCCAGGACTAGTTACTTATCTTTGCTTTATGACTTTATGGACTAATGCCAGCTGTTAATGGCATGTAATTAACAGCTGTTTTTTTTCAAGAACTGTCTGATTTAAGATTTGTTTGTGTGTGAACACTACTAAGCCAGTTTATTAGTAGTGATTAATAAATTAAATATAGGTTTGAACAAACTGAATGTGTGCTATGTTTTCTCATAGCTAGGGGCAGAACACTCTTATAACTGTTGCAGCATCCCAACTTGTCTCATGGTCATGGGATCAAATGGTGGGCACTTGGCAACTGGCTTACACTTATAACAATAGCGGTGTCCTGGAGTCATATCATCACCATTTACAACCTTTCCAGGCAGCTTTCAACAAGAAAAGACAACCTTGCATAACAATGAATGGCAAAAAAGGTCATAAAATTGGGTGTGCTCAAGTGATGCCTCACTTTTTCTGGTTCCAACTGTGGTCTTAAATTAAAGACTACCTGTATTTTTTTCAAAATAGCCTGAAATAAGGAGATCAACTCTCCCTCAATCCCTACATGGGTAATATGTTTTTTTAATCCAAATGTAACCGTAAATCTATATAATAGTTATGGGGCTTGTTTAGACATTAATATATGAGCCCTTCTGAGATGTGTTAATCCTAGCTAATGCCCATTCATGATCAATTCTATAAAAGTATTGATACTTTAACACATTGTCCAAATTTGATCATTATTATCATTACGTTACTAAATGTCAATGTACTTATTTAGCATGCGCTGTATTAGTGGTTTAACAAAAGTTTCAATTACTTTCAATAGAGCATTGAAAAACACATCATGCAAACAGCTACAGAGGACAATAATTTCAAGTTTACATTGTTCATCATCTACCTGCCCTTCCAGTAAGTCAGCATCTTCCTCTCTGGCTTGTCCATTTATCAAAAAGACAGCCTCCTCAATCTGTTGGGCCCAACGTCCTAACCCATTCTATAAAACAGAATCAAAAGGAGTAATTTTACTAAAAGATCTACTATATTTCTGACCAGCGTAAGTGAAAAACATTTAATAATTTTAAAAATTTAAATTGCAGATATTCTCTCCTAAATGTAGTTTAAATAATTTTAGGTCATGAAGCAGACAAGTTGATTCAGTCTAATTTTTGATAATAGTTTCTAAAGAACAGGTCTTAACTGACATATGTAGTGGATACATCTACAACAGTGTTTAAATAAAAGATACGACATGACTCAGAAAGTTATGTTTAACTCTTATATTTCCATTCCATTGCTCATTTTGATATTGGATTATCAAGAATAGCAATGGACAGTGTTCAGAAAACATATAGTACTGATGACCTCTCCTAAAATCAACACAAAAACAGAAAGAAGGTAAAGAAAGTCCTGTTGGAGAAAAAAGTAGCCGTGTGAGGGACTTGCAAGAAATTATGGATACCAAAGAAAGATGTGCAGGTAAAAAGCTAAGGAAAGAAAAAGAATGACCTAAGATTAGACTATTCTAGTGAAGAAAGCAATAAAGAATGTTTATATAATTAATAACATAAAGTGAGGTTTTTTTAGTTACCCTTGTATTTTTTTCTAGGTTGTGGCTGGCCAATGTGGCAGGGAGAGGAATATGTATATTAACATTAATTGTGCATTCTAAAGATAGCCAAGAAGCAGAAAGAGCGTTCTGATATTTCCAGTCGGCTGGCTTAGCTGTACTCTAAAGGGGGAAAGAGAGGGTTAATTACTACAGTAAATAATCCAATAATCCCAACATATACTGTAAATGATAAATCATCCAATTTACATGACTCAATCTACACATTTATTTATGAATTCAATAAGTTATCCCAAAGTAGGCTCATACAGAATTCTAGTTTGTGTATGTATAATTGCTGTTCCCAAACATACTTCTTTTATGCAAACTTTAAGTGGGAGCTGGCAGAGCCCCTATTGAAATCTAAGGACAAAGTTATCATTTTTATTTATTTACTTATAACCTATTGTTTTTGTTTACATAAACAATTCAAGGCGGCAAGCATACCTAATACTCCATCCTTTTCCAAATTTTCTTCAAAACAACCAGAGTTGGGCTGAGAGAGGGTGTGAATGCTTGGCCCAAGATCACCCAGTCAGCTTTCATGGCTCAAGCAGGACTAGAACTCAGTCTCCCAATTTATAGCCTGCTGCCTTAAGAGCCAGGTACGTGGTTCCTCTTAAGGTACCACTTAATGGCAGGTAACTTAGTTGAGATTGGCAAGCCAAATTCAATTAGTTTGTTTAATTAGTTTGTTCAATTTGTTCTCACCTAATATAGAACCTACCTTTGGATCTTGCACATCGTAGGTACGGCAAAGTATTCGTTTCCAGTTAAGGAACAGCAAATAATTAGATTTAAGGGATACTACAGTAATAAGAAGTGCTTAATAGTGACCCCCCCATCCCCCCAAAACCACCTATAAAGTTCCAAATTCAGCCTGTTCAGGTTACTTTTTGCTTCCTTTTTAGCTAACATAAGCAACAAACAAAAAACCTTACAAAGCCAGCACTGTTGCTGGTTTATGTGATAAAATACTGTACATTCTGTAGTTAAATAGGCACTATTAATACATCTATGTCAGTAACAATAGTTAACTACAAAAAAAACCCAAAACCCACGGGGCTATTGTTAGTCTTCTTGGCCACTAGTTAATCCTTCTCCCATTCTGTCTCTTAATAAGATTTACTACCATAGAAAGCTGAAACTGTGAGCCTTCTTGACATGAATGGTAGAGAATGAAAACATCAATATTAATGCTAGAGAGTAAATATCTGACACTTTACCTATTAAAGCAAATTACACTCTAGAATAGTAATAGAGAACATATGGTGATTCAGATATAACTTAATCATAGTATCAGTACCATTGACAATCATCCCTCACTACTGATTTAGGATCTGGATTCCCATATTTTATGACATGATCATGTTCTTAGTTATGGCAATGGGTTCCAACAGTAGAAGAATCACCATATGTTTAACATTATGGTGAAATATTAATTAACTATGGTTATGTAATTGTCTTGGTACAATTATCCAAATAGGTTCAAGAAAAAGAATGTTAAAATATGGCTCTTGAGGAAGGCGTTTGGAGACACAAATTAATGATGGCACATCTGACTGGTTGCAGTTTTATTAGCCTTATTATATTCATACAGTAAATTGCTCAGAAGCTCCAGAAATGGAATGGCATATAAATTGTAGCATTAAAATAATAATGAAAAAAGATGGGATCAGAATGGAATTCTGGTATGTGTAAATACAGTGCTACGGTTCTTTAATTCAGTAAATCTTTATGGAACAGTTATGGAGCAGAATAAATGAGAAAAAAAAGCAAAGAAATTCAGTGTACTATTAAAACACTCATTTATTCCCTATTATACAGTGAACATCCATCCAACCTACTCTATACTGTTGCATACAGCGGTATCTTTTTACTAATATAATGGCCTCTGACTCCTCCAACCCCTCAAACATATTCCACTTCCCCAATTATGGTACATCTTCAGCCCAAATAAGTTCTGAAAACTTTTCTAATCCTCTGAGCAGCACAATGTGAAAGGGTAGAATCTGTCTTTGAACAGAAAACTATTCCCATAAGATTTGAAAGAAACACACCAATATATCAATTAACTTACATTGTAAAAATAGCAGGCTATTGAATTTTGCTTTTACTAACTGAGATCATAGGGCAGAGCTAGCTACAAAACAAATTAATTTTATCTATTTTGGGGGGAATGATTTGAATTGTGATTGGTATAACTGTACAAAGATAAAACAGAGGTAAAGCCAGAATTATCAACTGTAATTTAGAAAGAGCATACCGGTACATAAATGGCGAGATGGAGAGGGTTGGTAGTTTTAAATTTATGGGTATTTATTTCTCAGAGGACCTCTCATGGACTATGAATGTTAACATGCTTGTGAATAAGGCACAAAAGAGGCTATACTTTCTGAGAATGCTCAGGAAGATAAATCTATCTCAGCATCAATGCTGTCTTACTATCGCAGTATCATTGAGAGGGCCCTGACATACAGCATTCTTGCATGGTATGGGAGCAGCTCTCTAGTGGACAAAAAAGCTCTACAGAGAATCATTAAAACTGTCCAGAATCATTGGGCTCCATCTACCAGCCCTGGATGATATCTTCATATCTCACTGTTCTAGGAAGTTGCATAACATTCACAGAGACTCTTCTCATCCTGCTTACAATCTTTTTGAACTGTTGCCTTTTGGCAGAAGATACAGAACAATTAAAACTCAGACTGCATGTTTTCAGAATAGTTTTTATCTCAGAGCTATAATTGTACTTAACAATGAACTAAAGAGTCATGATCATGGAGCTGTTGGACAGTATTACTTGGTATGATGTGTGGATGTTTGGGTGGTTCAGGGTGGGGAATTTGGGGTGGGTAGGGCACATTTTTGGGCCTGGTCTTTAGGCGTTATGTGAATTTTGTAATATGAATACACTGTATATACATACAATGACAATAATAAAAATAGTTATTTAGTATTTATTTATCTTATGATATGAAAACGGATTTAGAAAGGATACTTCTTTGTAGTTGAACAAAGATGAAGCGTCACTCTATCTGAGATATCTTCTTCTGCGATGTTCCACAATCTTTTTCTAGCTACAGACTTTTCTACTGCAAAAAGAAGCTTGGAGAAAAGCAGGAAAAGAAAAAAGTCAAGTCTGATTCTTAGGCACCTTATCTGTCCATCATGGTGGTATAGAGTAACACTAAATATGTAGTTATTCAAGCCTTTGTGTTAGGTATAACTTTTTGTGTTGCTTAGTAGCAATACTCAGTGCTGGAGACAGTTCAGGTCAGCTTATGCTTCCTTTTAGCTAACGTAAGCAACAGACAGTTATAGAGACAGTTAACATAACCCAGACACTTGTCCTTGAGCCTCAGAATTTGGTAATAACAAATTGCAAAGGGAACACTGATGTTTATGGTACATGTTGATAGAATCAGGAAGGATACCACAAGTGTGAAAAGTAACAGTAAGATCAATTTAATAGTTTATCCAACAATTCTAAAGGAAAGGGTGCTTTTATCTTTGTGTTACCTATTTGTTTCAAATGTTATTCATAATATTAAACGTAATATAAAGTAAAGAGTGAGCTTGATCTGGGCTCTTTTATTTATTTGTTTATTTGATTTTTTTTTATGCCGCCCTTCTCTTTAGACTCAGGGCGGCTTGCAACATGTTAGCAATAGCACTTTTAAACAGAACCAGCATATTTCCCCCACAATCCGGTTGCGCATTTCTCCCACCTCGGAAAGATGGAAGGCTGAGTCAAACTTGAGCCAGTGATGAGATTTGAACCGCTGACCTGCAGATCTAGCAGTCAGCTTTAGTGGCCTGCAGTACTGCACTCTACCCACTGTGCCACCTTTGCTCAATTTCCTGAAATTGGCTGGCAAGGAACTCAGTGACTAACTGTAAGTATCTATATTGTACTTTGTTATATCCAACTACTTTGCTTCTCCTTTTACAGGAGCATTTCATATGTATATATATTTATTATTTAATTATTATTTATTAATTCGACTTACATGCCGCCCAATCCCAATAGTACTCAAGGAGGCTTACAGCAATATAAAAAACACAGAACAATAACTTAAAAAGTCAAATATTAAACGTTAAACAATAAAAACCCCATATAAAACCCCAAAAGCAAGCAGTCACACATGCAAACCACTCATACAAAATTCAGCTGTGACAGATGTAATATTCACGGTCCCCTGGCCTGCTGCAAAGCTAGGTCTTCACAGCCTTTCGGAAGGCCAGTAGGGTGGGTGCAGTATGGGTTCACAAAATCATACTGTTGAAATTATTTCCATTTTGGGGGAGATATATATACATACGTATATATGTATACAGAGTTGGTTCCATAGAGCTGGGGCAGCCACTGAGAAGGCCCTCCTCCGCGGCCTCACCAACCTGCATTGCTTAGTCGACAGGACCTGTAGAAGGCCAACGCTGTGAGATCTTATTGGTTTCTGGGAGGTGTGCGGCAGGAGACAGTCCCGTAAATAGTCTGGTCCTAAGCTGTGTAGGGCTTTATACATAATAACCAACACCTTGAATTGTGACCGGAGACTAACTGGTAGCCAGTGCAGCACACAAAGCTTTGGTGTTATATGGATGTACTGTGGTACATCCATGACCACTCACGTGGCTGCATTCTGCAGTGTCCGAACACCCTTCAAGGGTATCCCCAAATATATCTATGTATATATGTACCTACAGTATGTATATATGCATCATCTATCCGTCCGTCCGTCCGTCCGTCCGTCCATCCATCCATCCATCCATCCATCCATCCATCCATCCATCCATCCATTGTACCCTCATGGCAATCAATTTCATTTTGGCAACTTACATAGTAGAAAACAATTGTTAACAATCTACAGTAAGTCAGAGGTGGGTTCCTCCCGGTTTGGACCGGTTCTATAGACCAGTGTTTCCCAACCTTGACAACTTGAAGATATTTGGACTTCAACTCCCAGAAGTCCCCAGCTAGCATTCGCTGGCTGGGGAATTCTGGGAGTTGAAGTCCAAATATCTTCAAGTTGCCAAGGTTGAAAAACACTGCTATAGACAATGTCACAGATCTGGTTCTATCGGTGCCGATCCATAGCTACCACCATCTCTTTTTCTGGCTTTATTTCGGAGGGGGGGGGCGCTTTTTTTGCTGGTTTTTGCTTCTGCGCAGAAGCCGGGTTTTTGGCACTTTCTGGCCACCATCTTTTGGGAGGGGGGGGGGGGATTGCTATTTTTTCTGGTTTTTGGCACTGTGCATCCACACCCATGGCTATGCAGTGCCCAATGCACGCACAGAAACGTGGCGTAGAAGGAAATGAGCCAGCGGCAAGTTAGAACCCACCCCTGCAGTAACTGTAAAAATAAATAAATAAATAAAACAACTGTTTGTAAGTGAAATAAAAATAAAACAAAACATTACTTTTATTAACTACCTTCCTCAGGATATTTGGGATTTCTTTTGCCAGCTCTGGAACTGAAATGATAAAAATACCAACTACTAGCAGTCCTCCAGGAAGCATTCTTGACACCTAAGAGAATTAAATACAAACATGTTACTACTACTACTATTACTATTACTACTACTGCTTTAAAAGAGGCAGTGGTGCACCCATTCGCCAAGTGGCCATCCTCAGACCCAAAATGTTTTTCATTATACAGTACATTAATCTTTAACTTGAGAAGCTGATCAGTCTGCACCCGATGAGGACTCTGGAGCAAATGGATTATTTAAATGTGTTTCAGGCAGGTTTTAGGATGGGTTTGAATACTGGGGCAGCCTTGGTCACACTTGTTTATGACTTGTAGCAATGCCGGGATGATGTTGTGCATCCAACCTTGACCTAGTGCTCCTTGATCTCTCGGTGGCTTTTGATAATCATAATAGCTATTTAAGTAGTAATTTAGAGCTAAACACATTTACAATGGCTGCTATTTCTATACCTCACAGCAGCCCAATGGATCTTCATGTCCTGGTTCTACCTGCTGCTTTGGAGTAGCAACTTTGGTAGCTCCACTGCCAGTATCTGCTTTCTTGGGCAGTGGTCCCCAAACTTTTTGGCTGAATGGATTGGCGGGGGAGGGGATGATTTTGTGCATGCACCACTTGTGCAAATGCATGGGCGGTTCGGTTCACAATGGGCAATGAGCCAGCACCAGAACACAGACTGGGGATTGGGGACCCCTGTTCTAGGATGTACTTTAGGCAACATCTTCCTCCTAAACCCAATATTTCATTTCATTTCATTTATTGGATTTATATGCCGCCCCTCTCCGAAAACTCGGGGCGGCTAACAACAATAATGAACAATGTACAGTAAAAAATCCAATACTAAAAGACTAACTTAAGACCCCTTAAATGTATAAAACCAACATACGTACAAACATACCATACATACAGTTGTATCAGCCTAGGGGGAGAAGAAGTCTTAATTCCCCCATGCCTGGCGGCAGAGGTGGGTTTTGAGTAGCTTACGAAAGGCAAGGAGAGTAGGGGCAATTCTAATCTCTGGGGGGAGTTGGTTCCAGAGGGCCGGGGCCGCCACAGAGAAGGCTCTTCTCCTGGGTCCCGCCAAGTGGCATTGTTTCGTTGACGGGACCCGGAGAAGACCCACTCTGTGGGACCTAACTGGCCACTGGGATTCGTGCGGCAGAAGGCGGTTCCTGAGATAATCTGGTCCGGTGCCATGAAGGGCTTTATAGGTCATAACCAACACTTTGAATTGTGACCGGAAACTGATCGGCAACCAATGCAGACTGCGGAGTGTTGGTGTGACATGGGCATATTTGGGAAAGCCCATGATAGCTCTCGCAGCTGCATTCTGCACGATCTGAAGTTTCCGAACACTTTTCAAAGGTAGCCCCATGTAGAGAGCGTTACAGTAGTCGAGCCTCGAGGTGATGAGGGCATGAGTGACTGTGAGCAGTGACTCCCGGTCCAAATAGGGTCGCAACTGATGCACCAGGCGAACCTGGGCGAACGCCCCCCTCGCCACAGCTGAAAGATGTTTCTCTAATGTGAGCTGTGGATCGAGGAGGACGCCCAAGTTGCGAACCCTCTCTGAGGGGGTCAATGTTTCTCCCCCCAGGGTAATGGACGGACAGATGGAATTGTCCTTGGGAGGCAAGACCCACAGCCACTCCGTCTTGTCTGGATTGAGTTTGAGTTTGTTGACACCCATCCAGGCCCCAACAGCCTCCAGGCACCGGCACATCACTTCCGCTGCTTCGTTGACTGGACATGGGGTGGAGATGTAAAGCTGGGTATCATCGGCGTATTGATGATACCTCACCCCATGCCCTTGGATGATCTCGCCCAGCGGTTTCATGTAGATGTTAAATAGCAGGGGGGAGAGGACCGACCCCTGAGGCACACCACAAGGGAGAAACCTAGAGGTTGACCTCTGACCCCCCACTAACACCGACTGCGACCGACCGGAGAGGTAGGAGGAGAACCACTGAAGAACAGTGCCTCCCACTCCCAACCCCTCCAGCCGGCGCAGAAGGATACCATGGTCGATGGTATCGAAAGCCGCTGAGAGGTCAAGAAGCACCAGGACAGAGGACAAGCCCCTGTCCCGGGCCCGCCAGAGATCATCCATCAACGCGACCAAAGCAGTTTCCGTGCTGTAACCGGGCCTGAAACCCGACTGCTGGGAACCTAGATAATCGGCTTCTTCCAAGGACCGTTGGAGCTGGAGTGCCACCACCTTCTCGACAACCTTCCCCATGAAGGGAAGGTTGGAGACTGGACGATAGTTGTTGAGTACGGCTGGGTCCAGGGAGGGCTTCTTGAGGAGGGGGCGCACGAGCGCTTCTTTATAGAGTGTTGGAAAAACTCCCCTCCCCAAGGAAGCGTTGGTAATCTCCTGGGCCCAGCTCCGTGTCACCTCTCGACTGGCCGAAACCAACCAAGAGGGACACGGATCCAGTGAACAGGTGGCAGAACTCACAGCTCCAATGGCCTTGTCCACTTCATCAGGTGTCACCAAGTCAAACTCCTCCCAGACAGATGGATAAAGACGTTTAGCCCCAGTCACCTCGACTGACTCGTTGTCAGTCGACTCTGTTTTACAATTGGAGTCGAGGTCGGCCCGGATCCGAGCGATTTTATCAGCGAAAAACGTGTTAAAGTCCTCGGCACTACTCTGTAAGGGCTCCCCAACTCCCCCCTGATTAAGAAGGGAGCGGGTTACCCTAAACAGAGCGGCCGGGCGGGATTCCGCTGATGCAATCAAGGCGGAATGATACGCGCATCTTGCCGCCTTGAGCGCCACTTTGTAAGTCTTAATAAAAGCTCTTACAAGTGTTCGATCGGATTCGGACTTACTCTTCCTCCATCGCTTCTCTAGACGTCTCTTCTGGCGCTTCAACTCCCGGAGCTCCTCGTTGAACCATGGAGCTCTACGGGGTCTAGCGCCACGGAGAGGTCGCAGCGGCGCAATTCGGTCAAGGGCCTCCGCTGCAGCCTTGTTCCAGGCCTCAGCCAGAGACTCTGCCGGACTGCGGACGAGTGTATCTGGAAAAACCCCAAGCGCCTTCTGGAAACCTTCTGGATCCATCAGGCATCTGGGGCGGAACATCTTAATTGGTTCCGCCTCCCTGCGGGGGAGGATTGGAGCCAGGAAGTCAAGCCGCAGCAGAAAATGGTCTGACCATGACAAAGGCAGCACTTCTAAGCCCCTTAGTCTCAGACCATTACTCAGTTGCTCAGAGAGGAATACCATGTCGGGTGAGTGTCCCCCCTCATGAGTCGGACCCTGAACTACTTGAGTCAGGTCCATGGCTGCCATGGTGGCCATGAACTCCTGTGCCAGTCCAGAGGATTCGCCGAGCGACGGCAGGTTGAGGTCCCCCAAGACAATAAGTCTAGGGAACCCCACCGCCAGCCCGGCTACCTCCTCGAGCAGCACAGGCAGGGCTTGTGCCACGCAGCTGGGAGGCAGGTACGTGAGAAACAAGCCCACCTGAACCCCTAAGTCCAACTTCACCAGGAGGGACTCGCAACCCGCAATCTCCGGAGCAACGAGTCTACGCAGGCAAAGGCTCTCCCTGGCTATAATAGCCACTCCTCCCCCCCTTCCCCGGGATCGAGGTTGGTGCCATATCTGAAACCCGGCTGGGCAAATTTCAGAGAGAGGAACTCCTCCCTCTGGGCCCAGCCAGGTTTCAGTTACACATGCCAGGTCGGCCTCCTCATCCAGGATCAGATCCCGGATGAGGAGAGCTTTATTTACCACCGACCTGGCATTGAGTAGCAGCAACCTGATCCCATATGATTTCAATATGAGAGAGAAATACACTGCTCAAAAAATTAAAGGGAACACTTAAAAACGGAATATAACTTCAAGAAAATCAAATTTCTGTGAAATCAAACTGTCCACTTAGAAAGCAACACTGATTGACAATCAATTTCGCATGCAGTTGTACGAATGGAATAGTTGTGCAAATGAAATATTCAATGAGAAAATTTCATTCATTCAGATTTAGGATGTGTTATTTGAGTGTTCCCTTTATTTTTTTGAGTGGTATATAGTCTCACAATCTCTGGCGAGTAGAAAGTTTATGTGTGTGTGTGTGTGTGCGCACGTGCACACACGTGTGTATATATATACATATACATACATATACATGTATATATATATATAGACACTCAAAATATTACACGGGGCAAAATCCGAACTCAGAACAATCTACTTATATATATGTATATGTATATCACTCCGCCAAATGGAAATAATGTCAACAGTATGATTTTGTGAATCTAACATAGAAACATATGACCATATATTTCAGTCTTTTAGCCTTTCTCATTGCTTCATAGAAGATAAAGAAAACCATACTTTATTAGAAGAAATAATAATGCCCATTTAAATTTTAAATATGCAGATATTCAATGCTGGAGAAAATTACCACAACCCCAATGATCTGAGAGCAGAACACATGTGAGCCGCCCCAGTCTGCGGAGAGGGGCGGCGTACACATCTAATAAATTATTAAATTATTATGGTCACTGAAATCAGACTAACCAATAAGAGATCAGCTTGCCAAATTTAAATATAAGAACCTGGTTAGTTCCTTTTTCAGTGAAAAACATCTCATGCTCCCTCTTAAGATGGCAATCATGGTTGACAGCAAAACATACCAGAAAAATAGATCATGTCCATTCATCCCAAAAGCTCATCACAGCTTGAAATCCTTTCTACTTTCTCCAGATAGAAGGTCTAGAGCATGGGTGTCACACCCGATCATGTCACATGACATAGAATGATGTTGCTTTTGCAGAGCTGGGGTGAGGGTGGCCTGTGCATGACGTATCTGGTCCACAGGCTGCAGTTTGACAGGCCTGGTAGTTTCTGCCTTATGTGTATATGACAGGACATCTCACCCACTTGAGAATGTCCTAGCCTACCTGGCAAGCAATAAAGCTGTATTCAATATGGCAAAGCATATATGGACATAATGTTAACATGATGACTGTTCCGTGTTTAAATTAATGTCTAAAAAACGAAGGCAGCATTAACTTAAAATAATAATCATTATGAAGCTGAAACAGGCTTAAAAGAAAATTCCTTTTCTATGGCAAAATAAGACAATTTTTATTACTTGTCTGGCATGTGTTGCTATCCATTCTTCATCAATATTAGACAAGTCTGTATGGTGGTTTGTACTATTGTTACTTTCTTCCTCTTTTACAGGAGTTCGAATAGCCAGCAAAACATAGTCTCTTTGCTGGGAACACTGAAAAATAGAAAAGATAAAGTTGCATAGAGGACAAAAAGCAGTCCATACAGACCATTTAAAGGCACTTTACACAATGGAATCAACAGGACCTTATGTAGCTTACATGTATTTCTAACAATTCATTTATAGAGTATCTCTGCAGAAACTTGATTCCAAATGAGAAATATCAAACATAAAGCAAGTGTAAATAGCCATATACAGTATATAAAAATGACTAAAATAATTTCTTTTTAAGCTCAGGGCTTCCAAGATGCAAAATAACATTTTAACACCCTAGCTACTATTTTAAGCATTCAACAACATTACTTCTGTTAACATCACTATTAAGTCAAGGAAACTCTATTCTAAAAATATATTAATGGAACAGATTGTGAAAAGAAGAATATCAAATGACATTCTAATTTTCATATACAGCTTATTTCTTTTCTGTTTATACAGTAAGGAAACATCAGTGTAGACAACCCTTTTAAATTACAATTGTTAATGTACTGATACTATGTTGGAATTATATTTAAATATATACAGAATTGCATAATTAGTGAAATACATCAAAACAATAAAGATGTACAATAGTTATTGATGACATAAACTGAAGTTGCATACTGTTTTCTTCTCAGAAAAGAGTCTTCAAACTGTAACAGAGGAAGTACAGGTGAAAAAGTACAGAAGACTTACCTGCCCTACTAAAAGACCAGTAGTAAGTCTTTTTGATTTAGCAGACAGCTCTGATAAATATTGTCCAACAGCTTCCTCCACGAAGTAGCTTCTTCCCATTATTGCAAAGACTCAATTGTCCAAATCATAAAAAGTGTAATAAACGGCGACGAGATGAAGAGGCTGAATAACTCTAAAAATGAAGGGAACAGACCTTAATTCTACTCTTAAAAAGTCAACGAAGGGGAAATACTACGCCGAGATTAGTATCACTGCACCACATGCATTATTTTTTTAAACTTAACTTTTTCTTCCCCACCCTTGCAGCCCTCTCAATCAATTCCCTACACAGCAGCTGCAATCCCAAATTACCTTTTTCGCTTTACTTCATGTTTCACCGTGTTGTCTTGCTATAAGGACCTATCCAAAGCATCCTTCGGATACTTTCTGCCCTTTACACAAGCACTGATGTGTCTCTCTGCCGTCATCTCTCCGCGCCAGTTCTCGCCTTCCTCCAACAGGACGCATTGAGATGACGTGTCACGCGCTTAATTTATGCCCCAAAAGTACAGTACTTAGTACTTCTTATGCAGTACTAATCATTTTTCTTTTTTCTTTGTCTCCTATATCATAAAGCTTTGAAATAGCAGCTTCCTACTTCCCATGTATCCTTTTAATTTTTATATAAACATACGAAATCGCCTTTTCCAAATAAATTCCACCACGTCCAAGATGACATAGACAAGGCGGCAAAAAAATCCGCTGGATGTATTTCCGGGGGCAGACGAGTCTTTCCCATCAGTAGAATAAGAAAACTGCATAGTTTATCAACTACGATATGCGTGGGCTTCAAAACTCTCAGAAGCCCCTCCAGCCAGCTGGGAGTGAAAGCCATTCGTACCAATCACGGGAACTAAATACATATTTCACAAATCCATCGTTGGTTTCAAATGCCGACATCCCCGCGATGAAAAAAAAAAAAAAGTGAGAACCCCCGTCACATTTCTAAATTCATGAATTTGGGTGAGCTGCTGCACGTGTTGCTGAACCGAAGCAGCCATATCTTGTCATTAATTATAGTGTATATACAGTAGATATTAAAATGTTGCACATACAGATACACATATATACCGTGTGTGTGTGTGTAATAATATATAACATATACATATATAAAACATTATTTTACTGAAGGAATAGTAGATGCTCGGAACAAACTTCCAGCAGACGTGGTTGGTAAATCCACAGTACTGTAATTGAATTTAAACAGGCCTGGGATACAGGAAATAGTATAAGGGCAGACTAGATGGACCATGAGGTCTTTTTCCGCTGTCAGTCTTCTATGTTTCTATGATGTGTGTGTGTGTGTGTGATAAATATTCCATTTCTATTATATATTTATATTGTTATAGCTATATATTAATTATATATTAATTATGGCACAGTAGCTCAGCTGAAGGCATTGCTGCGCTTTGCGCGTGCTCCGGTCACAAGACGCGCGTGCGCCTTCGACCGCGTGACGCCTTTCCCATCATCCACTCTGCCCTTTCCGGGGCGAAGAGTCAAAAAAGAAAACAAAAAACCTCAGCGGGGAGGGTGTTGCATGGAAAGAGGTGTTTTTTCAGCGGGCCGTTCAAGATGGCGGCGGTTCTGCAGCAGGTTTTGGAGCGCGCTGAATTGACCAAGCTGCCTAAAGGCGTACAGGGCAAGTTAGAGCGATTCCTCGCCGATCAGCAGAGCGAGATCGACTGTCTCCGCACTA
The DNA here is from genome assembly GCF_031021105.1 of Erythrolamprus reginae. NCBI lineage: Eukaryota > Metazoa > Chordata > Lepidosauria > Squamata > Dipsadidae > Erythrolamprus > Erythrolamprus reginae. The sequence goes on along the minus strand of NC_091952.1, from coordinate 103,536,572 downwards.
GTCATGAGCGCTACAAGGTGGACAGCGGTGAGTTGGGGGTCGGCGGTCCATCTTTTTTTTCCTGCGTGAGCGTCTGAAAAAAGCGGGCAGAGTGGGGGGAATTGGGAGGATTCTGTTTAGGCATTCCTTTATTCCAGTGTGCTGGGCATTTCCCCAAAGGAACGATACTAAAAGGGCAAAATCAAACTTGCTGTGTTCTCTGTTGCATTGAATCCCCCCTTCACTAGGAGCTGTGCTGTCTGCAGTGATGGACATTGTAGTGGTATCCATTTATATAAGATGGTACCGCAAGGGCTACTTGAGACAATCTTCACTTTTTAATGTAGGCATAAGATACTTAGGATGTTGCTTCTTTGAGGGATCGTATTATACCAGATTTCAGCCAGCGTGGCTTCATTTCCGTGCACACTATGTCATATTAAGAATCATGAAATTCTGTTCTGGCTTACTGTACTGCAATTTCTTTCCTGTCCCCCCTTTTAAAAAAAATACATTGATGATAAGGTGATTGAAAGTGCTTGGGGGCAATCTTCAAAACAAAAAAAGAAACTCAATCTATAATAAATATATTATTCTGTTCGTTGTGTTCTTGAACTGGAAAAAAATGGTGATATCTAGTTAGAAATCACTATACTCTTTGTATATTGCATTTTAATTTTTGAGTCACTGAAAGTGAGTGGGCAGCCATATAAATCCTCCAAATAATTAAAAAAACATTTCACCTTGATATTTTAAAAATAACATTGATTTGTTAAAAGCCAGGCACTAGATTGTATCCTGGCTAATCCATACATTAGATTCATTGGCTATAGATCCTTTATGTAAGTTATACTGATGAAAAAAAGTTAAGTTCTAAATAACGTTCACACATTCCCAGCAATATTGCACATTATTATCTCCTGTTTAGAGTAGGGAGAATTTGCAGGACTCCAGATGTTACTGAAATACTGGCTCCTCTTTATTGTTGATTAAAGTGTACTATATTAGATTTTTGAGTGTATCACCAACTTTCATTTAAAACTAAAAAAACCCCACCCCTACATCCCAAAAGAACAAATAACCATTATTAGCCATTAGTTTAATATTCAATATGCATCCTCAAAAGCTTTACATTCTCAAAGTGTAAAGATTTATACAGGTAGCCTTTGACTTACAACAGTTTATTTAGTGACCATGCAAAGTTATATTGGCACTGAAAAAAGTGAAATGACTTTTTCACACTTAATGACCATTATGGTCATGTGATCATAATTTATCCGTTTGCCAATCGGTTTATATTTATAATGGTTCCAGTGTCCCAGGGTCTCATTTTGAGACCTTACAAGCAAAACCAATAGGGAAGCCAAAGTCACTTTACTAATTTGTTTGTTACTAAGTTAACAATTGCAATGATTCACTTGACTGTGGAAAGGAAGGTAATAAAATGGAGCAAAATTCATTTAACAAATGTCTCAATTAGCATAATAAATTTTGGCTTTAATTGTGATCATAATATTAGGACGATCTGTATAAATATGCTGATTGTACTCACGCTTTCCCCCATATCATAAGTTTTTATAACTATCTCTTGTTGCACTTATCCATTGTATTGCTTATATAAATCCAAGGCTACTAAAGGTTGCTGGTTCTATCTTAACAATTTCATTGTTAATTTCAACTCCCCCCAGAGATTAGAACGGCATCCACACTCCATGTCTTTCGCAAATTACTCAAGACCCACCTTTGTCGCCAGGCATGGGGGAGTTAGGATATTCCTTCCCCTAGGCCATTACCAGTTATGTATGGTATGTAAGGGTTTTTAGTTGTTTTATTAAATTGGATTGTTACATGTTGTTTTTTATCATTGTTGTTAGCCGCCCCGAGTCTGCGGAGAGGGGCGGCATACAAATCCAATAAATAAATAAATTGTTAGGAAGTAATCCTACACATACTGTATTCACATAGATGTGTAAACTTCCTTGATCAAAATATCAGAGCTGATGTAGATATAGTTGGATTCCCCCAAACCTAGAAAAAGCTTGTATTTAGCGAACCTGAACTGTGAATAAGAAATAGGGGCAAATTTTGAGAAAAAGTTTAGATATCATAACTGGATATGGAAATATGTAGCAAGAGAGAAAATGGTGCATACAAAACTAATTTTTATCCCACCCTTATTATTTTTATAAATAAGGTGGCAAGTATATCTATTACTTATTCCTCTTCTCAGGCCAAAAGTCACCCACAACTGGTTTTCATTCCTAAGGCTGGACTAGAATTCATAGTTTCCTAGTTTCTAGCTTGAAGTCTTAACCACTAGGCCAGTGATGGCCAACCTTTTGAGCTTGGTGTGTCAAAATTCGCCAAAAAACCGAGCATAACTCGGATGGTGTGTCACCTTGAGAAAAAAACACTCTCACTCTCTCTCACTCTCTTCCTTCCTCTCTTATCTCTCACTCTTTCTTTCTTGCTCTCTCTCATTCTCTCTCTTCCTTCCTATCTTCTCTCTCTCCCTTCCTTTCTTTCCTTCTCTCTTCCACTTTTTTCCCTTTCTCTCTCTCTTTTCCTTCCTTCCCCTCTTCCCCTCCTTCTCCCTCTCTTTCTCCCTCTCTCCCTTTATATTTATCTCTTCCTTCCTTCCTCTCTTCCTCCCTTTCTCTCTCCCTCTCGTTCACTTTTCTCTCCCTCCCCTCCCTCCCTCCTTCTTTCCTCTCCTCTTTCCCTCCCTCTTTTTCCCTTCTTTCTCTCCACGTCTCCAGCGGGCAGATGGCTTTGCTAACCGGCACAAGGCTCAAGCCAGCTGCCCGGGAAAGCCCTGTGCCAGCCAGGAAAGCCGGCTTTACGGGAAAGCAGCGCGCTTTTCAAATGCGCTGCTTTCCTGCTGCAACTCTTTCCTGGGCAGGGGGCGGTGACCCCCCAAACTGGTCAGATTCAAGAAAAAGCTTATCAAGGGGGGCGGGGGTTGTAAAAATCTAGTTATGAGCCGCCAAAGGAGGAAGCAAACGGTGCGATGTCCACGCAGTTCTTTTTTCAGATTCTCTTTTTTGCGAGCCCGGCATGATTTTTTTTTTTACAAATTAATAACCCCTCATCCTTTACGTTTAAACTGGTAAGGGTTTACCTTAGCACCGTCTCCTGTAACAGCTATAAGAGGAAATGGCAATTAAGTTATTCCACCCTCCCAGATGCGATCGACCCAAGGGGAGGGGACACCGCACGCTGCTCGTGGAGGGAAAGAAGCGAAGGAGGGGAGGGGAGGTTGGAGTAGATTTCCGGGCAGAGCGATATTTGTTTACGGGATGAGCAGTTTAATGTAAGCAAAGTAGGACCCCCGGGTAAATAGCCCTGGGAGTGAAATTAAAATTGCAACCGGTGCAATTTTTTTTTAATTAGTGCAAAACAAAATTAAGGGGAGAGGAAAAATAATAATAATAATTGCGCTTGCTGTACCTGCTTGCAGTCAGTGGGAAATTGGAAAGCGGGGAGATTTGCATCTTGGCCACTCCCCAAAGCTCCCCGTTTCTCCGGCCGCGTGTCACTGAAAATGGCTACGCGTGTCAGTGCTGACACGCGTGTCATAGGTTCGCCATCACTGCACTAGGCCAAAGATGCAAAGGTTACATTTTTATTTATTTTCCTGCAAGGGATAATACTGAAGTGTATTAATGGGTGTTTTGCAGAACAACAATACTTTGAAGTAGAAAAACGACTAGCTCAGAGTCAGGAGAGGCTTGTTAATGAAACACAGGAGTGTCAGAATCTCCGAGAAGAGCTCACAAAGCTTAGTAAGTATAATTTGATAAATGGGTCACAAAATAATATTACTGTAGTTATATGTCTGTACAAAATTTAAGACAAATACTGAAAAGTTTTGTTTTAGAAAATAAACTGTGGGCTATTTATGATTCTAATCGTTTTTATACAATTTACTGTTCAAGTTATTAGGAGTGAAAACTGTAAATCTAATTACTAAAGCTACTTTTCACAATAAATGTGTAAAGTCTCATTTATAAGAAAAATGTGGTTTCCAGCTGATGCCTAAGCTGAAAATTACACAAACCAGCAATGGGGATTTTATAATGGAAATAACTTTTTAAATAATTATATAGCTTATCTTTTATGAGGCATATTTTAAATTATTATGCAGTGGTTTTCTCATTTCAGTACCATAGATATATATATATAAGAATCTTAGGTATGAGTATTTATTGGAATAGGAAAGTATATCTCTTGGGGTTGCTGTTAAATGGTTTATTGTAATATAAAAAATGAGAATGCTTTTGAACACTCTACAGATGAGCAATTGAAGAAACTAACTGAGAAAAACAAGGAATTGGAAGCTGCTCAAGATGATAATGTGTCCATACAGGTACGGATGCTGTCAGTTACACTTGTGAAAAGAAGCACTCAGAATTGTAATTTGTGCCTATTTTGTATATTTTTATCCTGTCTGTATTTTTAAAAAAATAAATCAAGGCAGTGTGCTTACTTATTTTTTATTTTATTTGTTTTATTTTTTGTCCAATACACAATACATATTGAAGAGAATAGACATGAAGTATTATATATAAAGAAAAGATATAAAAATAGAGAAGATATATGAAAGGAAGAAAAGATATATGATATATGAGATAAAGAGAGACAAAGGGACAGGGGACAAAAGGCACACTAGTGCACTTATGTACACCCCTTACTGACCTCTTAGGACCCTGGAGAGGTCAATCGTGGATAGTCTAAGGGAGAAATGTTGGGGGTTAAGGGTTGACACTACTGAGTCCGGTAATGAGTTCCACGCTTGGACAACTCGATTGCTAAAGTCATATTTTTTACAGTTAAGCTTGGAGCGATTAATACTTAATTGGAATCTGTTGCGTGCTCTTGTGTTGTTGCGGTTGAAGCTGAAGTAGTCATTGACAGGCAGGACGTTGCAGTATATGATCTTGTGGGCAATACTTAGATCGTGTTTTAGGCTTCGTAGTTCTAAGCTTTCTAGACCTAGGATTGATAGTCTGCTTTCGGAGGGCATTCTGTTTCGAGTGGAGGAGTGAAGGGCTCTTCTGGTGAAATACCTTTGGACATTTTCAAGGGTGTTGATGTCCGAGATGTGGTATGGGTTCCAGACAGATGAACTGTATTCAAGGATGGGTCTGGCAAAAGTTTTGTAGGCTCTGGTGAGTAGTGTGAGATTGTCGGTGCAGAAGCTGCGTAGGATCAGGTTAACAACTCTAGAAGCCTTTTTGGTGATATTGTTGCAGTGGACTTTAGCACTTAGGTCATTTGATATTAGTATTCCAAGGTCTTTTACTGAGTGGGGGTTGGCTGTGAGATTTTGTTTATTTAGTTTATATATGAGGTTTGGATTCTTTTTGCCGATGTGGAGGGTAGAGCATTTGTTGGTTGATATTTGAAGTTGCCAGATGTTAGACCAATCTGAGACAAAGTCGAGGTCTTTTTATCTTATATTTCGGACTATTAAACGCACTGGTGAATAAGACCCACCAAAATTTCAAAGAGGTAAGTAAGCAAAAAAAGTTTTTGTCCTCTCTGGCCCCCAGGAGCATTCTGTAGGCCTCCCAAACCCTCCACACACCTTGTTTTTTTTGCAAAAAAGGACCTGGTTTTTTTCACCCATTTTTTTGCGAAGAATGGCGCATGCAGAGGATTTGGCTTCTGCAGAGTTCTCCTGGGGGCTGGGGGAAGGCGAAACGCCCCAATCTTTGAAAAAAACATCCAATTTTTTGCCTGTTTTTTTAGCAAAAAATGGGGGTGTTTTTGCCTTCCCCCAGCCCCTAGGAGTACTTTGCCTCCCAAACCCTCTGTGTATCCCATTTATGTGAAAAATGAGCCCATTTTTCTGCAAAAATGGGATTTGGTGGGGCTTTGGGAAGCCAAAATTGACTGTAATTGGTTTATAAGACATTTGACATTTGGGGGTGGGGAAAAGGTGTGTCTTATATACTGAAGAATATGGTAATACTCTTTCCTTCTCCTATTTTCTCCACAACATTAATCCTATGAGGTGAGATGGGCTGATAAAGGATGAATGACCCAAAGTCATCCAGCTGGGTTTCATGTCTAATGTGGGGCTAGAACTTACAACCTTCTAGTGTCTATTCTGGTACATTAATCATTAGATTAGACTGGCCCCATCTACTGAAAATTGGTAAAGAGCAATAGAAATTCAAGGCAGCTTTTCCAACTTTTGGTGTTCTACCTGCTATTTTTTCTTCTTTTGGTCCCTTATATTTGGAATATTGCCACTTTTGTATAATTGCTAAATTTTATTTACTTTTAAAATTATTGATTTCTAGATCTCAAATCTACACATAATTTATGGTTGTTTTGTCCTTTAGGTTCTGATTCTGTCCTCAGAAACAATCGACAATGAATCTATTCTTGTTTCCTTTTTGTTTTTAGAGTCAGCTCACCAGAGGAAAAGAAGAATTGGAAGCAGAGAAGAGAGATTTAGTCCGAACAAGTGAAAGAAGAGCTCAGGAACTGGAACATTTAAATGGTAAAAAGCTGTATTGTAAGGCTGTCTCAATCTTTCATTGATTTAAAGAGAACATAGAGCACAGAGATTAAACTGACAGTGGGAATTATTAAAGTTGGTAACAGTGTAAGTTGTAATTTTTTATCAGCTAAAAACTAGAGACTAACAAAGAGTGAACTTGATGTTTACTGAAAATAATGTATTTTTCAGAGTAAAAGACGCACTTTAGTTTTTGGGGAGGAAAATAGGGAAAAGAATCTGCTAACCATGTATTCATCTGGCTAGTGTCGTTAACCAGCACATTATTTTAATGGCCATTTAATGAGCTGCATCTCACTCTGGGTTCCTCAAGCCTGCTGGCAGAACCATGTCTTCATATAGAAACATAGAAGACTGACTGCAGAAAAAGACCTCATGGTCCATCTAGTCTGCCCTTATACTATTTCCTGTATTTTATCTTACAATGGATATATGTTTATCCCAGGCATGTTTAAATTCAGTTACTGTGGTTTTACCAACCATGTCTGCTGGAAGTTTGTTCCAAGGATCTACTACTCTTTCAGTAAAATAATATTTTCTCATGTTGCCTTTGATCATTCCCCCAACTAACTTCAGATTGTGTCCCCTTGTTCTTGTGTTCACTTTCCTATTAAAAACACTTCCCTCCTGAACCTTATTTAACCCTTTAACATATTTAAATGTTTCAATCATGCCCCCACTTTCCCTTCTGTCCTCCAGACTATACAGTGGAATACTACTCAAACTACCATCTTGAAATATGTCAAAATGTTTGCACAATAATAAAAATTACGTACAAAAATTCAAACAAATGTACCATTAAAAGGCGTCCCAAAGGTGCTTTTTTCCCCAAGAGACAAATGGACTTCTTGGGGTTTTTTTGTTTACTTTCTGGGGTTCATTTTTCTTTGGAGACATTTCTCTTCTCATCCAAGAATCTTCTTCAGAGCTGAAGAAGTTCTTGGATGAGAAGCGAAATGTCTTCAAAGGGGGTAAAAACCCAATAACACTGGAAAGTCAGTTGCCTCTTGAAAAAAAATTGTACCTTTGGGACAATCATGACCAAGACGACTGAGAATTTCCATAAATGAAAGAAGTTATAAATATCAAGAATTTTGCACAGCTGCATAGAGAAAAGTATTGCAGTTCACATAATTGCTATTCAGTTAAGCGTTTAGTAGCAAAACTAATTGCATGAAATATGCCTTCCCTAAAAATATCTGGAGGCTTGTCAGCACCAAATAGGTGATTTCATTCCTCTTGGCATAAAAATGAGTTAGTAGAGATGTTATTAAATCAAACTGTTATACAAATAGAGGGAATAAAAGAGTGAATACATAAGCTGACCAGAAACTACCAGTACTTGTTTCTTCAACAAATGGGCAAAACCTCTTCTATGCAGGAGTGGTGTTAAATCTAGCAACAAGAATGGCAAAGAAAGAATCAATTGTCCTTTTTCATGGCTGCAGTTGTTATCAACAATTTTACATGACCTGCTATAGGATGCTCTTACTGTGCTTTGCCACCCAGAAAGATACCTCTGATATCTGAGAGGATAGGTGCTATACTAATCCAAGGAGTCATCCCATCCGTACCCGAAATGCTGGTTGGCGCAAATGGATGCTTCTATGTGCTCAATTATTTCTGCCAGAAGAGAAATAACGTGTTTACAATTGATGTAGCTTTCAAATTATGTAAATAAATATGTTGGGAGTAAATCTTCAAAGTGAAATATTTTGGAGAGATGCTAGATACCTTTCCTCTCTTTATTATGCAGTTAACTACTTACTGATTCTGTTGGAGGAAACACCCCAGAAGTTGTTTTGATTGTTGAGGATGAGCAGTACAGTAGTACCTCGTCTTATGAACCTAATTGGTTCCAGAAGGAGGTTCGTAAGGCGAAAAGTTCGTAACACGAAACAATGTTTCCCATTGGAAACAATGTAAAAGCGATTAATGCATGCAAGGGGGGAAAAATCCCAAAATGGCGCTATGCCGGGCGCCGCCGCCTGGCTGTCACCTTTTAAAACAGCCGGGGGGGCTTCTCGGCGTTCACCCAAACCCGAACTTTTTGGATTCGGGTTCGGGAGGCCGCCGAGAAGTGCCGCCGCCCACCTGTCACCTTCTTAAACAGCCTGGGGGCTTCTCGGTGTTCTCCCGAACCTGAACTTTTCGGGTTCAGGTTCGGGAGGCCCCCGAGAAGCGCCGCCGACCACCTGGCACCTTCTTAAACAGCAGGGGGGCTTCTCGGCGTTCTCCCGAACCCGGAAGTTCGGGTTCGGGTTCTGGAGGCTGCCGAGAAGCGCCCGGCTGTTTTAGAAGGTTACAGCCAGGTGGCGCCGCTCGGAGGAGCGCCGTTTTTGCGATCAGCAGTGGCGTTTTCAGCCGATCTGGAGGCTGGAAAGGAGGTGGGGAATCCCAATAGGGAATTCCATGGGTGGAGCTTTGACGTCACGAAGATGTCCTTCCTGGAGGCCTTCTGAAACAGCCTGGCGCTTCTCGGCGGACTCCGGTACCCGAACCCGAACTTCCGAGTTCAGGTTTGGGATAACGCCGAGAAGCCCCCCTGCTGTTTAAGAAGGTGACAGGCGGGCGGCGGCACTTCTCAGCGGCCTCCCGAACCCGAAAAGTTGTGTTCGGGTTTGGGAGAATGCCGAGAAGCCCCCCAGCTGTTTTGGGATCTGCGGTGGGTTCGTAAGGCGAAAAAAGTTCGTAAGAAGAGGCAAAAATTTTCTGAACCCCGGGTTTGTATCTCGAAGTGTTCGTATCACGAGGGGTTCGTATCATGAGGTGTATGTGGAAAAGTGATGAAGAGAGATTCTGCTTTGGAAGCCAGGGTGATAGATTATATTTTGGTGGTTAAATTTCAGTGGATATGCATCTAATGTGAAACTTGAAATTGAGGACAGTCAAAAATAAATGTCACAAAAGGTAACCAATATGCTCTAAACTGGACCAGGCTCAATTTAGGAAAGTTAATTTTCACATCAGCTCATTTGGGTATTTTAACATCGTCTTGATACATCTTATTTGTGCTCTTTTTGCAGAGGATGTTAAACGTCTGAATGAGAAACTTACAGCAACAAACACTGCAAAAGTAGAGCTTCAATTAAAACTGGATGAGCTTCAGACATCAGCCCTTTCTGTAAAAGCAAGTATTGGGAACTTGTTAGTGTGACATGCTTTGTTCAGTGGTAGACAAGAGATTATTGCAGTTCTAACATCTTATTTCAGTTATTCATTCTTAAAAGTTATAGATATCTCTAAGCATCCTATAACTATTCTCTCCCAATTGAAGCACATTATGAAAAATTGAACATTTAGTGATATTTCCCCAATTTTCTTAAAGCTTGCTAGTAGCCATGTGATGATACCGGAGGGCATACATTTGAAATGTTAGGCCCTGTGTTTTCACTTCTTTCCTTTTGATTTGGTTTTTTTAAAACATTTTCAGAAGCTTAAATTTTTCCTTTGTTTGTTCTTTTTGTATTAAGAATGCTCCCTCCATTCTGTGTGCACTGAATCTCAGTAGCTTGTTCTTAGAGAACAAAAGCTACAGAGAAGGGGCTAGGAGTATCTGCAAGCAGCATCAGTTAGATAGGCAAATTCAAAATTTAAAAAATTGGTATAAGTCACAGCAGGATTGTGTTTGAATAGTATGAGTTATATATATTAAGAATACTTTCATTTTCATTGATACATTCATAAATAACCCAAAGAATTATTTAACAATAGTTTATTGAATTAGTTAAGACATCATAATATGGGTGAGTGGAGTGCTAATGAGTTCAGTTGGATAGTTTTCTGTATAATACCGACAAAATTTTATTAAGAAACTACATAAAACTTGATTGATATGCAGTGCTCCCAAATATAGATAGAGCTTCTGTTCTATATTGTATATCTTTGAGCAATTTCTTTAGCTTTTTATAATAGTGTGGGATAAATAGATTTCATATCTTTTAAAATTATACTTACAGTATCGTGAGCAGAGGTGGGAACAAGAAAAGGAACTATTACAGAATCAGAACACTTGGCTGAATACTGAACTGAAGGCAAAAACAGATGAGCTTATGGTCCTTGTTCTGGAAAAAGGAACTGAAATCTTGGATCTCAAATATGGCCTGGAGAACAAGAAAGAGGAGGTAGAGGAAATCAATTTTCAATCAATCAATATTACTATGGCAGATTGGGTGCTAGGCTTGTAGACTCCTTTTAACCTGCTTTTATAGTAGCAAATTAAATCAATGTAGTCACAGTTGGAAGTGTTTCTTGTACGTAAAGTATTTTAATTCATTGTAATGTTCTAGTCTTCCAACTTAAAAAAACCCATACAGCTAAGAATAAGAGTTATTCATGTTTATCTTGTGTCACACACCTAGGTTTCCAGACTGGAAGAACAAGTCACTGGACTAAAACAGTCTAATGGCAATCTACAAAAACATGTGGAAGATCTTTTGGAAAAATTAAAAGAGGTACATATAATTGCTTTGCTTGAACTTTTTTTGGTAATCATGCTTTGAGACAGTTTTGCTTCCATTCATAATTTTCCTATAAAGGATCTTTTAAAGATCACCTTTTCCCCCAAGGAAGAGAGGGTGTGTGTGTGTGTGTGTGTGTGTGTGTGTGTGTGTGTGTGTGTGTATACACGTATATATATATATATGTATGTCTCGGAGGTAAAATGTTTTATTGGTTTCCTGAATTATACATATACAGGTAGTCCTTGCTTACTGACCACTTGTTTAGTAACTTTGAAATTATGACAGTGCTGAAAAAGGAGATTTAAGACCAGTCCTTGATGTTGCAGCTATCATAGCTCCTCGAGTCACATGATCGCATTTCGGGCATTTGACAGCTGACACATATTTAGGATGGTCGCTACATCTCCTGGTCTCTTGATTGCCATTTGCAACCTTCACAGCTGACTTCCAACAAGCAAAGTCAGTGGGGAAACCATCGGGAAGTTGCAAATTTTGATCATGTGATGATTCACTTAACAACCGCAGCTTGAACTAACATAAGTTGGTTCAGCCATGTGATATTTCCATTTATGACTATTATTACTTGGTGATGGAGTTGCCAATTCTAGTGAAGACTATCTGTTTTGAAAAATACAGTGAAATATATGGCATATTTAGATCATATCTATCTACGTACTGTGGCATTTCGGAAGCAACGGTTGGTGGGAATTCAGTTGAAAACTAACTCATGTTACTAATGTTAAGGACTTTATTCTTTATTATCCTTTATTCCAAAGATGTCAAACTCGTGGCGTAATGGCAGTGTCACATGAAATTTCGGGATTTTTTCCTTTGCCAAATGGGGAGGGGCCAGCACATGACACATCCAGTCTGCGAGTCACGAGTTTAACACCTGCTATTTTCCATTTTTAATTCAGGATTTTTAAAGTATTGAATTGTTTTAGGAGTATAAGAATGTATTGGTTGGTTTATCTTTAATTGTTTTAAACTTTAGAGATTAACTAAATACACGTGTTAATTTTTTTAGGCAAAAGAGCAACAAACTAGTATGGAAGAGCGATTCCATAATGAACTAAATGCCCATATCAAGTTATCTAATTTATACAAGGTAGGATTTCACTACTTTTTCATGATTTCATGATTTCATCTTGTGTATTTAGAAGAGGATAGTCCTTTTCAGTAGGCTTAAATAAATATATAGATATAGATATAGGTATGATGGTCTTGGTATAGATTGTATAGAGATATATAGAGATATATAGAGAGGTATAAGAAGAGGAGAGTCCTGTGAGGAGGCATGGTGTCAGTTTGTATCAGGAAACTGGTTTATATTGTACAAATTCTACTTCATGTTCCCAGCAATATCTTACACATTTCAACCTGTGTCCAGTTCCATGGGCTTTAGTTTTTAAAGAACTGCAAATGTTTCTTAGTATATATGTCTATATCCTGGCTCAGTTACAATACTTTGTATTTAGAGTGCTGCAGATGACTTGGAAGCAAAGAGTAATGAGTTGACTCAAGCAGTGGAGGAGCTACACAAACTTCTCAAAGAGGCTGGTGAAGGTAAGTGCTATATTGTTGAAGAATTCAGAATTTTGATTGAGGCTTTTATCACTCATCCTTTCTGCAAACTGCCAATTAAAATTTGTTGAAAATAAGGTCTAGGCCCCAAGTTACTTTAAATATGCCAAAGAAGGGCAATATGAAATTAGTCATTTTTTACATGTTGCCAAAATATGGCTTTTCATAGTGATTGTTTCTGTCTAAAATGGCAATAAAGCAACATTTTAATAATCGGTATTGGATTTAAGTTGAAAAAACGTTTTCTAACTCCTGCCTGATCCTATAGTTACAAAAAAAGCAAGACATAGCCACAAACATCATACAATTCCTTTTCCATTAACAAATGCCAGCTATTTCCTCTCTTCACCTTACTTTATATGTATTCTGTTTTTGGGTTGCTCACTTTCAAAAGATATTTGCTGTTTGCCATGGGAAGAGGGAAAATACTGTTTGGGCAATGCAAGTTCACTATTTTTTTTTTTTCTTCATCGCCTATACTAATGTGAAGTGAGTTACTAAAGTGGAAGTATCTGCCTTGCTGTCCTCAATCACATGGCCTTCCATTGAACATGCATGTAACTGTTGCTGCCAATGTATTTTTCTGCTGTTCTCAGCTAACAAAGGAACACAGGAGCGTTTGGCTGAGATGGAGCAAGCAAAGGCTACAGTTGAAAAAGAACTGAAGGAGAAGATTAGCAAGTTGGAGAAAGAGTTGGACAATGCTAATGATCTAGTTTCAGCTACCAAGCGAAAAGGTCTGGTAATTACTAGGGAAGGGGCAGTTTAAAATTTGGGGCACTTAGCATTACCATTAACTGACCAGCAGATTTCTTTGTAGTCTATATGATCGTAGTACTAAAAATGAAATAATGAAAAATGCTTTGAAAGCAAATTACGAGCTTATTTATTTATTTATTATTTAGATTTGTATGCCGCCCCTCTCCGCGGACTCGAGCTTGCTTTAACAGGAACATTTTTGACCAATATTCATGGCCATTTTTGTTTTTAATATATAAACTAATAATCTCAATTTGTAATTTTCAAGAATTGTATTAATTGAAGCCGTGCAAGTGAGCCTGACCTCTGACCTATGCAAAGATCTGGATTTCAAAGGGAAGATGTGGTTTGGACTGTACCATGAGCACTCCTTAAATCAAATATATTATCATTCTTTCCTCTTTGAATCAAGATTGCAGAATAGTTCTAATAAGTGGAGACTGCACAGTTTCCTAAATGTCTTCATCCATACTATAGTTTAAGATTGTTTCATGAAGGCACCCTTGGCTTCTTTCTGGACATAGGTGCTCTTCTTTCCAACTTCTATTGTGTAGCCAGGAGAAGTTCAAAAGCTTTCGGTTAATATAGCTTGTTATATCGTGTTGCCCAAGAGCTCCTAGTTATTGTCATTCATGGGCAACCATTTTGATATTCAACTTCAAACTTTTCTTAAATGAATCCTCATTAAACCTAACCAGCATTTGGAATGACTATACAAAGGGTTTGGAAATCTTAGTCTCATTCCTTGCAGCTTATTTGGGTTATCGGAGCACAGTTAACATGCTAAAAATATTTTGAGAGGAAGATTGTTTAACTTCATTGCTTGTTACATAAATGATCATCTTTTAAAAATATGCTGTGACCTTAATTTTTTCTAGGAGCCATACTTTCAGATGATGAGTTGTCAGCTATGTCACCTACAGCTGCTGCTGTTGCAAAAGTGGTCAAGCCTGGGATGAAATTAACTGAGGTAGGAATTAAATCAGTGAGATTTGTACTCTTTACAAGTCCATGTATTTGATGGCAACATTCACAAGAATAATGTTTAAACAGAAATTTCTTTTCAATGTCAATAAGTAGTATTTGGGATTATCCTCATGATACCCCAGGCCATATAATCCACAAAGAAAAAAGAAGAAAATATCCATAAATGTAATGTTCTTTAATAAATGTAACTTCCAGCAGACCTGGTTGGTAAATCCACAGTAACTGAATTTAAACATGCCTGGGATAAACATATATCCATGCTAAGATAAAATACAGGAAATAGCATAAGGGCAGACTAGATGGACCATGAGGTCTCTTTCTGCTATCAGTCTTCTATGTTTTTAATATTTAAAATTGGATTACTGTATTGACTTATTTTTAATATAATATTTTAAACTGGATTATTTAAATATTTAGTAATGTTTAAAATTGGATTATAATTTACAGAGGTAATTTAATTCATTTTGATTGTCACTTTTTAGATTATCTCCCTGTACAGTATATTGGTTGTTAGGGAGGGGAACAAGTCCAAATTCATTATATAGCATGGTTAAGCCACTTAAACACATAACTGAATGATACATTGAAAAGTTATTTTCTTTTTTCCTTTTATAAAAATTTGGACAGGATGATACATCCAATAAATCTAATCTAATCTATTGTCTATTTTTATTTGTTCACCACAGCTTTACAATGCCTACGTAGAAGCTCAGGATCAGCTGCTGTTGGAAAAATTAGAGAATAAGAGGATCAATAAATATTTGGATGAAATAGTGCAGGAAGTGGAAGCCAAGGCACCCATTCTGAAGCGTCAGCGAGAAGAATACGAACGCTCCCAAAAGGCTGTGGCGAGTCTTTCTGCAAAACTTGAGCAAGCTATGAAGGTTAGTATAAAAACTAAGGGAAATTCAAATGCAAAATATAACAACCTTTACAAAGATGCTCTAGGATCCCACTCATTTGCAATTCCTCAACTTTTGATTTCAGAGCAAAATTTAATGGAGGATTTAAAGTATACATTGATCTAAGAAAATGATAACAGAAAACAGATTTGGGGGATTAGACCTGTATTTTGTGATAAAGAGAATGTTGCTTTCAGTGGATGGTAACATTTCAGATTTCATGTAGATGTTTCAGATTTAAAACTTTTATAAATAAGACTATGCATATAGATACAAACGCTAATGTTGTTCACGACAAACTCACATTTTGGTCATATATAGTATATTTTATGTTTATTTAAACAATCAATGTAGCTTATGGTATCACCACCCATCATGTTTTACTTCATGTGATTCCAATAATTGTGTGGCATATTGTTTGAAGATTCCTTAAAATTCTTCTGTAATCAAGAATGAGGCAAAAATATGGAACAGACAATCAGTTTATAACATACATGATTTCTTCCAGGTCCAGCTCCTTATGCTGTTTTGTTTTTTCTGTATGTTAATTATGTAAACATTGACCTATGCTGATGAGTAATGTAATAATAGGTTAGTCAGAACATACTCCTATTTCAGAGCCTTCCCAAACTCTGAGGCCATTTTCTTTACTTGGCAATGTCCTTGCTATCTATATTCACATCCACAACTTGAAAAGCCATCTTGTCTGATGTGCTATAACTCTAAAATGCTTTCTTTATGTATACTGTTTCTCCCTTGGCATCCCACACATAATTTAAAATATATCTTCTGAATAATAATTTGATTACTACTCTTGTTTGAATCAGTCCATATATTTTATTAATTAAGTTAAAGGGGTGTTTATAGTAGCTGCTTTGAGATGATTTAGGTCAGGTGTCAGCAACCTGCGGCTCCAGAGCTGCATGCAGCTCTTTGGGCCCTTTGCCGTGATTCACTGTCGGATGATCGCAACGCTGGCTGACCCCTCCCCTCGCGCTCCCCTCCAGGTCATTTCTTGCCTGGCCTGAGATGGGTGACGCGGGGAATGGAGAATTGGGCAGGGCAGAGACAGATACAGAGAGAGAGAGAGAGACATAGAGAGGGAGGGAGAGAGATGTCAAAAGGATTTTGTGGTTCCTAGTGTTTTTTAACCGGTTCTCTGCCATGATGACTGGCTGGGTAGGCATGGCTAAGGGATCATATGACTGGTGGAAGTGAATGACTTCAAGTTGGCCACGCCCACCCACATTTTGTGGCTCCCGGTGTTTTATTTTCTGTGGTCCAAATGGTCTTTGAAATGTTTAAGATTGCTGACCCCTGTTTTAGGTGAATATTGGTATAATGTAGTTATAAAAAAAGGAATCCTAATTTATTACAAAGAACAAACTAGTAAGTGACATTTGTCATTGCATACTGATTAGTAATGTAGGTAGTCCTTGACTTACAACAGTTAATTTAGTGACAATTGAAAGTTACAACGGCATTGAAAGAAAACTGATTTATGACCGTTTTTTACAATTATATCCTTTGTGATCATGTGATCAAAATTCAGATGCTTGGCAAGTGGTTCATATTTATGAACACTTGTGTCACAAGATCACCTTTTGTGATCACTTTTTGTGACCTGACTGGCAAAGTCAATGGGGAAAGCCAGATTCACTAAACTATCAAGTTACTAACTTATCAACTGCAATAACTCACTTAACAACTGAGTCAAGAAAGGTTGTAAAATGGGGCAAAACTCACTTAACCAATGTCTCATTTAACAACAGAAATTTTGGACTCAATTGTAGTTGTAAGTCGAGGAGTACCTGTAGTTAGTTTGAATGAGATGACATTGTGAAGATAGAGATAAAACCACTAGCCCTATAAACAGCAGTGTTAACAGTCACTTCTTTATATATTTGAGCAACTGTTCTCAGCAGGGTCCATAATTGGACAACAATGGAGAGATTTGATTTGCTTGTTTATTTTTTCCATTTTTTCTAAAAATGTCAGTTAAACCATCAGTCCCCAAGCTTTCCTGCTCTATGGACTTGCAACAGAGGAAGAAGGGGATGTTTTTGCATGCACGCATACTGCTTGTGCAAATGGAGTTTTGGATGTTCTCTGGTCGCTTCTGTAGTCCCATTCCCAATGTGTCATGAACCAGTACTGGGCTGCAGATTGGGGTTAGGGGAACTCTGAATTAAACTGACAGCCAGGATCCTATTCATTGCCACTGATATAAGTATATATGTTAAGATCACACAAATCATTATGGGTGATGAATAATGATATGAATTATTTGCTTCTTTTTATTTTTTGGCAAATACTAAGATTTTCAAAAGCATTGAACAATTTTCAGTTTTAGTCATCCTTAATTTTGGGTTACAGGAAATTCAGCGCTTACAAGAAGAGGCTGATAAAGCAAACAAGCATTCTTCTGTCTTTGAAAGAGAGAACCAGAGATTTGAAATTCAAGTCAAAGATCTTTCACAACAGGTTAGTTCTTTAGATAGACTATTTCTTACTGAATCACATGACTTGAAAATATTGGAAGTTATAACAGCACACAATAAAAGCTTTTTATTATAAAATTGGAATATCTGTAAATTTCTCATACAGTAGTTAAATGTGAACTGTTGAGCTCTTTAGTACAAGCTTGGAATATAGCTTAACTCTGTTCTCCCCAGCATATGCCTTGTTAAAATAGACTTCCTATATTTCATAGGAGGAGAGTGAAACACAGATGAACTGCTTGACTGAGCCAACTTGCCAGTGAAATAGAGATAGTGGTTCTCAACCTGTGGGTCACAACTCCTTTGGGGGTCAAGCGACCCTTTCATAGGGGTCCCCTAAGACTATTGTAAAACACATATTTCTGATGGTCTTAGGAACTGAGACACCGCTCCCTTATCCATCTCCAGGCAGGTCCAACCACATGCAAATAGACTACTGCAAAAAAAAAAAAAAACCAAGGAAGGTTAAGAACCACTGAGTCTCTAATACTTAACAAAAGAGGGTCAAAAACAAGAAATTAGACATAGAAAGAGAACGAAGCTAGGAATAAAGAACCCTATCGTATTTGTTCTATACTTTGGTTCCTGATCTAAAGGGAAAATAACTGAAATAGTCTGATATTTACTTTACTCAAGGATGGACAACCTATAGACCATGTGTATCTGCTAGGCCTCCCATTAACCTTCAACGTCTAGAAATCCTATTGTCAAATTTTGATTGCAAAAATGATTGAAAGTTGGTATGACTTTGACCATGATTGAATGTTGCTATGATTTTAAGGATGGATGTCACAATCACCAGGAAAAAAAGGGAGGTAGTTAGGATTTAATTACGCTAACTAAATATTCCTGAACCTTGAGTAACTCTGGAAATTGATTTATGTGATAACAGATAATACCCTGTAAATTTGAAAGAGTAGAGGATATGTATTTATTTGATGGAAGATAAGAGTTCTGTAGCGTGAATAAACTTTTTCTGTTTAAAGATAAGAGTATTATTGATGGAGCTTGAAGAAGCCCGAGGTAATCATGTCATCCGTGATGAGGAAGTCAGTTCTGCAGACATCAGCAGCTCTTCAGAAGTAATAAGTCAGCGCCTGGTCTCCTACAGAAACATTGAGGAACTTCAGCAGCAAAATCAACGCCTCTTAGTAGCACTTAGAGAGCTGGGAGAGGCAAAGGAGAAAGAAGAACAAGAAACCACTTCTACTAAGTATGTTCCAGCTTTGGCAATGAATGTGGAACACCAGGAGTTGGTGTCTAGAATCAAGGTTCTATTAACACTTACATTAGGGCTCAATAATTTTATAAGAGCTGTATAAATTAATAATGGTAAAATTTAGATTACATGGGATTAACCCAGTGTTCAGGATCTTTCCCATTGTAAGAAAGGAAGCTTTATCGTAACTTACATGTTTTCAGTAGCTTCTTCTTTTTTTTTGGAATACATTTATTTCATCTGTCTGTAAATATGTTTAATAGTTATGGCATTTTTTGAAATGCATATTAAATCAGATGAGTTAGACTGTATCCCAGATATAACAAAGTACAGGGGAATAAATGAACAAACCGGCAACCAGAATTTGTTTAAGTCTGTACATTATCCACAAGGCTCAAACAATAGAAGCAAATACTAGAGTGCCCCTAAAGTAGTACCATTCAGATTGTAGTTAAAATCCATCTCACACTAGCAACAGATCATTTTTTAAACATTAGCATGGCACAGAATATATATTAAACATTTCTCACAGGCCAGCCAACTCAGTTATTCCAACCAAGACCATCTTTTGTTTTCTGTATTCAGAGTTTTGCAGTTCTCTTTTAAATGAACATACATGATAGTACAGAGCTTGAACTGACAATTTGGTTGCACATTTTTCAGATGTTTAATGCACAAGGCAATTTACTTCACAATTTCTGCAGTTAGCGCATGACAGCTCAAATGAAAATTAGATTTCAGTAACTTCTACAGTTATTTTCTCTCTTTTAGAAGGGGGATCTGTCACATCAAGCTTCAGATGCATACTTAATGATTCCTTCTTGTATAATAGCTACAAACGTACACTTTTGGTCAAATTTCAAAAAGATACCCTCTTTCCCCCCAAAATAAGATATCCCCTGATAATAAGCCCAATCGTGATTTTGAGTGCATGGCAATAAGGCCAAGCGCTTATTTCAGGGTTCAAAAAATATAAGACGGTAGTATGAAGAAATATGGGCACAAATAAAAATATATTTGTTCAACATTTTCTCAGAAACTGTTGAACCCATTTTATAAGCATAACTGAGCCCCTGGGTTTATATTATTTATGTATGGTATGTGTTGTATGGTTTTAATAATGGGTTTTTAGATGTTTTTAAAATGTATTAGATTTGTTTACATTGTTGTTATTGTTGTGAGCCGCTCCGAGTCTCCGGCATACAAATCTAACAAATTAAAGAGGCGGCATACAAATCTAATAAATTTAAAAAAAATCTAAAAAAAATCACAGGGTACTAAAAGAGATACTTCATACTTCTGCTTTAAATTCAGAATTCTACTAGTGCAATTTTTTTCTTATTTTTTTAATCATTCCTCCATTTTGGCATCCTAATTTTTATATTTTATCACTAATAACCTTTTCTCACCATGACAGGATTTCTGAGCTCCAGAATCAACTTGGAGAAGCTATCGATGAGCTAGAAAAGCTGCGCGAGGCACGCCACCATCAAATGCAGCTTGTAGATTCCATAGTTCGTCAGCGTGACATGTATCGGATTTTGCTGGCACAAACTACTGGAGTTGCTATTCCATTGCAAGGTCAGAATTGTGCAGGGCTGCAGGCATTCTTTTAATGATTTCTTTCTGAACAGCATCATTGCTTTGGGGGGGGGGGGAAATACTGTCTAGCTTTTTCATCCCAAAAAGCAGTCACAGTGTACGTTTTCACCATGGTTAGCCTTAGAGAATAGGGGATGTGGTGGCCTACTGATTAGGATGCTGGGCTTGTTGATCAGAAGATAAGCAATTCAAGACCCAAGCACTGTGTGATGGGATTAGTTCCCATTCTTGCCCAGTTACTGCCCACCTAGCTGTTTGAGAACATGCAAATGAAAGTGGATAAGCAATCAGTTCGGTAGGAAGGTAATAGCATTTCCTGTGCCTCAGTATATAGCCATGCTGGCCACATGCCCACGGAAGTGTCTTCAGACAACACTGGCTGAGCTAGGAAACAGAAATGAGCGCCACCCCCTAGAGCAGGGGTCCCCAAACTTGGCAACTTTAAGACTTGTGGACTTCAACTCCTAGAATTCTCCAGCCAGCTGGAGCATTCTAGGAATTGAAGTCCACAAGTCTTAAAGTTGCCAAGTTTGAAGACCTCTGCCCTATAATCAGACACAACTGGCCAAGGAAAATGTTTACCTCCTCCTTTTTTTACCGTTACAGAAGTAATAGAAATAATTGCTTTTAAAAATATTGCTTTAATTATTAGTCTTATTCTGAGAATTCTTAGAACTGGTGCAAAAGATAATGAAGAAAAGCTGGTCTAACATTTTAGAGTTATTCCTCTTTCATCGTTTCTATGGTGTTATTTTTATTAGAAATGGTTTTTTTTACATGTTTGCATGGAAACATGAAAGACGGAAAGCAAACTTTGGCCTTTGATTTTAAGCAAACAGACACACTTTGTTAGAATCTAACTAATCTTGGAAAAAGGAATCAGTCTAACCTAATTAGTACATAGATGGGAATCACCGTGCAATAATAAAGCTGCAAGCTAGGCTGGAAGGTCAAATTCCAAAGGAAGGTAAAGACAAATTATTTCTGGGCTTTTGCCAAGAAAATTGACATGACTATGCCTTGTCAATTTACTAAAAGTTAAGGAAGCATTCCCTTTTTATTCTGTTGCATATTGTCATGGTGGCTATTTATCAAACTATGGAACAGATTGAATGTAGTGTTTGTAGCTCTAAATGCCAGAGCCAGTGAATATGTCACTACATAGAAACATAGAAGACTGACGGCAGAAAAAGACCTCATGGTCCATCTAGTCTGCCCTTATACTATTTTCTGTATTTTATCTTAGGATGGATATATGTTTATCCCAGGCATGTTTAAATTCAGTTACTGTGGATTTATCTACCACATCTGCTGGAAGTTTGTTCCTACAGATAATATTTATGTAAAGGTGCACAAGCCCATCAGATATTGCTACCAAATTAATTTTAAATGTGGCAGAAGGGCTAAACTATGAAATACATAAGTAGAGAGTAACTGCATTAATTTTGATTCTCATTACATTTACATATAAATAAATGAGTCAAGATTTATTTTTTGTCTTGGCCACAATCACTTTTTTAAAAAATTGATGATAACATGCCTATTGCAAACTAAAATGTTTTAGAACCTTGTGATCTTGCCCATGTATGAGACTGACAGGTAACATGCTAAGTGGTTTGATTGTTAGTTTAAAACAAGGAAGCTTGGGTTCAAATCTTCAGCCAATTATAAATTCTTTCGATCCCCTTGGGTCGGGATTCCTCTTATCTCAATTCAGTGGGATGTGGTGAATTCAGGACACTGAACTCTGTACAATCTCCATAGATTCCAAATTTTCTGTTTTGGTATAATTTAGCTTCAAGCATCTTGCCTGAGGAACTGTCTCTGACATCAACTCCTAAGTGCCTGTCAGGTTCCCTTCCAGCTTCAACTCCAGCTTCAGTCCCAGTGATTGAGTCAACTGAAGCAGCAGAAGCAAAGGCTGCTCTTAAACAGGTGTGTGTTTTGATTTTCACACGCTTAGAAAATCAAACATGTTTTTCTTCTGTTCAGCCTTCTGTTTACTTCTGTATGGTTTTGTTTATTCCACACACTCCACAGCTGCAGGAATTCTTTGGGAACTATAAGAAAGAAAAGGCAGAAAATGACAAGCTGCTGAATGAACAAAATGAAAAGCTTCAAGAGCAGGTTACTGATTTGAAGTCACAGCATACAAAGATTTCTACCCAACTTGAATTTGCCTCTAAACGGTAAGCTAAAATCAGGAACATTCATTAAAAGAAATTCCTTCACAATTAATTTAGCATGTTTCACTACTAATAAGAACGTTCCTGTTATCAATTAGCATACTTCTTGGATAAAGTGTTTGAAAATTTTGCATTTTGTCATCAATAACAGTAGCAATAGCACTCAGACTTATATACCACTTCAAAGTGCTTTAGAATAAAATAGAATAGAATTTTTATTGCCAAGTGTGATTGGACACACAAGGAATTTGTCTTGGTGCATATGCTCTCAGCGTACATAAAATAAGATATACATTTGTCAAGAATCATGTGGTACAACACTTAATGATTGTCATAGGGGTCAAGCAATGAAGAAGCAATATTAATAAAAATCTTAGGATATAAGCAACAAGTTAGAGTCATACAGTCAACATGGGAGGAAATGGGTGAAAGGAATGATGAGAAAAACTAGTAGAATAGAAGTGCAGATTTAGTAGAAAGTCTGACTGTTGAGGGAATTATTTGTTTAGTAGAGTGATGGCGTTCGGAAAAAAACTGTTCTTGTGTCTAGTTGTCTTGGTGTGCAGTGCTCTGTAGTGACGTTTTGAGGGTAGGAGTTGAAACAATTTGTGTCCAGGATGTGAGGGGTCAGTAAATATTTTCCCCGCCCTCTTTTTTACAGCCCTCTAAGCAGTTTATAAAGTCAACATATTGCTCCCAACATTTTGTGTCCTCATTTTAGTGACCTTGGAAGGATGGAAGGCTGAGTCGACCATGAGCCCCATCAGAATCAAACTCCAGGCTGTAGGCAGAATCGGCCTGCAATACCGCATTCTAACCATTGTACCACCAAAGCATCATCTAAGCTTTGGAGCTGGGAATGCCATATGATTGGTTTCTGTTGTTTTCCTCCCCATTCCGTTCTCTTTTTGACTATACTTAAACCTGTGTGTTGGTGATCATGGTTAGTTTCAAGTTGCTGTTTCCAACATGAAAAAATGTCACAATGAAAAAATGACCAAACGGGCAAACCCGAAATTCAGAAAAATTGACTTCATTTGCCTGTTGTGCTGTTTTTTGCACTCTGGAGGGTTCAGGGAAACTTCCTGAAACCCCAGAGTGTGAAAAACAATCCAATGGGCAAACCATAAGCCATTTTTTCATCGTCCTAGGCTTCAGTGAGGCCTGTGCAAGGTGTGTGTTTGTTGTGTGAATATGCGCAAGGAGGTGCATATTCGTAGAGTTAGCACATGCACACACGACCTTTTGCCACGCGAACCAAAAAAGGTTTGACATCACTGCCATAGGTCAGTGTTTTTCAACCAGTGTGCCGCGGCACACTAGTGTGCCGTGAGACATGGTCAGGTGTGCCGCGAAGCTCAGAGAGAGAAAGAAAGCAAGAGAAAGAATCAAGAGAGAGAGAAAGAAAGCAAGAGAGAGAAGGAACGAGCAAGAAAGAACAAGAGAGAGAGAAAGAAAGCAAGAGAGAGAGAAAGAGAACAAGAGAAAGAAAGCAAGAGAGAAAGAGAGAGCAAGAGAGAGAAAGAAAGCAAGAGAGAGAGAAAGAGAACAAGAGAAAGAAAGCAAGAGAGAAAGAGATAGCAAGAGAGAGAAAGAAAGCAAGAGAGAGAGAAAGACAGAGGGAGGGAGGGAGAGAGAAAGAGAGCAAAAAAGAGAGGAAGGAATAGAAAGAAAGAGGGATGGAGAGAAAGAAAGAGGAAGGAAGGGAGAGAGAAATAGAGTGAAAGGGAGGAAGAGAGAGAATTTTTTTGTCCAAACTCCCCCCCCCCCCCCGGCTCAATGTTCCCCAGGGTTTTGTAAATGTAAAAAATGTGCCGCGGCTCAAAAAAGGTTGAAAATCACTGCCATAGGTGATTCCCATATCACAGATATAATTCTAAAATAATTACTAATAATTTAAGATGTTGCTTGTATCTATCTGAATAGATCATTTCTTAATTCAGAGTGGCAGGCTACCTTTTAGTATTCTCAACACTAAATTGACCCTGATTAAAAACATTTTAACGCAGTTGAGATTTTGTGTGTAGTGGAAGTGCGTACAGGGTGCATCATTGCTTAAAAAAATAACACCTTGAGTTATCTGAATGAACTTGGATTCTCTCCAGTGATTAACTACAGAGAGGGAGGGGGGGAATGGAAGAGAGATTTATTTAGTTCTTGTGTGCTTTATAAATAATTTTATAATTTTAATCATAAATTTACTCTGCTACCACTAGATTGGTTGAAACTATGAATAGAAAAAATCCTTGATATAATATTTTAAAATAATTGATATTTATTTATTCATTTATTTATAAAATTTATAGGCTGCCCATCTTACTGCAGAGTAACCTATTTCTGCACTTCATGCTAATATAACCACTTCAAAATTTTCCAAATATTTTCTTTCCCCTTGTTTACTTCCAGTACATTTTAATAAGTCTTTTTCGTTCTGATTTTCATCTCTGCTTTGGTTACATCAATTTCAATGGAATAAAACTTTCCTGGTTTTCCTCCTGGTGAAGTTATGAGATGCTGCAAGATAACGTAGAGGGATATCGGCGAGAGATCACATCACTGCATGAGAAAATTCAAAAGCTGTCAACAACTACTCAAAAGCAAGAACAGATCATCAACACTATGACTCAAGAATTAAGAGGAGCCAATGAAAAATTAACTGTTGCAGAGGTGAGTGATACTGGCTATTTTTTACAATATTGTTTATTTCATAATGGCAGAGTTCTAATAAGCCTCCTTTAGCTTGATCCCAATTTGGGATCCTCCAGAAATGTTTTATTTTGGTTGATTCTAAGGATTGAAATACAGTTTTCCTGCAGCAGACTTAATTGGATGAACTGTCCAGCGACCGTATTTTTCTGAGTATAAGATGTAGGTAAGTAAGGAAAAAAAAGTTTTTGTCCTCCCTGCCCTGCAGGAGCACTCTGCAAGTCTCCCAAACCCTCTGCACGTCCTGTTTTTTGCAAAAACGGGGGCATTTTTGCCTTCCCCAGCTCCCGGGTGCACTCTGCAGGCCAAACCCTCTGTGCACCCCATTTTTAACAAAACAGACCTGTTTTTCAGCCATTTTTGCAAAAAAAGACAGCAGACAAAGTATTTGGGAAGCCTGCAGAGTGGTCCTGGGGACTGAAGGAAGGTAAAAACACCCCAATTTTTGCGAAAGACAGCCCATTTTCACTTTTTTTTTTTTTTTTTGCAAAAATCGGTTGTGCAGTAGGTTTGGGAGGCCTGTAAAGTGCTCCTAGGAGCGGGGGGAAGACAAAAAGTCTCCCATTTTTGCAAAAAATGCCTGGGATTTTTGCCCATTTTGCCAAATACGGGTATTTTGCCTTTTCCCACCCCTAGGAGCACTCTGCAGGCCTCCCAAACTGTCTCTGGACCCCATTTTTATGAATAACAGGCCCAGTTTTTGAAGAAAAAAAACCCGCTTGGGCATGGCTTTGGAAGGCCAAAAATGGCTGTATTTGATATAAAATACACACCAACATTTCCACTCTCTTAAGGATGGGGGAAAGGTACATCTTATACAGTGATCCCCCGATCATTGCGGGGGTTCCGTTCCAGGACCCCCCGCAACGAGCGGGTTTTCGCGAAGTAGCGCTGCGGAAGTAAAAACACCATCTGCGCATGCGCAGATGGTGTTTTTACTTCCCAGCAGCGAGGAGCCGAAGATTGGGGTTTCCCCGCCGCCCACACAAACTCCTCGCTGCTGCCGCGCCCGCTGCTCGCCCGCCCTGAAAGGGAAAGCCCCCCCAGGCCGGCTCCGATCCTCCCAGGCCGGCTCCGATCCCCCAGGCCGGCTCCGATCCCCCAGGCCGGCTCCGATCCCCCAGGCCGGCTCCGATCGTTTTAAAACAGGCGCGCCGCTTTTCCGCTGACTCCTGGCGAACTTCCCCGCTTTAGGAGTCAGCGGAGAAGCGGCGCGCCTGTTTTAAAAGATCGGAGCCGGCCTGGGGGGCTTTCCAGCAACCCCCGAGCCCCCAGGCCGGCTCCGATCTTTTAAAACAGGCGCGCCGCTTCTCCGCTGACTCCTGGCGAACTTCCCGGGCGAAGGGCGGGCGAGCGGTGAACGGCGGGTGGCCGGGCGAAGGGCGGGCGAAGGGCGGGTGGCCGGGCGAAGGGCGGGCGAAGGGCGGGTGGCCGGGCGAAGGGCGGGTGGCCGGGCGAACGGCGGGTGGCCGGGCGAACGGCGGGCGAGCGGCGAACGGCGGGTGGCCGGGCGAACGGCGGGCAAGCGGGTGCTGGGGGGGGCTTCGCCCTCCCGCCAGCAAGAGGGGGAAGACCCAGGGAAGCCGCCCAGCAGCTGATCTGCCCGGCGCCATCTACGCATGCGTGCCCATAGAAAAAAGGACACGCATGCGCAGATGGTGTTTTGACTTCCGGGTTGAAAAATCGCAAATTAGCCTGTTCGCAATGGTCGGGGACGCAATAACCGGGGGATCACTGTACTCTGAAAAATATAGTAATATCTGTGGCTCAGAGTGGAACTGGAATTCCTGATGCTCTCTGAGCTTGGTTGTTTGCTTGTATCACCCAACTAAGTAACATGTGATGTTGCTGCTGTTGTGATCAATAAATAGGATCCAGTGCATAAAAAGACATTTGGCAAAGAGGCTCAGCTCTAAATCTCCTTTCAGCTATGGAAACTCTTAAGGATACTTTAAAGAACAATTTGCATATGTACAATCAATCTTGGGCTCATTGCAGATACTCTCAAGTCATTGTTCATTAAAAAGAGCAGAATTAAAAAGAGCAGAAATTACCATGAGTTGATTAGTTTACTTTAACATGATGTATTCGAATTTAAAATACTATATGAATTGAATTGATTAGTGTAAAATGAAATATCTCTTTCTAAGGTGAGAGCAGAGAATTTGAAAAAAGAAAAAGATATTTTAAAAATGGCCGAAATTCGTTTGACTCAGCAAAAAGAATCTTTAATAGCAGAACATCGAGGACAAAACCTGCTCCTTACTAATCTGCAATCTATTCAGGTATGTTCAGTTGTATTGCATTATTTTCTGTCTCTCTTTATTCTCTTTAAAAAGTGTTTTTCCACTTGCATGACTTTTAAGACATTGGGAATTCACTGTTATGACCCAGATACTGGACCAAGGAACACAGCAAAAACAGCATCCAAACAAACCTTGGTTTCCTATTAACAAACTACTAATTATCTGTCTTAGAAATAATTCTAAAGTCAGTGAAATAATAAATCCTTTTGATGCAACAGCTGTTAATTAACCTTCTTAAGAGCCTGCAATAGTCCTAGCAAAAAGAACCAAAGTCCGGAAGAGTCTGTCTGATAACAGCACACAATATTACTGTTGTTGGCAAAATGCCCAGAAGCACTTTGCAGGAAACTGAATGTCTTCCAAACAATAGCCAAACAGGTGTTTTGAAATCAAAGACAAGACATAGAATGAACAAAGTTGTTTCCTGTAAATTTGTCAGTCTTTTCCTCACTTAAATAGGCTATGGGAGTGGCCAATTAACACCAAGCCTTATTCCTGAGTAGTCCGTCTCCTCAGGAACCATTCCTGCCTTTTGGCAGTCTGCGCACCCGCACGCATTGAGAACAGGTTCCTCCTCTTCTTCTGCACTCATGACAACCTCTGGAGGTTCTGAAGGCCTGGATCAATCCCTGCCTGGCACCAAGTGTTCTCCAGCCTCCTCACTGTCCAACTCCGATGCCAGCTGCACAGGATGCTGGCAGGCCACAACATTCACATCCCAGAACTGTAGAAGTTGAAATTCACAACTTTTAAAGTTGCTGAGATAGAGGAAACACTTCTCCACAATATGTAACAATATGGACAAAAAACATCCGGAAGCGTCATTAAGTTCCACATGCCACAGATTTGTAATGCTGTCATTGTTTTTGTTTGGTAAATAAATTTGAGCAACATTTGGCAGAAAGACTGCATAGCATAATGTATTTTATTTACCAGGTAATTTTGGAAAAGGGAGAGACAGAAACTCGACAGAGGCTCAGTAATCAAATAGAGAAGTTGGAAAGAGAAATAGCCCAGCTGAAGAAAAAACTGGAAAATGAGGTGGAGCAAAGACATACACTTTCCAAAAACCAGGATGTAAGTATTGGAAACTGAAAAAAATCAGATATTTGGATAGGGGTGGGTTCTGACTTCCCTGGCTGCTAGTTCACTTCCTCTTGTGCCGGGTGGGCGTTTGCTGAGAGAGCTGATTCAGGGGCCTGGCCAACTGGACATCACTGCCAGCTTGGCGAACGGGGAAATTCCTGCTACCAGTTCTCTAAAACCGATCCACAAACTAGCAGGAACCCAGCTCTGGTTTGGATGACTTTCTAAATGTAATCATTTTTAATAGAAAGGCATCTTGCCATTTGTAATTCAAGATATTATAAATTCCTTATTTGGATGTTCATTTATGTCCGGAGGACCAGTTTAGCATCTTAAGAGTATACAGAATTGTAAAACAGAATCCAAAAGATTCCTTATAATTATTTTGGTTTGGAAATGGAATATAATTTTAAAGAAAATTTAGTTCAATGAATGTAATTTGATAGAGACTTAAGCAAATATATGAAAGCCTCTTTCCATCACCATCCTCTCTTGCTGAGAGGATGAGCAGGAGAAGTTTTTATTTATATAATATAAAAGTTTGTTTAAAATTACTATATTTGCATTTGGAATTCACATTATCCCATTTTTTTTTATGGAGATATATTAATGAATCTCCCACATGGCCGTTTTGAGTTCGAGCACAGGTAGTAAATATTTTGATCATCCCTGCCAGTAGCAGGATTTTTTTCTCCTTGCTTCTGTTCAGTTTGTCATCTGGCTTCATAGATAGCCAGGATAACGCCAAGGCACATTATGTGCACTGTACTTTTGATTTTGCATATTGTGATCAAAAGACTTCATTGTATCTGAACTAGTATATTTCTATTGACTTCCAGCTCTTCATCTGCTGCTGGAGAAGTATTGTATTTTTCACTGTCTTTCAGTTCCCTTTCCTTAAAAAAGCTGGGGATTTACAACAGTGCTCTCTAGCCCTATGTTTTCTTCTGTGCCAGTGGGAGACAAGATAATGTTCTCTGGATATTTTGAACACTAAATCTTGTAGTGCTATTATATCAGTGGACGTAGTGTTTTGTACCACATAAATTATCTAGCCTTCTATGTTGGAATGATTGATTTCAGTTACTAAGAAAATCTTGATACCTTTACCTTTTGGGGTAAAGACTTTTTAATATTTATTTAGCAATGAAAAGATGGTAAGTTTAAACTGGAGGTCTGCAATGTTGGCAACTTTAAGACTTGTGGACTTCAACCTGCAGAATTCCTCAGCCAGCTTTGAAATTAAATGTGGTGCTGAAATGTGAAGTGAGGTACTTGATGTTCTTTCTCAGATTCACCTCCTGGATGCTAAAAGACAGTGTGAGACTGAAGGGAACCTTCATGCTAACACAAAAGAGCTGCTGAAGAATGCTCAAAAGGAGATAGCAACGTTAAAGCAGCAGCTCCACAATATGGAAGCTCAAATTGCTTCTCAGTCACTGCAGAAAGCTCCTGGCCAAGGTAAGGGGGGAAAAGGTGTGTTGCCAGTTAGAACTTAAACCCAATGTGAGAACCAGAGAAGAAGAACCTCACCACGATGAGTAGAATTCAACGTGCCAGAATTCTTTGGGAGTTGGGCAGCATAGAAATACAATAAATTAAATTAAAATATTTTGAAGAAACTGAATATAAGGCTTGCATCGTGCTGTTTTGTGAGGGCTTCTAAAATACATTTTCTAAATGATGCAATTCCAATTAATTTATTTTAACATTGGCCCCAAATTAAAATTGGTGGGATATTTAATGGTGTACTGTTTTGTGGAAGTTGAAAATATTGCATTAAAGCAGGGCATTATTAAACAGGCAGAACTATAGCCTATGCAATGGTAGACTGACTTCTCTTTATCTCTGGGTTGTGGGAGGTTGTTGGTTTACAAACTGTAAATCAGTTTCTGGCTTTGTACGATGAGTGAAACAGCTACAGCCAATTTTATCTGATTGCCTGCTTCACAAGCACTTAAATTTCATAACATTCTTTGTTAATAATAGTCTTTCTTCTTTTTGTCTTTGTGAATAAATATTGGAAGTTATTAAACCGCTGATAAAATATGTACTATAAGAAAATGTACTACAAATGTGCTATTAATTCAATTTAATAATTGCTTTTAATTTTTTAGGTCAATCTAATACTAGAGAGAATGTGGATGATCTTGTAAGTCAGTTGAGGCAATCTGAGGACCAAGTTAATGATTTGAAGGAGAGGCTGAAGACTGTCACAAGTAATGTGGAGCAGTACCGAACTATGGTTGTGAGTCTTGAAGAATCCCTTAACAAAGAAAAGCAGGTAATTATGTTTTTAATATAATTATAATACAAATATTTTGTATTACTTTGTTTTCATGATGAAATTCCACCTGAGAATTTTTTCATCAGGAAAATTCATGCAGCAAGACAAAAGTATTTCTTTTAAGAATCTAGAGGAGCACTTGGCCCTTTAGCCTTGTTCCTAATTACAATAATTTTTTTGTTCCCTACATCCAATCTACGACAAATTTGGGGTTGAATGGCCATGACCAGGGTTGGTTCAATCCTTATGAATTCATTCTGATATGCTTAGAAGGTATTTCTGAATGTTGTAACCAGATTGCCATCTAATGAAAGACTTCCTGATTTTATCATCTATATTTTGTTTTAGTGATACTGAATGCCTGTTTCTTTCAGATAAAATCCAGATAGCTTGTTCTTTTAAGCTAGACCTAGCCAATCTTTGGTGGACCAGGACTATACTTAATTTGGCAGAAGGAAGCAGGAAATGATCAAGTCTTTGAGTAGTTGGTTAATGTAAAGTAGCTGGTGAACATCCTACACATGGATTGGGCTGGCATTTTTGTCTGTTTTTCCCCCCTTGGTTTGAAAATCATAGGGTTTCTCTATTTCATGGATTAAACCTACTTTAGTCTTGAACCATAGTTCTCATGTACTTTATCCCCACAAAATATCAGGTAATTGGGCAAAAGAGTTTTTGAAAATAAAAATAACAAGCATTAGGGGTGTTGTGGTTGGCTCTGGCCCAACTCCTGCCCCAGGGAATGTGGAGGTGGAGGCAGGGGAAACGTCAACATGTCCTAGACCTGTTTTGTTGCCGGCAGAGTCAGGGAGTGCAGTTTCCTCCGACGAAGAAGAAAGTGGGGGTGACTTGGAAGAGGGGGGCTTGGCACACAGCCCAGGAAGCCAGTCTCCATTATCTTCGGTCAATTCGGATGACGAAGTGTTAGACCCAGGCAGGCTTATGCATTGAAGAGACCAATTGAGGAAATATTACAGGAGATAAGAGAGGCCACCTGTGTTTGGGTGGGGCTCCAGTAATTAGAGCTGCAGCTATAAATAGCAGCATGCTAGTTTGGCCTTTGTGGAAGATTATCTGATCCCAGTTCTTCAGGATCGTGACTTGCTGTGTCTGAACTTTGTTTGTGGATTTTTCACGCCTTTGACACCAAAGCAGAGTAAAGTGTGTGTGTGTTTCACTTCGTGGGAAGAAGGAGGGCTGTGACGTTTCTTCACAGCTACTAGCTAAGTACTTAAGGACTGATTAAGGGACTTTTAAAGCCGACAAGGTTGTTTTGGGGAAGAGTGCTCTTTGCAATACAAAAAGGGTGCTTTGTTTCTTTTGAATTTTGTGATAAAGGACATTGTTTTGAATTTTCAAACATGTGTGTTTCTGAAATTTGTACCCGTGAATTTTCAGGAGGCTTTTATCAGAGAGCCCGGCAGAACAAGGGGGAGCTCAGTTTGTCCATCCATACTGTGAAAAAAATTGATACACCAATTTTTTTCCATCTACTTAACCCTTTGTCCTTTCTTATTTCTTTTGAAAAACATGAGGGACAGTAAAGAAAGATAGTCAGTTTGACTTTAAAATGTATTTCTGTATTTTTTTTTTTCTTTTGCTACAGCAGAATACTTCCTTTTTAAGGCTCTAGACTAAATTAATTGTTTTGCTCTAAACTTTTGACTGGTTAATTATTCTGTTGGGTTCTTCTCAACATGGCTTTTCAGAGTGCAGTAAGCTACCTTGATAGCAATGAACAGATGAGTAAGCAGTGAATGTTTTGTGCAAAAATTGCTGTATGCCCTGTAAGCTAATTTAGAGTCATTGGATGTAATCCCTTATAAGATGCATATGCTCTCTGAATGCCTTCTGCCTCTGAATGCATTCAAGAAGAGAGCCTGTGGTGGCAAGAAATTATGAGATTGGTAGCACCTTCCAGCTAAGCAAAAATAAAAGGTATAAGCTTTCACAAGGCGTGCCTGACTTCATCAGATGCTGTAATATGTCTAACCTTTACATTCCTCTTTCTATTTTTTGTTGATTGAGTCAGATGAATCGTCTGAAACAATATATTTTCAAAATGGGATAAGAGCACATAGGTAATGTTGTGATGGCATTGCCTTTCTCCAAATTTTAGTTTATTTAGGTATTTTGCTTGTCTTTGGAACTTAAAGCATAAGCATGCTATTTTTTATTTTTTTTAATTTTTAGACTTTTTAATGTAAAACTGTTATTTTAGATTTTAATTATTAGATTTGTTACCATGTATTGTTTTTATCACTGTTGTGAGCCGCCCCGAGTCTACGGAGAGGGGCAGCATACAAATCTAATAAATAATAATAATAATAATAATAATAATAATAATAATAATAATAATAATAATTCCATAGATGTTTTTCAGACTTGTTTTATACTTGGAGAAGGCTAGCTGCTAAGTAAACTTTGAGCCATAGAAGTGCCTTTCAGATACATAAATTACACTTCCCATGCTGAAGAAACCTGAAATACAATTGCATCAATGTATATGTATATCTTATATGTATATCTTAAACGTACTCTTACTCCATCTTACTGTGTAGGTGACTGAAGAGGTTCGGGCCACTGTTGAGACCCGCTTGAAAGAGTCCTCAGAGTATCATTCGCAGCTAGAGAAGAAACTAATGGAGGCTGAGAAAGAAAAACAGGAGCTTCAAGATGAAAAACGTAGAGCCATAGAAAACATGGAACAGCAGGTATAACTAATGCAAGTAGCATAGGATCAACATATAAGAAGTTCTTAAGTGTTCCTGTTCTGGATTGTCATTTTTTTTCTTTGTTGAAACATTTTGGAACACAGCTTGCTTTCAAAATTTGCCACATAGCTCAAGGACATGTTATTTTAGATGTTGGGAAGTTGCTCTACTTTTATTTGTCATCCTGTATATATCCTCTATTATTTTCTTCCAAGGAATTCCTGAAGAACTAAAAATCAAGTACTTTGTTGCTCGTTTTACCACAATTAAAATTAAATCTGAACTAATTTTCAAATTTTTAACTATTTCAAATGTTTCTCCAAAACATTTTCTTTAGAAATCATATTACAAGATGGTAACTGATTCTCTTTATTGATGGAAAACTCTAATCCAGGGAAGTTTTCTGTCAGAAGAGTGAGGGAAATGAATTTTGGCCGTTTAACTGTCAGTGCAATTTCAGCTGGGAGATTTTGGAAGTTATGGAAATTTAGAGAGAGAGAAAGACTTAATGCAGAATTGTTCCATTGATGGAAACATTCATTAATTAGCTTCAACTAAATGCTGTTACTTGAACATAAAAATATGTTAGCACTTGGAATCAAAATGAATCATGATATTCATTCATATTATATTCTCTTTCTGAAATTTTCTCTGTCTATCTTTGTTTCTCTGGTCAGAATGAGCATCTTTGTATCTCTATCTACCTTTGGGGATCAATGACCTTGCATCTGGCTGTTTCAGTATATCTTGCATTGTATATACCAGTGATGGCGAACCTATGGCACGGGTGCCACAGGTGGCACATGGAGCCATATCTGTTGTCACGCGAGCAGTTTCCCTAGCTCAGCTCCAAGGTGCACGTATGTGCCGGCCAGCTGATTTTTGGCTCACACAGAGACTGGGAGGGCGTTTTTGGCTTCCAGAGAGCCTCCAGGGGGATTGGGGAGGGTGTTTTTACCCTCCTCCGGCTCCAGAGAAGCCTTTGGAGCTTGGGGATGTTGAAAAACAAGCCTATTGGGCCCACCAGAAGTTGGGAAACAGGTCATTTCCAGTCTCCAGAGGCCTCCAGGGGACAGGGGAAACTGTTTTCACCTTCCCCAGGCATTGAATTATGTGTGTGGGCACTCACCCGAGAAAAAAAGGTTCGCCATCATTGGTATATACCATATTTTTCGGGGTATAAGAGACTCTAGAGTATAAGACATACTTTAGTTTTTGGGTAGGAAAACAAGGGGGGGGGAAGTCTCTGCATACCAGCATCCATTGGTATTCGTCTGGCTAGCGTCCTTACAGCAAACAGCCTAGCTTCAGCATGTTATCACAATCTGATTTAGCTGATTGGCAGTTGAATATATTGGCCTTCTGGTATACTGCCAAACAGCGGTTCCAGGCTGCGGGGATTGCCAGAGCCATTTGCCACCTCCACGCATTGTGTTTTTTGCCTCCTTGCGTTATGTTTTTGGCTTCTGCGCATTGCATTTTTGGCCTCCGCACTCCACTCCATTTGACCTTTGATGCTTTGTTTGTAGCTTTCCGAGTTGAAGAGAAACCTTTCCAATATGAAGTCTGAACTTCAGGAAGCTCTCCAGAGAGCAAACACTGCACTCAGCAATGAACAACAAGCTAAGCGGGATTGCCAAGAGCAAGTATGGTTTTCAAATGTTTGGCTGACCTTTGCAGTTGAATTGAGTATTGATTAAATTGGGTAAATGGTTTAGAGTCACTTTTGCATGTCAGAAATAAGTGTACACCAATTATGAAGAAGGCATTCTAACAATTTTTCTGTTACACAGAAGACGCTTTAAAATTAAAGGCTCTGTTGTTATTGCTATTCTGTGATGCGGAATGGTTTTTTTTCCTTGAGAGTCCGAAAGAGATTTATTTATTTTACAGTGTTCCCTCAATTTTCGCGGGTTCAAACTTCGCGGAAAGTCTATACCACGGTTTTTCAAAAATATTAATTAAAAAATACTTTGCGGGGGTTTTCCCTATACCACGGTTTTTCCCACCTGATGACGTCATATGTCATCATCAAACTTTCGTCTGCCTTTAATAAATATTTTTTTTAATAAACTTTAATAAATAAACATGATGAGTAATAATCTGAATGGTTGCTAAAGGAATGGAAAATTGCAATTTAGTGGTTTAAAGTGTTAAGGGAAGGCTTGTGATACTGTTAATAGCCAAAAATAGTGTATTTACTTCCGCATCTCTACTTTGCGGAAATTCAACTTTCGCGGGCGGTCTCGGAACGCATTCCCCACAAAAAATGAGGGAACACTGTATTTATTTATTTTGTCCAATACACAATACATATTGAAGAGAATAGACATGAAGTATTATATATAAAGAAAAGATATAAAAATAGAGGAGAAGATATATGAAAGGGAGAAAAGATATATGAGATAAGGAGAGACAATTGGACAGGGGACGAAAGGCACACTAGTGCACTTATGTATGCCCCTTACTGACCTCTTAGGAACCTGGAGAGGTCAATCGTGGATAATCTAAGGGAGAAATGTTGGGGGTTAGGGGTTGACACTACTGAGTCCGGTAATGAGTTCCACGCTTCGACAACTCAATTGCTAAAGTCATATTTTTTACAGCCAAGCTTGGAGTGTGATACATCAGCTTTTATTTCCACTCACAGATCCTTAGTAAGTCAACAGGGGGCTTTTTGACCACCCATTATGTTTTCATACACATAAGTCAATAGATGAAATAATATGCATTCATAGAACATTGGACTTTAACTTGTACATTAAGTTTCTGGAAGTATCCAGATATATATTATTTCTGTTTGGGAATTAATAATAATAATAATAATAATAATAATAATAATAATAATAATAATAATAATAATTTATTAGATTTGTATTTGTCATCTGCATTCTTTTTATATTACCCAACCCTATTTCAGTAATGCAATGTTACAATAAGAAATTATTTTCTTCTAATGTAACATTTATATCAAAATCATAAGGGAACATTCATGGTGACTGATGGTGATTTTGATGGTGATTTTGTTTTCTCCATAGATACAAATCTAATAAGTAAGTAAGTAAGTAAGTAAGTAAGTAAGTAAGTAAGTAAGTAAGTATCTTGTTTAGCCAGCAAGTATAAATCTATTTAGGAAGAAATCATAAGGAAAGTAAATCATTGAATTTGTTACAAACTCTGAAGCAATGATAATTCTGGCTTCTTACAGGCAAAGATAGCTGCTGAAGCTCAAAGTAAATATGAACGGGAGTTAATGCTTCATTCTTCTGACATTGAAGCTTTACAAGCTGTCAAGGAACAAGTAGCAAAGAATTCCACAATAAAGCAGCAATTAGAGGAAGCAGCCCAAAAAGCAGAATCCACATTGCGAGAGAGCAGAGCTTCATGGGAAGAACGAGAAAGAGCATTAAAGGTGAAGGGTGCTTTTTTCCCCCTTTTCTTTCTGACACTAGCAATCTGGCAGCAATATGACTGTGCCTAATCTTTGAATTCAAGTTTATTTCTCTTAAGCTCCTGGAATGATCAGTTTTGGTTTTCTCTCCTAGGATGAAGCTTCCAAGCTTGCGTCTCGCTGTGAAGACTTAGAGAAACAAAGCCAGCTGTTGCACGAACAACTGGAAACTCTGAGCAACAAAATGATGGCTTCGATGAAGGAAGGTGGGTCAGGAGCCCTGAATGTGTCTCTCAGTGAAGAAGGAAAATCACAAGATCAAATGGTAGAAATTATCAGGTATTGTTGAGTTCAATGTGTTGATCTAATATGTTTTGATTAATGAGTTTTGCTTGCATGGTACCACATGTATATCATGCCTACATTTTGCAGCTCATTTTGTGTGTGAGGTTGAATGTGGAAATGTCTTCAAACCAGTGCAATTGTTAGAAGACCCTTGTTATTGAACAAATAGGAGCACCATGCACCTTCTTTGTCCTGAATTTCTACCCTATATATTCTCTACCCTATTTAACTACTATGTGATCATAGGGAACTATGATTGAAAGGTGAATCTAAATTCCCACTCCAAATCTAGTTTATCTCTTATAAGGTTTGATTGCCTCTTGTTCATATACCACTAATGCAAGCTGCCCAGAAATGGAAGGACAATTCAGTCATTCATTCTTCATTCCAAATAATGATGCCATATTCAGACCTAGAGTGAATGACACACCTGTTTTGCTTTTAAAGATGCATATTTAAATTTAAATATTTTTAAAATTGTAATATCGAAATGTTTCAATTTGTGGAACAAAAAAAAACACCCCATCGAGACTACTTTTGAGAGCTATCAATTTAACTAGGATATTTTCCTTCCATGACAGGTTTATTCGCAGAGAAAAGGAGATTGCAGAAACTCGGTTTGAGGTTGCACAAGTAGAGAGCTTACGCTACCGCCAGCAGGTGGAACATTTAGAAAGAGAGCTGCATGAGCTGCAGCAAAATTTGAATGCAGAGAGGGAAAAAGTACAAGTATGTATCCACACATTCCTTCTTATACTTTTTTTAAAAAGCGATGATTCTGAGCCAACCAACAAGGATTACAACGTATTGCGAGACCGCACATATTATCAAGAAATGTTGCTTTAATAATATCTAGGCAATACCACTGACTTGTTTTCAGAAATGCTACTTTTGGTACACTGATAAAAATATTTCAGAATATTTTTCAGAAAAAGGAACACAGACAAACCACAAACAATAAATCTTACTTTATGACTCAGAGGTTTACTTTCATGAGCAATTGAGAACATGAGAAAAAGCCATCTTTTTCAGATCCACTATCGTAGCTAAATCCAGCAAGGATTAGTTGCAGTCAGAAGCCCAGATTTGGGACCCATCCTCATGTTTTATACTCTTTTTTTCTATGGTCCTCAGCAAATACATATTTTTCAATTATTTCATTTCCTTGTTCTTTCATTCCGACCATAAACTCAGCATCCAGACTGTCAATTCATCATATACTTGCGTGTACATGTGAAAACCTCCTATTCTCTGTTACCTTCAATTCCCTATTTCTCACAGTTTTGATGTTGTGATTCCAAATATACAGTATCTCAAAATTACATACTTTACAAAATCACATTTCACAGCAACAGCTTAGCAGGATTACAGATAGTTCCGATACACTTTGCAATCTTTCTGTCTAAAACTTTGGTTCATGTAACTTTTAAGGGCATGCTTTTTCCACTTAGGCCTTATTGATTTTAATAGATCAATAGGCTATATTTTCCTTTCCCACACTGCATAAAAACAATGCCAGCTATGCAAACCTGAAAAACTCAATTAATGGTTCTCTGAAAAAAATCATGAGATTTGTTTTAAGAAGGTATATAATTAGTGCCAAGTTCTCTTGGAGATAGTTTGTTATAAGTGTGTAATGGTAAAAGCCAAATGTGCCTGGCTGACATAATAGTTGGCTACGAACTTATGTACACAAATGGCCTAAAATTTTTGTTACAACATAAGATTCTATAACAGAAAATGCATACAAGGAG
Source organism: Erythrolamprus reginae (assembly GCF_031021105.1). NCBI lineage: Eukaryota > Metazoa > Chordata > Lepidosauria > Squamata > Dipsadidae > Erythrolamprus > Erythrolamprus reginae. The sequence continues at coordinate 103,497,269 of NC_091952.1, read as the reverse complement.
AATTATAGGAGAAGGCTCAGTCTTCTGGCTCATGGCTCTTATTCAGTTCTACATTATATTTCTTGTATGATATCTGGTAATTCATGCATATTTTACATATAGTTTAGTATAAATATTTTGTGGCATTTATAAGGAACCATTTCTCGAGATGAAAAACTGAAAATGGATATCAGGTTAGAAATCTGGCACATATTGGATTTGAACTTTGCATTGTATTGTAGGTGACTGCAAAAACAATTGCTCAACATGAAGAATTGATGAAGAAGACAGAGACAATGAATGTTTTGATAGAAACGAATAAGATATTAAGAGAAGAGAAAGAGAAATTGGACCAAGAACTTCAGCAAATGCAAGCAAAGGTTAGTATGAATTTTAAATTTGTCCTGGAAACCTCTAAAACAAATTCTCTAAATCAGTCCTTTTGCCTATAGTTATAAATCTGTGATTTTCATTCAATTCAAAATCTTGCAGTATTGGTAGTTATTTCTTTAAAAAACTTTCATTCTCCTACATTATGCAAAATGAATAAGATCTGATTATTGATTTTTGGAAAGTTGGAAAATATAAAAACTTCTTTAAAGCCTATATATCTACAGTTATAATCTAAAGTCTTTTTACTAATGAACAGGTGAAATATTAAACAATAGAAAGTAACCAGCTATTTATTTCCTCAAACAAATGTTGTGTTTTGACTGTATGGATAAACAGTGCTCCAAGTAATTCTCCCCAATGATGATCTCAGGTGCGTAAGCTGGAAGCTGATATCTTGCCTCTGCAAGAATCCAATGCTGAACTCAGTGAGAAAAGTGGGATGCTTCAAGCAGAGAAGAAGCTGCTGGAAGAGGATGTCAAACGATGGAAAGCCCGGACTCAAGTGAGCTCCTTTTAGATTCTAGATTGTGCATGACATTTCTATAGAATTAAAAACAGTTGATATGAAAAAGCGTGAAGAATGATATTGATAATGAAATGTGAGAAGTTTCATGGGTGAAGATTATTTGAGAAAATAAGAATATCTATGGATACAATTCCCCTAAAACTAAAATTATAAAGAATGAAATGGTAGTCTTTAAGTTTTCATAAGATTTTTCCTTCTACAGTATCAGTTATAAGTGGTGAGAAGTAGCAGTATAACAGTATATCTTGTACCCCCTCTCCACGTGTGAGTGTGTGTGTGTGTGTGTGTAAGAGAGAGAGTGAGTGATGTGACTGGTGTACTTTTCTCCAGCTCCTTTGCAGCTTTGGTCCAAGCAACAGGATCTATTTTTAAAATGTAAATGTTGTTTAAGACATTAGCTCTTCGGTTACTGTTCTGCCCCAGCTATGGACCAGAAAGAGCGTAGCACATGTGCAGTTTGTTCAAACCTATGTTTACTCAACATAGTTGACACACACAGACACAAGTTAAAGCAGTTTTTTCTCAAAAAATTAACTGCTAATTAAATAGCATTAACAGCTAGCATAAGTCCATAAAGTCATAACTTAAAAGCTTACAAGGATTGGCAAAGTGCCTAGGAGCAGTCTGAAGTGGGGGGAAAAAAGCAAAACGGATAAGATGGGCAGATGTTTTCAGACCTTGGAGGCACGTGAACGAACAAACATTTCCTGCAGAGTTTTTGCTGTCTTGCAGAGTTTTACCTTTAGCACCGAGTCCTTGCCAGCCTCTTTACTATCCAACTCTAGTGCCAGCTGCACAAGCTGCTGGCACATCACCACATTGGCCTCTTCTCGGGAGGGATTTGCTACCAGTTGCACAGAGGCCTGGTGGGCCACAACACTTACGAGTCTTTGGAGAGGGCCGGCATACAAATCTATTTTTTTTAATTATTATTATTATTATTATTATTATTATTATTATTATTATTATTATTATTATTATTATTATTATTATGTCAATACAACACAGCAAATGAGATCACTATGCTGGATTTCGTATTTCATCACCAGTCGGGTGCTTCCCAAGCACCTAGGACTGCGTGATGTAGCGGCGAATTATGTTTGCCGATCCCAGTAAAGCGGCCTTTTGCAATTGACAGATGGAGATTTTTGTCAATTCCGATGCTTTTCAAATGTCCGCTAAGATCCTTTGGCACTGCGCCCAGTGTGCCAAGTACCACTGGACCACTTTCACTGGCTTATGTCAGAGTCGTTGCAGCTCGATTTTTAGATCTTCGTATTTCACTAATTTCTCTAGCTGCTTCTCAATCCTGCTGTCTCCTGGGATTGCAATGTCGATGGTCCATGCTTTCTTTTTCTCCACAATCAGGATGTCTGGTGTGTTATGCTTCAGAATTCGGTCAGTCGGAAGTCCCACAGTAGTTTTGATAATAATGATAATAATAACAACAACAACAACAACAAATATTGTTATCATTATCATTACTATTACTATTATGAAGAGTTTGTTTTAAAGAATATAAGTTAGTACGATATATCTGTGTGTGGCTGAGTATTCACAACTAATCTAAACCTTTCTGTGTATACACAACCTTGGTAAACAAGGTTTACTCTGCTCATACATTAACATATATCAATTGTGAGGTTAAATAAATCTCCTTAATTATCAAAATTGTACCCTAAGTTCCCAGAATCTCTCAATGTGTATTTATTACATTGGTTTAGTATCTAGAACAGGAGTCTCCAGACCCTGGTCCATGGATTAGCACCAGTCCATGGCCTGCCAGCAACTGTTCCACACAACAAGTGAAGCCATATCCGCAGGATGCAAGCAGCACATGAAAAAAGGCTTCCTCTGGTCCACGGAAAAATCTCTATGGAACCAGTCCCTGGTGCCAAGGTTGCGGGGTGCTGATCTAGAAGAAACCCTTTAGATATTGTCATTTTGATCCACATCAGTCTTGGCTTCCCTTTTATATTCTTTCACTTCTGAAATGCACAGGAGTACTAAATTAAAACTATATCTGTCTAAAATTTAAGATGGCTTAATGTTCTCTTCCAGCATTTACTGAGCCAACAAAAAGATGCAGATGTTGAAGAATATCGGAAGCTTGTTTCAGAGAAGGAGGTGAACAACAAACGCATTCAGCAGCTAAGTGAAGAAATAGGCAGACTTAAAGCAGAAATCGCAAGGTGATTTGTAAAGAATGCCTTATGATCTGAAAAAACGGGTACTGTGAAATTATTCTGTAAACTGATACAGTATGTTACAGAAATGAGTATGCCCCATTCAATGAGTATACAGCTTGTATAAGTGTGCTGTCCCCTCAAAATAACGCAACACGCAATCATTAATGTCTAAATTTCTGGCAACAAAAGTGAGTACACCACTAAGTGATAATATCCAAATGGGGTCCAAAGTGTCAATATTTTCTGTGGCCATCATTATTTTCCAGCACTGTCTCTTGGGGATAGAGTTCACCGGAGCTTCACAGGTTGCCACTGGAATCCTCTTCCACTCCTCCATGACAATGTCATGGAGCTGGTGGATGTTAGAGACCTTCCACACCTCCACCTTCCTTTTCAGGATGCCTGACAGATGCTCAATAGGGTTTAGGTCTGGAGACATGCTTGGCAGCCCGTCACCTTTACCCTCAGTTTCTTTAGCAAGGCAATGGTCATTTTGGAGGTGTATTATCATGTTGGAATACTGCCCTGCAGCCCAGGCTTCGAAGGGAAGGGATCATTCTCTGCTTCACTGTGTCACAGTACATGTTAGCATTCATGGTTCCCTCAATGGACTGTAGATCTCCAGTGCCAGCAGCATTCGTGCCACCCCAGATCATGACATCCCCACCACCATGCTTGACTGTAGGCAAGATATACTTGTCTTTGTACTACTCACCTGGTTGCCACCGCACACACTTGACACCATCTGAACCTAATATGTTTATCTTGGTCTCATTGGATCACTGGGCATGGTTCCAGAAATCATATTCTTGTTCTACTTGTGGTACTCTTGTATTGCATTTCTGAAATAAACTGCATCTTGCTTTCTTAATATTCCATGTTTTATCGTTTCACCCTTCCTGCAATGTGGATATAACTGGACAATATGATAGTAGCCGAAAAGCTTTTGTAGTAGAACAAATGCTTTACATCCTCATTTTATTCCCCTGTATTAAATTATCCAATTAAATTATCTCAAATGACAGGGATTAGAAAAATCTTTGCTCAGATCCAAAGATAAGCTATATGGAGACTTGGATCCAGAGTTTTCTTGACAGAATAGGATAGCATTTGCACAGAATACTGTCACTACATTCTTCATACTTTCCTGACCCAGTACCCCATCACTCAGTTTTCAGAAGTAGAGTATTAAGAGTCAATAGAAGAGGGCCCGAGAGAGACCTTTGCTGTCTGAACAAAATCACAAATTTCCTAAACTCTGACCAAAACAGTTTGCTCATTTGGTTGGCATTTCATCCACTTTTTGAGTTCCTCTCAAGGCCTGGAGTAGGCAGATGATGTTTGCTGGTGTGACACAGGGTGTAAGCTGCTCCAAATAAAGCTACATTTGCAATTGACCGCTAGCAATTTTGTAAAGCCAAATGGTGTTCAAGTGGTGCTCCAGATGCTTTAGGGCTTGCACCTAAGGAGCCTACCTTTTTTGCTTCCTTTTACCACAGTTCTTAGTCTATTTACAGGTCTTTCTGATATTTACCAGTTCTTTCCCATCTGCTGGAGTGTTATGTGCAGGTGCTTCCCTATTTGATTTTGAAAGTTCCAAAACACTTTAGCTTTTTTATTTTCTAGTACTTTGTATAGTTTGTGGCTCCACCAGTTCTTGTTAGCATGTAATGATATTTCTTGCAGATATTAGATTTTTATCTGCCTGATAAATGTTATCTGAAAGTTTAACATTTCTTTGAAACTTTTTAACTGGGTCTTTGAAACCAAATATTCATTTAAATTGCTCAAATTTAACTAAGTACAGCACTTGTATATTGTGCTCATTCTTTTTCAATTAATTTTAAGAACAAACGCATCACTGACAACAAGTCAGAATCTGGTCCAGAGCCTCCGGGATGATCTAACAAAAACAAAAACAGAAAAGGAAAACCTTCAAAAGGACCTTGAGGCGAAAGTGGTAGACATCCAAGAGAAAGTCAAGACAATAACTCAAGTCAAGAAAATTGGACGTCGCTACAAGACTCAATATGAAGAGCTGAAAGCACAGCATGATAAGGTAGGTTTTTGCCATTCGTGGTCTGTGAAAGTTGACCAGCAATAGCTTAGAAGCACCTGATAGTTTTCAGGTTTATGTAGTCTTGATGAATACCAGTGGTCATATTTTTGTCTAGGTTTCATGTTTCCCCTTAATATCAATGTAGTTAAACTACATACTAAATCTCAAATTATCTTAGGATAGAGAATCTGTATATTTAAGAGGTGTTCAACAACACTGAACATTGATGATACAGTAATACCTCATCTTACAAACTTAATTGGTTCCGGGAGGAGGTTCGTAAGGTGAAAAGTTCGTAAGACGAAACAATGTTTCCCATAGGAAACAATGTAAAAGTGATTAATGCGTGCAGGGGAGGGATTGCAAAATGGCGCTCCGCTGGGCGCCACTGCCTGGCTGTCACCTTTTGAAACAGCTGGGGGCTTCTTGGTGTTCTCCCGAACGCCAAACCCGGAAGTTCAGCAAAAGTTCCGGTTCCGGAGGCCGCTGAGAAGCGCCCAGCTGTTTCAGAAGGTTATAGCTGGGCGCCGCCGCCAGGCGGAGCGCTGTTTTTGCAATCGGCGGCAGTGTTTTCGGCCGATCTGGAGGCTCAAACGGAGGTGGGGAATCCCAATAGGGAATTCCATGGGCGGAGCTTTGACGTCACGAAGAGGTCCTTCCTGGTGGGCCGAAACGTGGCCTCCTCTTTCCCATCTTTTTTCTGTAACAGTGATCTGATTGTGGTGGCTCCCTTAGGCTATAGCCTCACAAAACTTCCTTTTCCTAAACTGACAAACACATATCCTCTTCTGAAATAACCAGTCTATATGGCTGGCCTGAAATCTTTAGTGATCTTCTATAATGGTTAAATAGGCTTCATGCAGCCACCCCCACATCTCTTTTAAACATGTGCTGTAATTTTGTTGAAAACTATCTGCGTTTTTCCCCCTCAAAACACAAGAGAAGTAAAATATATGTACGTATGTGTGTATTTATGTATATGTGCATCTGTTCATTTTGCTTCTCTCCCACATCCCAAATACTAGGGGAAGAACTGTTTGTTGAGCTATTTAATTATTAAATTTATATGCCCTCATTTTACTATCCAAAGCAATTAAAAATATTAACCTCTAGCTGCAAAACAAAATAAAAACTTCCAATGCAATGCAATGAAGCTTTTGTTATTCTGCATAGGCCTGCAACATTGAATTCCATTTCCACAGTTTTAGTGCAGAAGACAGGCCAGTGTGTAAGAGTTCTGTACGATGTGCTGTTGTCAACGTTAGTAGCATGCATAAGGCTGGATATCGTTATACAAACGTTATTATTAACAATCTGAAATTGCAGATGGTTGCTGAGACTTCCACACAGGCTTTGGCAGAGCAGCCAGAACAGTATATTTCAGAAAAAGAACATCAGGAGGTGAAAGAGACTCTAAACCAAGCTGAGGTCAAAATAAAATCTTTAGAGGGGCAGATTGAAATGCTACAGAAGGTAAGAGAACTTTCAAGGGGAGTATCTGTACAGCTCTGATGCATTTGCTAGCAAAACAGAAGTAGAGTTTGTCACTTGAAAACTAAGTCACATTTAAGCCCCTAAAGCAGGGGTGTCAGACTCAATTTCATTGAGGGCCACATCAGGATTGTGCTTGACCTTAGAGGGTGAGGTGGGCATGGCCAAGATGGGTGTGGTCAGCTTCACGTCATTCGTGTCGGGAGCACGTTGAGGGCTCCAAAGCTCTGGAAATGAAAATGGGCTCCCAAGCTCTGTTTTCACTGGCATGGTGCTGCAGGATGCTGTTGCAGCTGAAAATAAAACTTGGGAGCCTGTTTCTGCAGGCAAAGACACTGCGGGCCAATCCTTCGCTGTTTCCAGGGTGACTCTGGGGCCAGATTAAGCATCCTGCAGGCCGCATCCGGCCCATGGGCCTTGAGTTTGATACCCCTGCTCTAAAGTTTTAAGCTTCAACAAATAGTGTTTATGAAAATAAAATAGGAGATTTCCCTCTGGGCACCTGAAATTGTTTAAGGAAATTATATGGTTAAAAAAAAGGTTTATAGAATCTACTCATAGGTATATTATACCACAGAGGAAAAAATAACGGAAGCCTCATCAATAGCAAGCTATAGAGTACTTTAATATTCTTGTAGCAGGTTTATGTGAAGAATTTCTAGCATTAAACCGATCCATCATCTATGGAAAGTTGCAGTGGCCTAATGTTTCATGCCTGGGTTTCCATAGACTCTAGGAGATAAGGATGCTGAAGTAAAGAATCTTCAAGAGCAAGTATCCCAGCTGCAGTCAGAGCTTTCCCGCTTTCGTCAAGATCTACAGGAAAAAACAACACAGGAAGAACAACTCAGACAACAAGTTACTGAAAAAGAGGAGAAAACTAAAAAGACACTTCTGGCTGCCAAGCAGAGGATTGCACAGCTAGCAGGTAAGCTGGCTTTGAAGGTTTTAAATTCTAGAAGAAATGCCATTTTAAATGTCAGGTTTATAACAGATTCACTTCATTTCTGATTTTGATTTGGATTAGCTTTTGGAAATTACCGTTAGTTTTTCAAGTGATTGTTCAACCGAAGTAGCATATGGGCTAACACGAAAGAAAAGTCTTTTTCAGATAATTCCTAATGCTCCAATTTATCGCAGTTGCTATTTTCTTAGAAGAAGTTTAATAAGAACAGAGAAGGAAGGAGAACTAGAGAAAGGAGAGATTTGGGATACTTTTGTTTTTAGCTATCTTTTATGGGTTGTTGTGAGCCATTGAATCATTATTTGAAGCCATATAAGACCCATAAATACATTGTCACATCAGTGGAGCCAATACTATAAGATTAACTCTCTCTTCTATTGATGAGACAAGATCAAGAATGTCCTTTTTCCCTTGGTAGGAAATGTATGTTCAGTTTATGCACATGCATAGTTTGCTCAGAGGAGAGAGGCAGATTTGGCCATCTTTAGAATCTGGAGTCAATCCTTATGGGAAAGGAGGAAACAAGATAATTTCTGCAGGAGAAAATCCTTAGAAGTTAGTGCTGGACCATTATAAAGGAGGAGGCATTCTCCCTTTTGCCTTGTAAGAGAAAGCCTTTCTAAACCAGAGTAATAAGAAAGCAGTAAGTGGGACAGCAGGAATACTACTGCTCCCCTTACAGCCACAAAGAAATGGTGCCAGCAATGTGGAGACAAAGGGATAGGAGGGAAGGAGCAGACGTTGTACCCAGGTGGTGACATTACCAGTGTTGCTTCAAAATGATAGTCCAGTGGTTCCTACCTGGTACAGGGAAGAGGCAGATCAAGGACTTTCCTGCTGGAGCAAAGAAGTCCCAGAGGAAGCAATCCCTGAGTCCTTCAGGATTGGGCGGCATAGAAGTCGAATTAAATAAATGAATAAATTAAATAGCATCCTCAAACCAATGACATCCCACCCCCCACCCCCAATTCTTAACCAAACATATGTCTTAGGAGAGGACCAAGGTGCTGGACAAAATTAAGCTTGCCTGGATACAGGGCAGGGTTTCTCTATAGAAAATAGGAAAAATCAATTTGTTTGAACTATAGTGTTGGAGAATGCTTCTGTGCATTCCTTGGACAGCAAGCACTGAGGCATATAATTCTTTCCTTCTTCCAAGAAGGGAGTTTGTAACATTTATAAAACTGTCCAGTTCGTATTTTGGCTAAGAGTCCTTCAAAATGAAGTCCCTGATTGTTCTCTTCTTTAATTCAGGGACAAAAGATCAGCTGACTAAAGAAAATGAGGAATGGAAGCAAAAGAGCAGCACACTGGAGGAACAAAAGACAGAGTTGGAAGTTCGGATGAGTGCACTTAAATCACAATATGAAGGCCGAATTTGTCGTCTAGAGCGAGAACTCAGGGAGCAGCAAGAGAGACATCATGAACAGCGAGATGAGCCTCCAGAATCTACTAACAAGGTAGATATTTTGCACTAAACAAGACTGTAGATTGGACATTTTTCTGTTTTCTTTGCTTTTCATCCTCTGCATAAGTTTAATGAAAGAGAATGACTAAGCTAGCACTGATGAGGTTACCTAGCTTGGGTAATGAAATGCCTGCTAGAAAAAGCAAGGTCATTAAGGGATCCTCATCTCAAACCTGAGTTAAAGATATTCTCCTCTATTAGTAGATTGCTTTGGAGTCTATTTTTCTAGACTGCTATCCCAAGGCAATCAGAAATAATTTCAGATGGGGAAATTATCATTTCTGTCCTGAAAGACTAAAACTGATATGCAGGAGCCTATGATTTATCCAACTTTAGGGTATATGTGGGAGCAAACACCATACATTTACAAACCGCTTACCTGGCTGAGATTGCAATAAAGACTCAGAATAAATAGCAATAGTACTTCTATACTGCTTCACAGTGCTTTTACAACCTTCTCTAAGCGGTTTATAGAGTCAGCATATTGTCCCCCCCAACAATCTGGGTCCTCATTTTACCAACCTCAGAAGGATGGAAGGCTGAGTCAACGTTGAGCCTAGTGAGACTTGAACTACCAAATTGTAAGCAGCCGGCAGTCAGCAGAAGTAGCCTGCAGTACTGCATTCTAACCACTTCGCCACTGCAGTTCATATCACCATATCCTGGAATTTCTATTGATTGTAAGCTACTTCAAGATTTCAATTATAGGTAGCAGTACTCAAATATATTAAATGAATAACTTAACTACAGTTATATTGGTGGTTAACTTTTGCCTCCTCTGGCTTAAACTAATAATTTTTATCATTAGCCTCCAGAACAGCAGCAAAGACAGATCACTCTTAAATCAACTCAAGCTGCAGGTGACCGAGGAATGTGAGTTCTTAATTTTTTTCTATTATACTTTTTGAACTATCTTAAAAATAATTTAGAAGTAAAGCATAGCTCATTTTGTCTCTTCTCTAGTTTTCCTGTTTCTTAGAATGAACGTTGCTAAGTCAGGAAAGACTTGATGAACTCAATCTGTATAGTCTGTAGGACAGAAGGGAAAGAGGGGACATGATTGAAACATTTAAATATGTTAAAGGGTTAAATAAGGTTCAAGAGGGAAGTGCTTTTAATAGGAAAGTGAATATAAGAACAAGGGGCCACAATCTTGAGGTTAGTTGGGGAAAAGATCAGAAGCAACGTGAGAAAATATTATTTTACTGAAAGAGTAGTAGATGCTTGGAACAAACTTCCAGCAGACGTGGTTGGTAAAGCCACAGTAACTGAATTTAAACATGCCTGGGATAAACATATATCCATCCTAAGATAAAAAACAGGAAATAGTATAAGGGCAGACTAGATGGACCATGAGGTCTTTTTCTGCCGTCAATCTTCTATGTTTCTAAGTTTCTAATAATAGTGAAAATAATAAAGACCACAAAATGGATATTTCAAAACCCTTTTCCTTTGGAAAGGGGACTTTCCATAGCAGAAATAATTAACCTTTAAGTTATAAGACGTGTAGGCAAATCTATGATGCACCACAATTGAAATAGCATAAAATAGAGGAATCCATAGCGGTCAATAATGGTTAAGATGATCACTACCATCTTGACCAGTTTTTGATTCCCACCATTTGCCACAACACCTGGGCCAATTAGGGTCAGTTTGCCTTCATAAGGATCTTGAGCTGAGAAAGATGTATCAAAAGATGCCAAGAACTGTCAAGGGGCTGGAGCACTTTCCCTTGGAGGGAAGATTTCTACATTTTAATCTTTTTTACCCAAAAAAACAAAGTTTAGAATTATAATTATTTTTGGGGTGTGTGATTGCTGCATTGTATCCTGACTACATGTTTAAAACATCCTCTAACATATCATTTTGGATTATTTCTAGAGCTAGTACTTCAGATCCACCAACAGCCAACATCAAGCCAACTCCTGTTGTGTCCACCCCAAGCAAAGTGACAGCTGCTGCCATACCCGGGAACAAGCCCACCCCAAGGGCTAGCATCCGTCCAATGGTTACACCTGCCACAGTGACCAATCCTACAACTACTCCAACGGCCACCGTTATGCCAACAACACAGGTGGAGACTCAGGAAGGTAATTTCTGATTGAAACACACTGAATTAAAAATAAATGTAAAGACATAATAAACAAATGCTTACTATATGTAAACCTTATAAAAATAGCTTAATAGTTTATTTTTTTAAAAGCTGTTTTTTTGAACCACAGGAAAACTGGATCAAAGTCAAAAGGTTGGCCCAATTGCTAGTATACAGCACTATATAAAGCTTTTAATTGCTTCAAGAAAGAATATATATATCCAACTTGAGATTGAGAAAACTACAGATGAATTAAAGGTTATAACATCCCCCATCATAATACTTAGGATGTCCCTAATTCAAGGATATTATGCCACCTGAATCTTCTCGTTAAAGTCTAAAGATCTCTATGATACTATCTTGTAAGATAGGAATTTTTGAGCGTTGTTGCAAAAATTACTTAAAAACCATTTTTAAAAAGTGAAAAGATGAGAAATGGAACTTGAAAAAACTTCATTTGGTGGGTTGTAATCTGAACTCATCTTAATGATGGAAAGGATAACAACGTATTAGAAAGAATAATATCTGTTATTTCTGGGTTGTTCTGTTCTTTGTTGGTGAAAATAGCATGCATTTCACTGTGAAAATAGCTAAAATGTCTAGTCCTGACTTTCAATGGCAAGGCTGAGGCGACGTGGAGGAAAGGGGACGGTCTCTGTTCTCCAACTCTGATCTTTTCACGATCGGGGTACTTTCAGGGCACAGAGAGCTTAGAGAGTCACTTGAAATGAAGGAGAAACCTGGGGGCTAGCGAGGTAAAAAGAGATCACCCGCTGCAACAAATGGAAACCCCTTAAACCCAGCATGAAAGTATCTGCTATGGTAAGATGGCAGACCTGAGGCCATGGCACAGCAGATGAGGAAGCAAAGATATATTTAACAGACTGTGTCATTTGCGGTAAGTAAAATATTCCAACCTGTATAAGAACTTTATCACAAGAGCTTTAGGAGGAGAAGATTAGCATATGGTGAAAAAAGTGGGGGTTTTTACCATATGCCAGAGAAATAGAAGAAATCTGAAATTCAGAAATCCAGTTTGATGAAAGAGCGAAGGAGAAAAAGGGAAGTAGTAATACGAAGCTGAGAAATGGTGGAATGAGCAAGGCCAGACGACAGATGACAGAAAGTGAAGAGAAATTGGTGGTCTATGAGTGCAACAAGAGAAGCCAGAAAACTAAAGGAAAGTAATCTGAAAATGGAGTCTACAGTCGGGCTTGGTGATGCGAGAAAAAATTATAACAAAAGCATATATTTTGGGAAGTAGAAATGGAAGAGGAAATTGTAAAAGGTTCTATGATAGTATGGGCACAGAATATAGGCCATAATATAAATCTAGAGGAACAAGAACTGTAAATGAACATTGACCGCATTTAAAGAAAATCAATACAAAATGCTTTATAGGTGGCATTTAACACCAGCCAAAATGTATACAAATATGAAACCGGACTGTTGAAAATGTAAAAGTAAGATAGTACTTTTTATTATTTGTGGTGGCAATGCCCCAAAGTGAAGAAATATTGGGAACAGTTATTGAAATGGCTACAGGAGATAATGGGAAAACAAATAGAATTTAAACCTGAACTATTCTTTTTAGGAATAATCAGGAATAGGAATAATCAATCAAAAGATAAAGAAACAACTCAAATATATCATTTTACGCATAATAATAACAGCAGTGCTGGAAACTTAAAAATACACCAACCGATGAAATGATTGCACATAAGATACTGTAATGTGCTCACATTAGAATGTATAAGCTCACATTAGAAATGAAAGACAAGGAGGAAACAGAATTTTATGAGGTGTGGAATAAATGGTATAATTGGATAAAACAGAAAAATAAAAATGTATAGAAATAAATGTAAATAACTGTAAGAGATATATGACACAGTACTGTTAAAAATGTTTATTGATATGTAAATTGGGGGAAAAAAGTCTAGTCCTTTAGGTTGCATATTTAATCATAAATCTATTGTTGTCTCAATATTTAAATGTCACATTACATTAATTAGAATCATATTCCAGTATAAAAGTTACCTGAAGATAGAAAACTGAATTATAGATTAATTTGACTCTGTCAGCAAAATCACTGTTTTTTTAAAAAGAAAGTGAGATGACATAACTTCTAGATTTTTTTCCTCATTCTAAGCTGAGATTCCAGCCCTCACCTTAAGCATTAAAATGACCAGTGTCCTAACTTCATTTCAGCAATGCAGTCAGAAGGACCAGTTGAACACGTTCCAGTCTTTGGAAGCACAAGCGGATCTGTGCGTTCCACGAGCCCCAATGTGCAAACATCTCTTTCCCAGCCCATCTTGACGGTTCAGCAACAGACTCAGGCCACGGCTTTCGTGCAGCCTACCCAACAAAGTCATCCTCAGATCGAACCAACGACTCAAGAACCATCCCCAGGCATCATGGAGGTGGTGCAGAGCTCCCAGATGGAAAGACCTTCTACCTCAACAGCAGTGTTTGGCACAGGTTAGGTTTCTGAAAATCACCACATCTAGATTTAGTTCTCAAATATCCAGGAAAAAGCCTCACTTTGGCTGGGAGTTGAAACCCAACTACATTGTATCCAGATTAGGATAACAATATAAAGCAATAGCACTTAGAGTTAATATACTGCTTCACAATGCTTTACAGCCCTCTCTAAGCAGCTTACAGAGTCGTCATATAGCCCCCAACATTTTACTGACCTCAGAAAGTTGGAAGGCAGAGTCAACCTTGATATAAATGTTGACGGTGTAATATAAAATTAAGCAAGCGTTTTCGGCATTTTAGAAGTGTTGATTATAAGCAGCCAAACTGTTCATCAAAAGAAGAACTCCATAGCCACTATTTTCTTTCCTCAGATCTTTATTGTAATGTATTCTGCCCACGCTATGACTGAGATATGGATGAATGTGACTGAATGGTTTTTAAGACATGGGTTTTTAGGGTCATTTAAATTGGATTTTAGTATCTTTGAGCCGGGGTGGCGCAGCAGTACAGTGCTGTACTGCAGGCCACTGAAGCTGACTGTAGATCTGAAGGTCAGTGGTTCAAATCTCATCACCGGCTCAAGGTTGACTCAGTCTTCCATTCTTCTGAGGTGGGTAAAATGAGGACCCGGATTGTGGGGGCAATATGCTGGCTCTGTTAAAAAGTGCTATTGCTAACATGTTGTAAGCCGCCCTGAGTCTGAGGAGAAGGGCGGCATAAAAATTGAATGAATGAATGAATGAATGAATCAATCAATCTTTAATACGTTTTAGGTTTTGAATTGGTCTAGTTTTAACTTCAATTTCTAATATGCTATGTCTATGCATTTATTCTTACGTTGCAAGCCGCCCTGAGTCTCCCAAGAAGGGAGGCCTAGAAATCAAAATAATAACTAAATAAATAAGTATTTGACTAAAGAAAAACATGATTCTCTTTTAGTTTCAGCTACTCCCAGTTCATCTCTGTCCAAACGAACACGGGAAGAAGAAGAAGACAGTACTGTTGAAAATTCAGAACAGATTCCTGAGGAAATGGTTGAACTGCCTCTTGCAAAGAAATTGAGAACTGTGCAGAGAGTTGGACCAGAGGTTTGTAAGGGGAACTAATGAGCATCTCGGGGGGGGGGGGGGGGGGGGAAGGATGCAGTCTTAGATATTGGCCTTCAACCATTTTGAATATCAGACTGTATTAATTGTTGGATCTCAGGGTCATAGTATCTCCTTTTGCAACCTTCTGACAAGCAAAGTCAGTGGAGAAAGCAGATTCCTTTAACAACCCATTAGTAACTTAACGGCTACAGTGATTCACTTAATAACTGTGGCAACAATGGTCCTAAAAAGGGTCGGAACTCACTTAACAACCGTTCTGCTTGGCCACAGAAATGTTAGGTTCATTTGTGGTTATAAGTCAAGGAACTACCTGTACCATGTTTCTCATTAAACTTGCCTTATACAATATATTCATTTGTCAGATATCAAATGTCAAGTAATAAAGTGATTGCAGATTTAAGTGATCCATATTAGACCAGTTTTTAATAATTGAACACCTTCAATATTAATAACTGACCATGAAAGCTGTTATTTAAAACTTAAAAGGTTTGGCTTTCGTATTCATGGATCAGTAACAATATTAACTAAGATTTGCAAATTATTATTATTAAAATTTGCAAATTATTGCAATTGTAACTGTTGAATGATTGATGGATGGATGAATGTTTTTTATCATGGGGTTTTAACTTTTGTATCTTTTTTTTGTATTGCATTGTGGAGTCTGCGGAGAGGGGCGGCATACAAATCAAATAATAATAATAATTGTATTTTTCATTGTTGTTCACCACCCTGAGTCCATGAGGAGATGGGCGGCATATAAATGTAATAAAATAAATAAATAAAATAAATAAAATATTACAGTTTATAGTAATAGCCTCCGCTGTAAAATACTGTGTTTTTGATGTGCAGTGTATGTGATGTTAACATTTCGCAATTAACATCATACATTTCTATATTTCAGGAGGAAGTAACTGCAGAAGAGAGCACGGACGGAGAAATAGAAGCTCAGGCTTACAATCAGGATTCACAGGATTCCATTGGTGAAGTAAGTTCCCGATTGCAGGAACAATTTCCACATCTTATTTGTATGTTGTAACAACATCCAGGAATCCATGTGAAAGAATCAGGATTGCTTACCAATTTTTCTGTCATCAATAGTGTTCAAAGCCCCCCGCCCCTCAATCCTCATATAATTTTTAGTATAAGAGGATTTTATATAGGCTTTTAAAAAAATCCTTCAATAGCCATGCAGGTACTACAAGAAGAGAGAATTAAAGCAGCGACGCGATAGCACTTAAACTTATGTATCGCTTCATAATGCTTTTACAGCTCTCTCTAAGCAGTTTACAAAGTCAGCATATTGACCCCATAATCTGGTTCCTAATTTTACCCACTCGGAAGGATGGAAGGCTGAGTCAACCTTGAGCCAGTGAGAATTGAACTGTCGAACTGCAGTTAGCAGTCACTGAGCCTGCAGTACTGCACACTAACCACTGTGTCATCTCGCCTCTTCAGTGTATATGTATGTATGCATATATACATGATGTGTTTGTGTATAATACTGTACTTCTCAGTAGCCTTTTACTCAACTTCAGCTAGTCCTCACTTAGTGACCACAATTGGGACTGGCAATTAAGTTGCTAAACAGTATAGCCCAGACCTGGGCAAGATGCGGCCCAAGGGCCGGATGTGGCCCGCCCGCTGTCTGTGATCAGCCCGCAGAGGTCGGTCCAAGTTTTCTAGATAAGAACTGAGTGTTCAAGATATAATATATAATATATAATATATAATTATACATATAATATATAATATACTGTATAATATATAATATAACATAATATATAATTATAATTTATAATTATAATATAATTAACTCAGTTCTACTCAATAATATACAGTATTGGGTAGAACTGAGTTAATTATATTAGTCTGGCCCTCTAAAACCATCCCAATTTCTCATGCGGCCCTATGGCAAAATTAATTGCCCACTCCTGGTATAGCCTATATTAGTCATGCCTATTAATTGAAACTTCTGCGAGTTGGTGCAGATATTCCATCCTTCCTTGCTCTGGGGAAAGTTTTCTTTGCATTGCTGTTCTCCTGGCATGCATACCTGGTTTCTTACTAACTTCTTCCTTTAACTAGCAGTTCATAGCTCCACTCGGTGGATTTCTTTGCAGTAGTTAATTCCACTTTGGCATAAATATTTGGCATAAATATATGAAGAAAGAAGTTCTGAAATGGTTGGTCACATGACTTCAAGGTGCTTCATGCTTCTAGTCATGTTTATTCTTAAAGTTTCACACAATAGTTTTCATTTAACATATAGGCTTCAAAGTCACGGAAGCACAATAGTGGTCTGTGGGGAGAAGAGGACAAGGGAAGGGGGTCAAGTGATGACAGCAGTGTTGCAGTGGAAGCTCCACCCCTTTTCTACCTGCACTGTGATGTCACCTATTCAAAAGGGGCAGAGTTTGTAATGCAGACCCCCATTTATTACTAGTTTATTGCTCAAAATCAAAGCATGGCTTCTTTTGGGGGGCAGATTAAAGCCCAGTTTCCTATTTGCTACAGGACTTTAAAACTGAGCTAGTGAAGGTTTTAGCCCGATGAAGAATGTTCCTTCATTTGTGTGCATTTGTGAAAGAGAAAAAAAAAGTTGTGAGGATGGTTGTTAATAGTATTTCTTTTAATATCCCTGACCACTATTGCCCTCCTCTTTATTTGAAGGGTATCACGCAGGGCGAGTATACAACTATGGAGGATAGTGAGGAAACTTCTCAGTCCCTCCCTATAGAGCTTCAATCAGATCAGCAGAATACAACCTCATCCCAAGAGTGCCGGGGCAAGAGAGATGATGTCATTGTCATTGACAGTGATGATGAAGAGGATGAAGATGAGGAAAATGATGGTGAAGCAGAAGTAATTTGTACTACATTTATTTACTTATTTAGTTTGGGCCTGTGAGTGAAGAAGCAACTATTTAAAATGAAGAAACAACTATTTAATATCCCCAAATTCCTACAATGGCTCCTCAGTTTCTATGTATTGGCTCTCATTGAGTATTATTGTATTGCTTGTAGCTCTTTGCAGGCACTGTAGGAGCAACCCACCACTGGGTTGCTCCTACAGTGCCTGCAAAGAGCTACAAGCAATGCAATAATACTGCCAGCTTGGACTGGTTCTTTAGAACCAGTAGCAGAAATTTACTGCCGCTCACCAAACCGGCAGCGATGACCGGCGGTCCATGCTCCCGGACTGGTCCTCCGGTTGCCGCGGCCTGCAAAAAAAAACCCCTCTGCGCATGCACAAAGGTTTCTGCAGAGGGTCATTTTCGGGTATTTTGCACAATGTGGTGGGGGAAATGTGCACTTCCGCCATGATGTGAACCGGTAGAAAAATAAGTGGAACCCACCCCTGGAACAACCATTATATATCTTTACATGTCATTACATATCTTTAAAATCAATTAATACATTGGGCTTTGATATTTCTGAATCTGCTAGAAATAGTCTAAATCCAGCCTAATTTTCAGAGTAAATAGCAAGAACAAGGATGTACTTGGTTCTATTAGCTAATAAAAAGGGTGTACAGTGTTTCCTCGATTTTCGCGGGGGTTGCGTTCCAAGACCGCCCACGACAGTTGAATTTCCGCGAATATAGCGGTGCGGAAGTAAAAACACCATTTTTGGCTATGGACAGCCAAAAACTACCCCCACGCACCCTTTTTCAAGGCAGCGCAAGGAGCCCAGCTTGAAGTTGGGGGCGGGGAGCGATGAAAGTGCGGAGGCCGGCAAAGATTGTTTTAAATGTCGGCTGCCCCCGCCCCCCCCAGCGCCTCCGGCCCCCTCGCCGCTACCGCCCGCCCGATCCACCCCTCTCACCGGCTTTCTTGGGACACTGGTCCTCCTGCAGCAGCGCTGGCGGCTACGGCTTCTCATCCTCCTCATTCGGCCGGTAGCCACTCTGAGCGCTTTGAGAATGCCTGCCTCGCCCCTCTCACAGTCCCTTAGCTGAGAGCGCTTTTGTCCCAGCTATCAGCGAGGGGGCTGCAGGAGAGGCGGGGCAGGTGTTCTCACAGAGAGGGAGAGAGAGAGGGAGAAAGAGAGAGAGAGCAAGAGGGGGGAGAGTGGAAGGTAGAGAGAGAGAAAAAAATGATAGAAAAAGGGAGAAAAAAAGAGAAATGAGAAAATGATTGAAGCAGAGAATGACAGGAAAGAAAGAGAAAGAGAAGTGACTCTTGGTGATGACGTATGACGTCATCGGGTGGGAAAAACTGTGGTATAGGAAAAAAACCGCGGAGTATTTTTTAATTAATATTTTTTGAGAAACCGTGGTATAGCCGTTTCGTGAAGTTTGAACCCGCGAATATCGAGGGATCACTGTATTTTACTAATTTAAAAATGCATTTCCGTTTTATTTCTAAAAGCTACATACATTTTGAAAGGAAGGTTCTGCTAGTGCTCGGAGTAATTTCAGACATTTATCCAAGAACACACTCATAGTTTCATTTTTATGACCCATTCTGCCTTCTGTGATAATACTACTTTTATTATTTGAAATATCACATCTTTTACCGTATATACTCGAGTATAAGCCGACCCGAGTATAAGCCGAGGCACCAATTTTTGCCACAAAAACTGGGAAAACGTATTGACCCGAGTATAAGCCGAGGTTAGAAAATGCAGTGGCTACTGGTAACTTATAAAAATGGAAAACAATAAAATTACATTAATTGAGACATGTTTTAGAATATTTATTTTAAAGAAAACCAGTAAACTAGCTCTGTAAATTTAAAAGAGGGTAAACAAATTAACAATATTAACAATAAATTAAAAAGTAAAAAAAGTAGCTCGATCAGGAACAAAGCTAAAACCTAACAGTTAAAATCCTTCAAAACTGGATTCCTTCTCATCATTAATTGGATTTACATTATTGTTCTGTTTTTATATATGCTGTGAGCCACCCTGAGTCCTTGGAGAGGGATTGCATACAAATCCAATTAAATAAATAAACAAACAAACAAACAAATAAATAAGTGTATCCAAAGAAGAGCTTCAGCATTAGCTGCTGTGAGGTTATCAGCATAGAAAACCAAATAGATAGATAGATAGATAGATAGATAGATAGATAGATAGATAGATAGATAGATAGATAGATAGATAGATATAGATAGAAAGATAGATAGACAGACAGACAGACAGAAAAATAGATAGATAGATAGAAATAGATACAGATAGATAGATAGATATAGATAGAAAGATAGATAGACAGATAGACAGACACACAGACAGATAGAAAAATAGATAGATAGATAGATAGAAATAGATACAGATAGATAGATAGATAGATAGAAAGAAAAATAGATAGATAGAAAAATAGATAGATAGATAGAAAAATAGATAGATAGAAATAGATACAGATAGATAGATAGATAGATGATAGATAGATAGATATAGATAGAAAGATAGATAGACAGACAGACAGACAGAAAAATAGATAGATAGATAGATAGAAATAGATACAGATAGATAGATATAGATAGAAAGATAGATAGACAGATAGACAGACACACAGACAGATAGAAAAATAGATAGATAGATAGATAGAAATAGATACAGATAGATAGATAGATAGATAGATAGATAGATAGAAAGAAAAATAGATAGATAGAAAAATAGATAGATAGAAATAGATACAGATAGATAGATGATAGATAGATAGATAGATAGATAGATAGATAGACAGATAGATAGACAGACAGACAGACAGATAGAAAAATAGATAGATAGATAGAAATAGATACAGATAGATAGATAGATAGATAGATAGATAGATAGATAGATAGAAAAATAGATAGATAGAAAGATAGACAGATAGAAAAAGAATTCCTGTCTAGCTCTGCCTCATAACACATTATTAGATCCTATCCAAGCAAGGACAGCAACTACCACAAAATACCATTTTTTAAACAGTTTAAATCCTTTCAAAGGAGGGGGAGGAGAATCTGACAGCAGGGGGCCTTTTTAATCCGACTAAGGACAATGCAGAGAGAGCAAAGAATAGTTACTCACCATTGCTTTTTTCCCCTCTGGGTTGGAGCAAATGGCTTGAGGCAGGGAGAGGAACTACGGCGTGCCAGAGGGGACAAAAGCTGGTGCCTCCTCGCTCTGGCTCAAGCAATGGCGCCCTCGTGTGGTGACTTTGTCAATGACCCGAGTATAAGCCGAGGCTGTGTTTTTCAGCCCATTTTTTGGGCTGAAAAACTCGGCTTATACTCGAGTATATACGGTAATTCTCAAAGAAATATCCTTTTAGTTCCCAAAGACCATTACTTCGTTGCATTATGCATGGTTCAGCATACTTAGAGAAAACATTTATTTTTTAGGAATATGAAGATGAAGAAGAAGATGATGAGGATGAGGATGATGAAGACACAGGAATGGGGGACGAAGGTGAAGATAGCAATGAAAGCACTGGTAGCGTGGATGGTAATGATGGATATGAAGCAGATGATGCTGAGGTATGAATATTTGTTGCTAATCTGGATAAAATTAATGATTTTAAAAGTCACCTTTTATATGTAAATCTACTTTTTAAATAATTTTTAAATGATCGACTTTGTAAATCAACTTATTGGGGAAAATATTCACAGAGTTCTCATAGCACTGATCAAGACAGATAGCCATTTGGCTTGAAGCACTGGAGGGAATTTTTCAGCTCAGGAAGAATCCACATGAGGAAACTTCAATTTTTCCCCTCTATCCACCCCTGTTGATATTACAGCTAATTCCTAATACCACTCTTTAATTATTTCAGGGTGCTGATGGAATGGATCCCACTACAGAAACTGAAGAGAGTATTGCTGGAGGTGAAAATAGCCAGAGGGCAGCTGACTCCCAGAACTGTGGTATGATTAACCATATGTTTTCTCTAATAGTATGTGCTTGTTTAGAGGAAACAATCTTTTGGGTAGATTATTCACTAGTGGTATCTATGTTTCATGCCCTTGATTTTAGAAAAATGTGTAAATGGTTTTAAGTCATAGAAATCATTTTAGAATTTGATTGGGGTTTTTTTGTTTTTATTTTGACACATTGCTTTTGATTCTTTTTGCTGGATAAAGATCTAATTCCTTATCTCAACTAAGCAAAGATGCTTTAAAATCCCTGAAGGTTTAAAATCAGGCCCTGTGCCTTGACAAAATGTTCTTGTTATATGTTACCTCAAGGTTTTTTTGTTCATGATATAATGAAATAGGTGTTCCAGAAAATATAATCGAGTGTGGTTTAGGAAGCATGAAATAATCTGGAGTTACAAATGTGTCTTTGTAATTACAATTGTATATACTGTATACGTAATGTACATGTAGATGTAATTATACATATTTCTGTATCATCAGGCGATGGGAGCATAAGTACTGTAGAGTCTACATTCTCTCAGGAAAGCCCAAGAGAACAGCAACCAACCTCTGCTTCTGAGAGACAAGTTCCTCGTCCACCTCGACCTCATCCTTTACCTCCACGATTAACTATCCATGCTATTCCTGCTCCGCCTCAGGAACTGGGACCTCCAGTGCAGGTGCGAGAACCACAGGGAAGACTACTCTCAAATGTTCTTGCTCATGTGGCTTTGAAAGATTGCTCGTTGCTTATTTGTATCAGCAAAATACAAATCCTCTCTTGGATAGTTACGATGTAGTAAAGTCAAGTTTTATTTTTCTTTACAAATTTTAGAACATATTTGCACAAAAACAGAAATACAAATGCTCAGGATTTGGCATATATTACAAAATTTTACTTACTTACTTACTGTTCTATCCCGGGCTATTCAGATTGAAACGCTAAAATTTGAAAGGCTAAAACCCACGATTTAAGTTTGAATTACACTCTTTATATGTAAAAACAACATTTACAGGGAGAATTCAGTCTTTAAAAGTTCAAGGAATAGATTTCACTGCTATGAAGCTATCAGATAGGCCTCCCGGAAAGATGCTAGCGTCAGGGCTAATTGCATTCCAGCAAGATAAAAAAAGGCAGTATAAGGTCACCACATTCTAGCAGGCAGCTTCTATCAGATGACTTTTGCAGAGCAGAAATCAGATATTTGGGGGGAGCATTTTCTGGAATCCCAGATCTAACACAGCGTACATGAAATCAACGTTGAAACTCCACCCAGAATTGCCCAGAATCCTTCTCTTTTATACCTCCTGGGAATGGTTAAAACTACAAACTACTTCCCTTTACCATACAAGTGTTGTTGTCTGCTTTGTAATCTCCTGAATTGAGCATCTAAGAGTGGCTCATCCACTGTAATGTCACCTTTATCCTCTGACTCAGACCAATCCCCCATTGACATATCTGCCACCTCTGGTGGTTCCTTGGGTTTATCCAGGTCTATTTCTCCATCACTCTCACTCTCTGCATCAGCTGGCAACCCCACTGGCACAGGGTACCCAAAGGGGCCTGGCTTATCCTCCTCAGAATCTGATATTACCAGAGGTGGACAAAGTGGACAAGGAACACTTACAACACTTACTTACTTACTAATTAATTAATTAGATTTCTATACCACCCTTCTGAGACTCAGGGCAGCTCACTTTTAAACTAAAATATAAATGATAAAAAATATTATTTCTCCATATTTTTCCAATGGGCCCAATTTATAGAATGGTTTACCATGTTTGCAATTCACAACTCTAATAAAACATGTTCAACATGAATTTATTTATTTTATTTGTTTGTTTGTTTGTTTGTTTGTTTATTTATTTATTTATTTATGTTGGTCTATGCAGAGATTTCCCGCCCTATGTTAGTGAAGCTAGATGCTTAAGTTAGGATAGAGAGAGATAATTTTTTTAATTAAGCTGGAAGATAAGTTATTCAGTATTCTTTATAGCAATGTAAGATTTGAGCTCAAATTTCCTAGTTGTAGGATGCAATCCCATGTAGACCTATTCAGAAGAAAATCCTATTGAGCCCAATAAAATTCAGTAAGCAAATAAGCAATCTATTTACAAGCCCAAATGGGCAGTCTGGGGCACTTCAAATTATTTTTGCACTGTCATCACCCACACCTGCACAAGTAGTCACTGGAGCCAAACAAAATAATTGTTTTTCCTTTGATGTCTGGTGTTGTATCTTGCCCCCTGTTGTTATATACTACTAGTTGAGTTTTATTCTGGCCATTCCCCTTCCCAATTCAGACCTATTAGGCAAGGTTTTCATAATTTCTAAATTGCCTAACCCCAATGGGTTATCCAAAACATATCTGTGGACCTTTGCTCTGTGCTCTCCTGTTATCTCTCCTAAATGCATCAGCATAAGGATTGGTACTGTTTAAGGATAAAGGAGAAACAGAGTTCGTCTCTCATCTCTTTATGCTTCCTTTCCTATCAGATGATGTGGTACACCTAATGCTTGTTTATTTTGTGAAATTAATTATTAGATTTGTCAGTATATATTGTTTTTGTCACTGTTGTGAGCCGCCCCGAGTCTGCGGAGAGGGGCGGCATACAAATCTAATTAATAATAATAATAATAATAATAATAATAATAATAATAATAATAATAATAATAATAATTTGGATTATTTAAAAGAGGAATTTCATTAAAGTAACTCTTTACAGACAGGATTTTTCTAGAACAAGATTTCAAAGTGATCCAAATGGACCGTGATTTTTGTGGTTTAGAGTCTGAATCTTGTATAGTGTAGCATTTAGATTTTTCTGGATGTTACATTTCTCCTCGCCAGAAAAGAAATCCTTAAAATGCTTACACATGCTTATTTTAAGCAGAAATATATTTTTAAATGCTAATGTTGAGAATGTGTTCTGAGAAAATACATTAGAATTCATAGTCAAGTCTAAACTTACAATTTCAGACAACAGGTTATCAGGAAAATTGATTCAAAAATAAATATTTGCAGAACTGATAGTAGCTGACTTCGTATTTTCATTTTGTCATGTCTTGGAAAAGCAATAACCAACATAACACTGAATCATAAATCATTGTTAAACACTATGGCTAGGTGCATCTAGCATTTCAAGTTAAAATGAACTAAGTCAAATTTTGGAATAGCACAATGTAAGAATCAAATCAGTCTCAAAACTGAACAATATTCCCAACCCTATATTTTTTAAAAACAGACATTTTCTACTGAGATCACTGAAGCTTTTTATTTTATTTTATTTTCTTGGCTATATAGAGGATACAAATGACTCGGAGGCAGTCTGTGGGACGTGGACTCCAACTAACTCCAGGCATAGGTGGCATGGTAAGTAATTCCCATTTCTAAATACATCATTTGTATCTTACCTGTGTTACGGCAGGCCTTTAATTTACTGATCTGTTTCTCTGCACTGGGAAGGCAGAAATGTTCTTTGAAACAAGTTCCATTTTGGTTGAAGATTAAATAGTACGTGCTTGATTAAAAATAATGCAATAGGTTTTGTAATAAAGACATGCCCATCCAGTCCAATTGAAAATGGTCTGGGGATAAATACTGCAGCAAATACTCCCATTCCCAAGTGGACTACAGTGGGGCTTCCTCCCTGATGGAATTTAGAGGATTTCTCACCACTGAAATAATCTATTCCTCTTTCATTGAGATGGCATTGTTTGTCTGCCTGTACAATTTATTTTGTTACTTACCTTTGATAAAACTATATCAGTGATGGCGAGCCTTTTTTCCCTCGGCTGCTGAAAGTGTGTGCGCGTGCACTGTCATACGTTTGCCCGCAATGCCCACATCCATAATGCAATGCCCCTCCCACACGTCACGTCCCTGCACTTGCGTGCGTGACCCACCGCACATGTGCATGTGACACACACACAAGTGTTTTGGCATCATATTTCAAAACAGCGGTGGGAGAGGGGAAAATTCCTCACATCCCCAAACAAAGGGGGGGGAGCCTCCTTTCCCCAAGTGGTGCTATTGGGGGGGGGGGGAGCCTCCTTTCCTCAAATTAAGCTGGGGGGGGGGGAGGGAGGAAAGCCTTGCATACCCGAACAGCACTGGGTTGAAACCTCCAGAGATCTGGGAAGGAACGGGTGGAATTCAGCATGAAATCAGTACACTGATTCTTCAACTGAAACATTTTAGTTATAGAATAGAATACAATTCTTTATTGGACACACAGGAAATTTGTCTTTGGTGCATATGCTCTCAGTTTACATAAAAGAAAAGATACATTTGTCCAGAATCATGAAGTATAACACTTAATGATTGTCATAGGGGTCAAATTATTAATTATTCCAGAGTTTCCTCAAAGTACTTATTCACTAAGTTGTTCAGTAATCCAAAGCAGAGACTCTGCATATTTATAAAAGTAATGTAGCCTTTTAACAATTTGTTGGGGGGGGGGGGGCGGCGCATGGTATGACAGATGCTACTTTTAAAGGAAAACAATGCCAATAGCTGTTAATATGTCTTTCTAGCAGCAGCATTTTTTTGACGATGAAGACCGGACAGTTCCAAGCACTCCAACATTGGTCGTACCACATCGTACAGATGGATTCGCAGAAGCAATTCAGTAAGTGGATTCTGACCAACAAAAGACCAGCAAGCCTTTTAAATACCTCAGAATGTATGGATTTCTTCATTTGGTATACAGTGATCCCTCGATTATCGCGAGGGTTTCGTTCCAAGACCCCTCGCGATAATCGATTTTTCGCGATATAGTGGTGCGGAAGTAAAAACACCATCTGCGCATGCGCGCCCTTTTTTTCCATGGCCGCGCATGTGCAGATGGTGTTTTTACTTCCGCACCTGGGAAGACCCAGGGAAGGTTCCTTCCGCCGCCCAGCAGCTGATCTGCTCAGCAGCGCCGCAGCAGCGAGGAGCTGAAGATGGGGGTTTCCCCTTTGCGTGGGCGGCGGGGAAGACCCAGGGAAGGTTCCTTCGGCCGCCCAGCAGCTGATCTGCTCGGCAGCGCCGCAGCAGCGAGGAGCCGAAGATCCGGGTTTCCCCGCCGCCCACGCAAAGGGGAAACCCGGATCTTCGGCTCCTCGCTGCTGCGGCGCTGCCGAGCAGATCAGCTGCTGGGCGGCCGAAGGAACCTTCCCTGGGTCTTCCCCGCCGCCCACGCGCCGCTCGAGAGCAAGAGGGGGAGAGATAGAGAAAGAGAGAGAAGGAAAGAAAGAGATGAGAGAGGGAGGAAGAGAGTGTGAGAGAGGAAGAAGCAAGATAGAGAAAGAGAGAGAGAAAGAAAGATGAGAAAGGAAGAGAGTGACGTCATCGGGTGGGAAAATATTTTTAATTAATATTTTTTGAAAAATCGCGATATAGCGTTTCGCGAAGATCGAGATCGCGAAAATCGAGGGATCACTGTATATTAATTCTATCTCTTACATATTTGTTGGTTCAATTTGTATAGCCATTCATGTTACATACATGACTCATGGAAAAACAGAAACACAACCAAAGTCGTAATGATGACAAATATTTAAAAGCAACAAAAGCTATTAAACCACAGGACTCCAGTATTGAAAACCTTATTGAAATATATTTTCAGTTGCCAAAAATAATTTACTGTAACTGCTATAATTTACTGTAACTGCTATAATTTCAATTTTTTTCTACCTCACACAGTGATGTAGAATTAGTTACTCATTAGTAACTAATTAGCAACTAACTCATCAGATGAATAAAACAGAATGTAATCTGTCTTCCAGCTCTCCTCAGGTTGCTGGAGTTCCTCGGTTCAGGTTTGGACCTCCTGAAGATATGCCGCAAACCTCTGGCCAATCAGATCTTGGTCAACTTGCATCACAAGGAGGTACAGATATCTGCACTTTTGTTTCTCTTTTATAAATTTAGATGTTGTTTTATTTTGTTCTGTTCTGTTCAAGTCACTGTTGACTCTTAGTGACCTTCTGGAAAAGCCCCTGCAGTTTTCTTGACAAGATTTCAGAAATGATTTGCTAACTTCTTAGGCCTGACAGAGAGTGACCAACCCAAAGTCACCCATCTGGCTTTGCTCTTAGTCTCCTAGTTTCTTGCCTTATGCTTTAACCACTATATCAAAATGGCTCCCTTTATTTTTAGTACGCAGCATTAAATGTAAGTTAAAAAGAAATCAAACTGGAGAACCTTCTGCTACCATTCTAAGAGAGAAGTGCAAATAAATGCAAATGTGAAAAAAAAACCCTGATACCACTTTTTAGATCATTTACTGCCTTTTTAAAAGGACATATCCACACATTCCTCTACATTCGGTTAGGATTTGCACTAAGCAAATTCTATAAATCATTCATATGATATGGATATCAAATATAAATGGATATGAGACCGGTGAAATTCAACAAAAAATTCCCTAATGATTCTGTGGGCATGGTTTGGTGGGCATGGCAGGGGAAAGATACTGCAAAATCTCCATTCTCACCCCACTCCAGGGGGAAGGATATTGCAAAATTCCCATTCCATCCCCATTCCCACCCCACTTCTGGGGGAAGCATATTGCAAAATCTCCATTTCCTCTCCACTCCTGGGAGAAGGATATTGCAAAATCACAATTCCTTCCTCACTGCTGGGGGAAGGATATTGCAAAATCTCCATTCCCACCCCAGTCTTAGGCCAGCCAGAGGTGGTATTTGCCGGTTCCCTGAGCTACTCAACATTTCCGCTACTAGTTCTCCAGAACCTGTCAGAACCTGCTGAATTTCACCCCTGCTGTGAGAGTTCATATCCATCAAAATGAACTTTAGATTGCTAGTTATATTTTTTAATTAAAATTTTTGCATAATGAAAGTACACAAGGCAAAACAAACATAGAACACAAAAAAGGTGTTCTATACATCTCCTTTCTGTATCAAAAGTTGTTCTCGGAGCTTTAAATCTTGAATCTTATATCAAATACCTATACATTTACAACATTTCTAAGATATTCTTTACACACCCTACTTATTTATTATTTATCATTGTATTCCATTCACTTTATTACTTCAATTTTAGATTATTCTTTCCATTTACATATAATTTAGTTTAATATATTGTTTCTTTTTTCTAACCAGTTGTAGAATTTGTCCCATATTATGAAATACTCTGATTCTTCCTGCCCTTTTAACCTTCTTGTCATCATGTCCATCTCTGTACATTCAATACATTTTCCAATTACCACTTCTTCTTTGGAGATTACTTCACTTTTCCATTGCTGTCCAAAGGCTATTCTCGCTGCCATTAATATATGTACAATTAAATATTGAATTTCTTTTTTTTTTTTAAGAGAGAAAATACCTAATAAAAATAATTCTGGAGTTTTTTCAATCGCATTAGTCGTAATTTCTTTCAATCATTTTGCAACTGTATTACAATAATTTTTGGCTTTGGAACATGTCCACCATTGGTGGTAGAATGTCCCATTTTCATTTCTGCACTTCCAACATCTTGGTTGTACATTTGGGTTCATTGCTACTTTTAATTGTTACATTAACCCCAATATCTTTTTTTTAAAAGTCCAAATGGTTTCTCAGATAAATTCTGTTTTTTCAAAGTTTAGGTGAGTTTTGAATTGCTTTTAAAAAAAGGGCTTTTCTATTAAGGTACCATAGGATCAAATGTTTTCTTGGTTGAATATTGTGCCTTTGAGACGGCATCAAAGTATTTTTTATTATTATTTTCAAATTCCTGATAGGACTAGGAATGTATGAAACACCTCTCTTTCTTGCCCATGAAGAAGAATCAGGAGGTCGAAGTGTCCCAACAACTCCACTACAAGTTGCAGCACCTGGTGAGCTCAGTTTCTTTGGATTATGCATTCCTCATAGTGTCATTAGAGCAGACTGTTTGTTGACAGAAATTGAACTATGTGGTGGGAAACAGATGTTGATGCTTTTCATCCAAAGAAATATTGGCTGGTGGTTCTCAAGTTGAGGTTAAAAACAAAGAAATATGTGTAAGTAGAGGAGCAAGGTATCTGTGAGGCTAAATTCCTTACGATCTTGAACAAAGAATCCTTTATTTTTCAGGGAGCATTAAGGGCATTTTTGGAAAAAGCAAAAGCAAAAATCATAAAATATTAACTAATTTCTAGAAAAGTTATATTAAAGTATAAAAATTTATTATCACATAACAAAAAGTATAGTTTATGACATTCTAGTTTCCTCCACTACCTCTGATGCTGTTTCTATTCAAAAATAGATATCTCTTTTTCACGTAAAATCCCACAAATCACTAATTCATACTGATCCTCTCTCCTGCCTCCAAATCAATTCAATATAATTCAATATACAATTCAATCTTGGTCACTTCAAGGAAGGCAGAAGGCCATTTCTTTAAAACCGGAGTTCTTTTAAGCACAGACGACTATTTTTCTATAATTACACATATCCTGAAAGCAGTAAATGTGTTTTTGTTGCATTTGTAATACAGGGATAAGCAATTTTGGGGAAGCTAGGTTCATTTTTATCTTTTTAAGAGAATCCATGGTGGGTGGTGTGAAATTTGAGCGTGCTGGGCTTAGTTTGAGTGCAATATTATGCCTTTTCAGGGACTTGGTAAGATGCTACACTATAGGTATTTAACAATAGGAGCTAGAGAAGTGCAAAGGCAGTTGGTAGATTTAATATTTTGATGCTGCCAATTGTTCTGACTGGTATTCTAATTTCAAAATTTGGGGGGGTGGGGGGTTATTACAGCATTTGGTGTGATGGAGAGAGAGAAAGTGTCATCTTCTTGGAGAGGTTTGGCTTACATTCTGTTCTCCTCCCCACCCCCTTCTATTTCCAGTGTCTGTATTTACTGAAAGCACCTCTGCTGATGCTTCCGAGCATGCCTCCCAATCTGTTCCAATGGTTACAACTTCCACTGGTAACTTATCAACCACTTCAGAATCTGGAACAGGTGATGATGGCGATGAGGTTTTTGTGGAGGCAGAATCAGAAGGGTAAGCTTTCAGTTTTGGTTGGAAGGTTTCAGTTGGCTAAGATCAGGGGGTTTTTTGTCTGCAAATGACCTGAACAAGATGGGTACCATCTAAGTGAAATGTTGATGTTCTGATCATTCATTACCTACCACTGAATCTTGTATTTTTAAAACAAACAATATGGTGGTTTGACCTTCCACAATATCCCAATGTCTCCTAATATACTCTTAACATATGTTTGGACTTGGTTCTGGACTTGGTTCTCTACTTCCCAGTCTGAGAGCACTCTTAATCCCAATCTGTTTGGATAGGAGGTTTTGTGCCATAATAGATGGACAGAATTGCAATCGTACTTTCCTGGCCGGAATGACTTGCATCTGGACCTGCATCCTGCCAATTATTTATTAGTAGTAGTCTTTATGAATTGCTTTTCCTTTTTGATCCCTCTGCAGGAACATAGTCCTTATATAAAATTGCTAGATGGTTCCAGGAAGTGATTTGCAAGTTCACCAAGTTCATAATAGAAAATAGCATCAATAGCATTCTAATTCAGACTAGTTCTATTCTGATATTGGGGATATCGAAACTTTCCAACAGATAAAATTAGGAAACACCAGTAAATTATTTGGAGACATTTCTATGCACTGGAGTGATTTTTTTCCCTTTTATTCCAACTTTGTTGCAAAGGCTAAGTGTAGTTAATTCTTGATAATGGCATACTTTTTAAATTGATCACAATCTGGCTATAGAGCCAATTGAAGTAGTTTTGATAGATGGATTCAATAACCTCATTGCTAAGTTTTCCCAGTGTTGTTTTCCAGTTGAACTTTTTGCAAAACCGATTACATTTTCTTGGAACAAAGCATCATTATTATTTTGCTCAATTGTAGTACAGTAAAAATCAGCAGAGAACTGAGACAGAGCTGAGAAAACCAGTGAGAGAATCACTTCTATGCTTCTATTTTTTCTTGCTCCATCATTAAAGGGAACAATTTTTCCAAAATAAAAGCCTCCATACTAGTTCTCACAGATATGGTAACTGTTACTTTACTAGAACAATAAAGATGAAATTCAAGTTTCACCTGAATATGTGCCATCGCTAGGTGTGGGGAAACATAAACTATAGGCTGCTTTCAGAGTTAGGGTTTCATAGTTTTCTGAGTAAAATTAAGCTATTTCAGAGGGCCTTAAAAACCTGGCTGTTCCCCAGGGCTCTGAGATAGGCTAGTTGAGGCCTGTTATGGAATGTATTTGTATATATGTGTTGTTATTGACATTTCTTCCCTTTGCATCGCTTTTGTTCTAGAATTTCTTCAGAGGTAGGTCTAGACATTGACAGCCAGCAAGAGGAGGAATCATCTCAAACTCCTGATGAATCAGATCTTCCTTCTACCAGTCAAGATCCTCCTTCCAGTTCATCTGCAGGTATATATAACTCCCATCAAATCATAGATCTAGAGAACCATCATTTGAAGTACAGGTAGTCCCCACTTAAACACTGGAAGTTATGATGGAGCCTCCAAAAGCTACTTAGGATCCAGTTCTGGAGGTCCAATGGCTGCACATATCTCAGCAGTCACATGACTGCATTTCAGGTGCTTGTCAACTGGCTCATCTATATGGCCGGTTACCACGTTTGAGTTCAATATGATTGTGATTTAGGAATGTTTTGCCAGTTTCCAACCAAAAAACCCACCACCACTCATGGGAATATATGGATTCACTTAATTATGGCATTCATTTAATGACTAACACAAAAAACATAAAGCTGGGTCTGGTCAGGTTGGATGCCTTGACTTAATAACTGTCATGACTCATGATGGAAATTTTGGTCTACCTTATGAAACTAAATTGAGGACTACATACACTTGTGAATTTTCTTTGATGTGGGACATCAAACAAAGAATAATTTAGCCCCTTGATGGTTTTGTATTTTCCACCATTTCAGCTTTTATTGTAGAAAAGATTGCAGTCTGTAGATATGAAAAGGAAAGATTCTCACTAATCATTCTCTGCCACTTTAAGATCCATTTGTGCATGAACTCTGGTCATCAATTCTCTAAATTTTGAAGAAACACTTAAAAAAAAAAGTATACAGGAATTATGCTTGTATTTTCCTTCATTGAAGTTCCATACAAAAATAACAATTCATCTGGTCTACAAAGTTGCATGTAATAAAAAAAATCTGCCACTTATTTCTAGTTGAAGATTTTATTTGTTATACCCACACAGTCCTGCAGTACAAAAATCAAGAATAATACTTCTATTACCATGAAAAAAATGGATACCTCACTATTTCTTTTCCAGATACAAGCAGCAATCATCCCAAACCCTTCCGACGTGTTAGGCTTCAGCCTCCAACCTTAAGGGCTGGAGTTCGTGGTCGTCAGTTTAATAGACACAGGGGTGAGTATATTTCAATCTCAATGGGCCTTAAATAAGTTACATTACTTACTGTTGAGTAAAGTTAAGTATCCATACAGAGTAGAAATTTTGAAATACTGTATGTAGGATTCTGACCTCTGCTAGCTTATATATGGTAAGAGAAGGAATAACAGATCTTGGGGTCAGAGTGAAAAGAAGGATCAGCCTGGAATCCCTCCATAGCCACAAGCAAACTTGGTCTAATTCCCCTTAAATGCCATTGACCATTATCTAATTTATGCAGGTGCTGACCCTTAATTGAGAAGACTCCTTGGTAAATCAGCTTAATCGAACCTTCATATTCATGCTTTAAATGTATATACCAATTGAGCGAGTTGTTTACAAAGAAAATGAAAACATTTAAAGAAGATGAAGAATAGTGTAGTAAAGAAAAGGAGTGGTTCAGTGGTTAGAGTGCAGCACCGCAGGCTACTTCAGCTAACTGATAAGCTGTAATTCAGCAGTTCAAAACTTACCATTGGCTCAAGATTGACTCAGCCTTTTATCTTTCTGAAGTGGGTTAAATGAGGACGCAGATTGTTGGGGCAATATGCTGATTCGGTAAACCACTTAGAGAGGGTTGTAAAAGCACTGTGAAGCGGTATATAAGTCTAAATGATATTGCTATTGCTATATGATTCAAAAGTAAATACCCCTCAAATAATAGCAATAGCATTTAGACGTGTATATGATTCATAGTGCTTTTACAGTCCTCTCTAAGTGGTTTACAGAGTCAGCATATTGCCCCCAACAGTCTGGGTCCTCACCTTTGAAGGATTGAAGGCTGAGTCAACCTTGAGCCGGTGAGATTTGAACTGCCAAATTGCAGTTATCAGTCAGCTGAAGTAGCCTGCAGTGCTGCATTCTAAAATACATTATTAGATGGACAATAAAAGAAAAGGTGAGTTCTAAGCTGAAGCTTTTTTAAAAGTTGAGAATCTTGTTAGAAGCAGCATTTGCTTCTAATATGGATGTTAATTTCACTTAATGGTAACTTGCTGTAATTTCCAGAATTCCTAAAACTTGATCCCATTTTTAGGATTTAGGATATTCCCCATTCAACTTCCAGATCTTGGCTTGATTAAGATAGGTGTAATTGAATAGAATTCTCCAATCCAAATTGAGGATGTGGTGGCTGTTAAGATATTTTGATGATCTTATTTTGATATTTGATTAAACTATCAAGAG
Organism: Erythrolamprus reginae; assembly: GCF_031021105.1. Lineage (NCBI taxonomy): Eukaryota > Metazoa > Chordata > Lepidosauria > Squamata > Dipsadidae > Erythrolamprus > Erythrolamprus reginae. The sequence continues at coordinate 103,463,101 of NC_091952.1, read as the reverse complement.
GCAAATGAAACAAATATATATATATAACTTGCTGTATCTTTCTTGCAGGTATAACTCATGCAATGGGCGGCAGAGGAGGCCTGAACAGAGGCAATATTAATTAAATGCTGTACAAATTTTGGAAATGGTGTATACGGTTTAGTCTGCCTTTATTTTGCATTAGTATAATAGCTGCCAAGCTTAAAGCAGTCTTTTTTTAAATGTTAAAGAAGGATTGTTGTATGAACATTTGATTTTCTTTTATTAATAAAAACTAGAGAAACTGTCACACAAAAGCATTTCTTTCGGGTTGTTTGAATTTCTAAGTTATTCTTTAGGACACTTGTACCAAGCGTTGGACACAGTTTGCCCAGTTTGCCTTGTAACTGGTCTTGCTATTCTGCTGCCCACATCCAAGCTGTAGTAGTTATCTGAAAGGGAATGGAACAGGAGAACCAGGTTGTTAAATCACACCATACAAGTATTAACAGTTGAAAAACAATTGATCGTGTAAACCCTCAAGATGGGCCTCTCTTTCCATGCAATTTCGGTCATTTGGAAAGAGTAATAAGAAAGTTCCTCCTGTCTTATTGCAAAGGAAACCTTGGTGTCATTCATAGATTCCTCCAGTGGATAGATAGCATCGAGCAATTCAAACGATTGGAACATGAATTGCCTAAGGTATATGGGGGTGAATTTCCAGTTAGACAAAAACTCTAAAAAATTCAGTCATCAAAGCAGGGCAGAGAAGGGGCTTTTACTTATTTTTTGAAATGCATAAGGCAGCTTAAGGTTTCCTTTCAGCACCAGGCTCTTGAACAATAGAGGCTTCCTTCAAAAAGCTCAGGGAAAGAAACCTAGTTTATCAAATAGCTCAGTGATGATGTAACATGCTAGACATTTTAAAGAGGATGGAAGAAACTTCTTGACCATTTTAAACTTGCAAAAAATAAATGCAAGCTCTTCCTACCTCAATGTGAATACTTTTTGTTTTCTACCCAGAATGGACAAAGGCTAGCCAACTATGGTTATTATCTATTGAAATTAATGGTTCTATGGAGAGCAAAATATCCAAGTTCAGTTGCAGCATGATCCATGGGGTTGAATTTAGTATCCTGTATAATCCAGCGCTCTCTTGATTTTATATCTCACACAAAGTCATGTTTTTTTTCTTTTTAATTTGGCCAACTCCTAATTTAAAAAATCCAGTTTTAAAACATCAGTTGCAGGGAAAAATGTTTTACACTATAAAACACTTACTATGCTAAGACACAGTGACTATTAGAAAGTGAACAATAGGACTGTTTTGTTATTTTGAATGGTATAAATGATATAAAGGCATATTTCTAAAGAAAAAAATCACTGTAAGACTAGTAGTTCTAAGCTAAAGAAATAGATAGAGCTGAATTTTTCCACTCTATTTCTTTTCTGAACAGGTGACAACTTTGTTCCTAGATGGTCAGATTAGTAGTTCAACAAAGGTCAGATTAGTAGTTCAACAAAGGAGTTACTCAGAATATTAGGATTGTATACACTAGAAATTCTTTAAAAGCTTTCTGGAAGAAAGTAATGCCTATCCACTTCCATAACTCTGTCAAGAAAATTGCATGGATGTGATTCTCAGGAGTCAAGCCAGACTTGAGAACTTTTACTGAGTTTCTTGATGTTCTTTGTATGCAGCACTTAGCACCCTACGAAAGAATGCAGTTCCATTCACCGAAAAACATTAGTTATCAAGTATACGTTATATATACATACAATAAAAGGGCTGTAAAAATGGCTACTCAGCAATTATTTCATATTTGAAATTCATCTGTTTTTCTGTTTAAATAATTTCTAAAACTGGAGTACTTATTAACATTTTTCATTCGCCTTTCAAAGCTATGTTTTTGTCCAGCAAAAAAAATCCAACATGTGAATTAGCCTCAAATATCTGGCAGCATCTGAAGTGACCATCATAGCTACAACATACCTTTAGCAAATGCATAGTAATCGTATCCATCCCCATTCTCCGCATTAGGAACAGAAATAACAGAATTAAATTCTTTTGGAAATCCTCTCCAGTATGAGGTAATTTTAACCTCTGGCTGCAGTACTCCTGTAAACACAAAACAATCTCTCTTGAAATTATGATGATGATATAAAACCATTCAGAAGGTATTTTAATGGCATACAAGCCCTGTAGTAAAATGTTTAAAGAGCAAGATACGTATAATCAACCGCTATATAAGGCTGCTTCATTTGGAGCTTATTTTTGGAGCTGTAGCATTGCGCAACCCAATTAACCATAGCCTCTAAAAAAGGGGGGAAAAGGACCATGCCTGTCGTATGATGGGTGATCCGAATGACTGGGTATCGCCTTATCTGGATGCTTCGGAAGATCTGACGAGATTGTACGGCACGTCCAAAGCGCCTCTGCCTCAGAACCACAGTCTTTGGTTTATAAGCTGGATAATTCACAGTTACCACTTTCTTCTTACACTTCTTTGGTTTTTGCTTGTAGATATATTGTTGAACGTTGCCACCTACAGTATAAAAGTAATGCAATAAAACCTAGTTTTTAAAGATCTAGCATAACAACTGATTACATTTCACAAATGACATAGATTGTAGGAAATTAAATATACAAATTTAACTGCCTTGCCCTAACTGCATGGCATTGGACCAGATTACCTCCGGAACCGCCTGCTACCGCACGAATCCCAGCGACCGATAAGGTCCCACAGAGTTGGCCTTCTCCGGGTCCCGTCGACTAAACAATGTCGTTTGGCGGGCCCCAGGGGAAGAGCCTTCTCTGTGGCGGTCCTGGCCCTCTGGAACCAACTCCCCCCGGAGATTAGAACTGCCCCCACCCTCCCTGTCTTTCGTAAACTACTCAAGACTCATTTATACCGCCAGGCATGGGGGAGTTGAGATAGCTCTTCCCCCAAGGCCATTACAAGTTATGCATGGTATGTTTGTGTGTATGTTTGGTTTTATAATAGGGGTTTTTAGTTGTTTTTTATTATTGGATTGTACATGTTGTGTTTATTATTGTTAGCCCCCCCGAGTCTGCGGAGAGGGGCGGCATACAAATCCAATAAATAATAATAATAATAATTATTATTATTATTATTATTATTATTATTATTATTATTATTATTACTTATTATTCAGTGGATTTGTACATTACTGTGTTGACTTGAGGGAGGTGCCTGGATGGAAATGTTGCTTCTTGTAGCTAAACTGGTAAATGAACGAGGTGGTCCATTAAATCAAAAAGGAGTAAGTATCCTACAGCTACTTTGAATTCAAGAATAACTGTGACATGAAGACAGTATTGTTTTTATGTGATAGAATGAATGCAGGTAAAGAAACCAAATAATATATTTGATAAGAGGAAGGAGCTTAACAGTATTAAACAATAACCAGACTTAAAAATACATATTTAAATTGTTAAAGATATAGCCATTTAAACTCATGATAAATGAGAATAAAGTAACACCATTTTTTTAAGTTTTAGGTTTGTTTTTTAATCAGAATGCTACAGATGCTACTTTAACATTTTCCCACATGCATGAAATGTCTAATACTCATTTGAAACTGACTGCTACTATGCACCCTCCCATCGCTTCCATTTGAAGCTACTTCTTTCTTGCTGATTTAATCAAATCACTTATTTGACTTAAGCATCGAAGATTGTCGTTTTGTGCTGAATGATAGCTCTACCAGCAAGAGAAAGAAGCCCACAATGTAATATTGTTCAAAGAAATCAGCTTCATTCCTCAGGTTGTAACCACACTTTCCCACTGAGTCCTCTGTATTGCCCCATTGTGATGCAGGGATGCTCCTAGGAGAGGGCAGAAAAACATCAGGAGCAAATAAATGTCAAGTGTTATAAATTCCCAGCAGGAATATTTGGGAAGGTCATCCCACTGCACTGCTAAAAATCCCACTGAAGGTGCAGCCACCTTTATTGGGCAGAAGCCCTATAAGAAAATGATGGAGGCAAATGATCACTTTAATTACCTTTGCCACCGGTTTGCATTGCGACATTTCGCATATGTCCTCTGATGCAATTTCCCTTTTGTGCATGCTCTGAAAGGGGATTCAACCCGAAACACAACTGAGGAGCTGATCAGTTGTGCTTCGTGCGAAGAAATAAAGGTCAGTTTTAACCCGGGGTGGGCAGGAGTGCTTTTTTTTCACAGCACACAAAGAAAAGAAGCCAACCAAACACAGTAAAATTGGGTTCAAATGCAGAAAAAAAGATGGTGGTGGGCACAGACAGAACTGGATCATTATGCCAGTAGTATATCAGTGGGTGGCTAAAAGTTTGGGAGATCTGGTCTGAACTGGGAGGAACCCACCCCTGTCACAATGGCAAAAGCATCAATTCAAACTACACATGGGAAAAAACAGTGGTAAACCACTCCAGTATTTTTACCAAGGTGACCACACAGATAGAAAATATAAAAGGATTTACCACTTCTTGAATGCATTTGATAGGCACAACAGACTTACCTTCTTTGAAAAAATGTACAGATTCTGGCCTGCTTCTGTAGTGAGCCACCGAAAGACTTCCCGTAATTTTTCCATTCAGTCCTCCGAATCCTTTTATAATCAGTTTAGGATAGCCAGTATCCATTACATCATTGGTGAAGCGCCAGTATTGGGCCCCCTGAAAAGTGCAATGCTAGCTGAAGTTAAACAAACACCTAAAGCCTATGTTACATTAGATTCTGATGCAACTTGTAATTCGTTCATGAAGAAATGTAACAAGGGGCTTGAAAGATTTTTCTTCTATAGAGAAAAACATGGTCGCATAGCGTAAAAAAACAACTACTGGGATTTATTTTATTTATTTATTTATTTATTTGTCCAAACATTTAACAGGATAACAGGTCCATACATAAACATAAACAAAAGCAAAGTAGGTATAGGTAAATCTGGACAACAGGATAATAGGACAGGGATGGTAGGCATGATGGTGTGCTTATTCATGCTCCTTACAGATAGACCTTTTAGGAATGGGATGAGATTGACTGTAGACAGTCTAAGGTTAAAGTTTTGGGGGTTTGGGGAAGAAACTACAGAGTCAGGTAGTGCATTCCAGGCATTGATCACTCTTGCTGAAGTCGTATTTTCTGAAGTCGAGTTTCGAGGGGTTTACATTGAGTTTGAATCTTTTGTGCAGATGTGTTTTTGTGATTGAAGCTGGAATAGTCATTCACAGGTATGACATTGTGGTAGAAGATTTTATGAATTACATTATTATTATTATTTTATTATTATTTATTAGATTTGTATGCCGCCCCTCTCTGGAGACTGGGAGCGGCTCACAACAGCAAAACACAGTACAAATCTAATGATTGAAAACAGTTAAAACCCTTAATATAAAACAATCATACATCCCAAACAAACCGTACATAAAACGGAACGGCCAGGGGGAAATCAATTTCCCCATGACTGATGACAGAGGTGGGTTTTAAGGAGTTTGTGAAAGGCAGGTATGGCGGGGGCAATCTTGATCTCCGGGGGGAGTTGATTCCAGAGGGTCAGGGCCACCATAGAGAAGGCTCTTCCCCTGAGTCCCACCGGACGACATTGTTTCGTCGACGGGACCCGGAGAAAGCCGACTCTTTGGGACCTAATCGGTTGCTGGGATTCATGCGGCAGAAGGCAATCCCGGAGGTATTCTGGTCCGATGCCATGAAGGGCTTTATAAGGCATAACCAACACTTTGAATTGTGACCCGAAACTGATTGGCAACCAATGCAGACTGGGAAAGCCCATGATTGCTCTCGCAGTTGCATTCAGCACGAACTGAAGTTTCCGAACATTCTTCAAAGGTAGCCCCATGTAGAGAGCATTACAGTAGTCGAGCCTCGAGGTGATGAAGGCATGAGTGACTGTGAGCAGTGACTCCCGGTCCAGATAAGGCTGCGACTGGTGCACCAGGCGAACCTGGGCAAATGCCCCCCTCGCCACAGCCAAAAGATGGTTCTCTAACATTAGCTGTGAATCGAGGACGCCCAAGTTGTGGACCCTCTCTGAGGGGTTAGTAATTCCCCCCCCCAGGGTAATGGACGAATAGATGTCATTGTCCTTGGGAGGCAAAACCCACAGCCACTCCATCTTATCAGGGTTGAGTTTGAGTCTGTTGACACCCATCCAGACCCTAACAGCCTCCAGGCACTGGCACATCACTTCCACTGCTTTGTTGACTGGACATGGGGTGGAGATGTACAACTGGGTATCATCAGCATACTGATGATACCTCAGACCATGCCTCTGGATGATCTTGCCCAGCGGTTTCATGTAGATATTAAATAGCAGGGGGGAGAGGACCGACCCCTGAGGCACCCCACAAGGGAGAGACCTCGGGGTCGACCACTGACCCCCCACTAACACCGACTGCGACCGACCAGAGAGGTGGGAATAGAACCACTGAAGAACAGTGCCTCCCACTCCCAACCCCTCCAGCCGGCGCAGAAGGATACCATGGTCAATGGTATCAAAAGCTGCTGAGAGGTCAAGGAGCACCAGGAAAGAGGGTAAACCCCTGTCCCGGGCCCCCCAGAGATGATCCATCAACGCAACCAAAGCAATTTCCGTGCTGTAACCGGGCCTGAAACCCGACTGCTGGGGACCTAGATAATCGGCTTCTTCCAAGGACCGCTGGAGCTGGAGCACCACCACCTTCTCGACAACCTTCCCCATAAAGGGAAGGTTGGAGACTCGACGATAGTTATTAAGTATGGCTGGGTCCAGGGAAGGCTTCTTGAGGAGGGGGCGTACAAGTGCCTCCTTATAGGGTGCTGGAATGGACCCACTCTCCAAGGAAGCATTGACAATCTCCTGGACCCAGCTCCGTGTCACCTCCCTGCTGGCCGAAACCAGCCAGGAGGGACACGGATCCAGTAAGCAGGTGGCGGAACTCACAGCTCCAATGGCCTAGTCCACTTCATCAGGTGTCACCAGATCAAACTCTTCCAAGACAGGTGGACAAATACATGCCCCAGTCACCTCGACTGACTCATTGTCAGTCGACTCTGCTTTCCAATTGGAATCGAGGTCAGCCCGGATCCGAGCGATTTTATCAGCGAAAAATGAGTTAAAGTCCTCGGCACTATGCAAGGGCTCCCCAACTCCCCCCTGGTTAAGAAGGGAGCGGGTCATCCTAAACAGAGCGGCCGGGCGAGATTCCATTGATGCAATCAAGGCGGCATGGTACGGGCATCTTGTCGCCTTGAGCGCCACTTTGTAAGTCTTAATATGAGCTCTTACAAGTGTTTGATCGGATTCAGACTTACTCTTCCTCCATCGCTTCTCTAGACGTCTCTTCTGGCGTTTCAACTCCCGGAGCTCCTCGTTGAACCATAGGGCTCTACAGGGTCTAGTGCCACGGAGAGGTCGCAACGGTGCAATCCGTTCGAGAGCCTCGGCTGCAGCCTTGTTCCAGGCCTCAGCAAGAGACTCTGCCGAACTGTGGATGAGTGTATCTGGAATAACCCCAAGCGTCCTCTGAAAGCCCTCTGGGTCCATCAGGCGTCTGGGGCGGAACTTCTTAATTGGTTCCGCCTCCCTGCGGGGAAGGATTGGAGCCAGGAAGTTAAGCCGCAGTAGAAAATGATCTGACCATGACAAAGGCAGCACTTCTAAGCCCCTTAGTCTCAGATCATTACTCAACTGCTCAGAGAGGAATATCATGTCGGGTGCGTGCCCCCCCCCTCATGATTTATCTACCATGCATATAGATTTGCACCAAACCATACATGCTTTTGTTTTTTTAACTAAAACTTTAACTAAGGACTCTTAAGTGTATCTTACATGCAGTGAAGGGCTACCAAAATTTTTACTACCACACTGTGGGCATGGTTTATGCAGGATGCACTGCATTTTCTTTCAACATCTTTCATTGCAAATTGAATGTTTTGGCATGGAGCTCCATTTTTGCTATCCCACTGTGTTCCCCCCCTCCCCCCCAGTCCGGGAAGTAGCCCACCCCTGCTTACATGATAAGTGGTTGAACTTCTCCATTGCTGGTAATGAGGACTAGTTTGATTGGCATCTCACCAAGAAAATTCTTTTAAATTTTTCCTGTTTCTCAGGACATGAATTACCGGTATTTATTTATTTGTTTTTGATTTGTGCCAAGATCATATATGTTCATGCATAAGCCAGACCCATGATTTCTCTAGCAAAGCCAATTCTTTTGATGTCTTCAAAAGAAAATCTGATAATTTTTAACACGTTGCATATAATATAAATGAAGTGTGGTGGGTTTACTTGATCATCTTCTGTTGAACAACAATATCTTGTTTTCTGTTGTTTCATGTAACATTTCAGATTTTTTTTAAAAAAATACACTGCACAGTCTTTCCATTTCTTAACTCTTATGGTACTAAGACTCACATTGTGGAAACGAAATATGACTTACCTTGAAAAAGAAGGTTTTGCCATCACAGTTACATCTGGAGAACACTGTGTCAATGGGGGAAGGGATATGCCATCCCTCGGAGATTTTACGAGGTTGAGGGGAGGGTGAGCCTGTTCCATTTAGCAGCCAGTAGTAATGACCTGCAAAGCCAAATAACTGTTAGTGTTACAGAAAGAGAAACAATATATTAATACTCAACCATGAGGCTCTTTCAAACAAGGCAGATTTCACACAAAATAGAAATTTGTGACAGGTGAAATGGTGGATGACCCATAGTGGCTTGGGCAACTAGTTTGTAGAATTCTATACAAACTTCACTCGTCCAGCCTCCACTTGCGTTAAACTATTATTTCAAGAGTCGCCAAACAGAGAAGGCTGAGTTTGGGTAGTTTATGAGGATTGTAAATCTTCTCTACCAAAGTTAATGGTTTGTTTCCAAGTTGTTCCAATTCTTGAGAGCTCATTCTGAGAACCAGCATGTGAATATCAGTAGTGGGTTCTAACACCAGTGATGGGTTCCTTCCAATGAAATCCAGAGCAACGCACTGGTAGGAACCCACTGATGACACATTTTTTGTCAATTTTTTCCCAGGATCTCCATGTCGGAAGAAATCCTCCCGCCCACCGTCATCTTAATGCCGACCTTTATTCTTTGTCTGAAGCACAGCTGAGAAGTTCCTTTGTTGTGTTTTGGCTTGTAGTCTGGTCCTGAGAGTGTGGGGAAATGAAATTGTGCAGTGGGATGCGTGCCTGGATGCGCACCGGTAGCAAAATTGAACTGGAACTAGCCTTAGTCTAAACCTGATTACTATTGGTTCGTGTGCATGCTTTTGCACATGCGCAGAAGCATCCCAGGTGGGTGGGCGGAGCCTCTTGCCACCGCCACTACCAATTTGCAAAACCAGGCCAAACTGGGAGCAACTCAACGATTGTGAATATATCTCCTGATGAAGTTAGAGAAGGTCCACCAACCACCATATAACTTCACCCTGATATGTGGATGAAATGTTCATAACAAAATGCATATTTTAATCTGTAATATCTTGTCCAAAATGTAAGCTCTGTTATGTGCGAACTCACCTCTGAACACCGCAAGTGATCCATTTTGTAGAGGGACAATCCCATCTACAGGCTTCTTATTACACAAGTTCATCTCTTCTGGTACATCTAATAAGTAATTAACTTTTTTTAGTTTTAAAATCCAGGTTTTTAATAATAAACATTGTTTATCAAAATGCAATATCAATATAAATATAATTTAAGAGTTGGTGATAATAGATTTAAATAAAAATGAATTCCCAAGCTTTCCATCTCACAGAGAGAGACACACACAGAGAGAGACAGAGAAACAGAGTGTCAGAGAAACAGAAAGAGAGAGAGACAGAGACAGAGACATACGTAATGTTCCTAAAAGTAAAATACAGTACTTTGAATTAAGGTGTAATGCATTGGCTCTTTCACGAAATTTTCAGATAAAGGTTCTTATGGTATATTCTGTTTTTGGAACATACAACTTATATAATTACCAATGTGCTTAATCCAGATACGTTACGTAATTTAAAAGGGCACTGCTTGGTATCTTATTTTCTATAACATTTCAACTTTTTATATTTAGAAAAATATAGCTGGTTTTGTGTCATTAATTCTGTATCAACTGTGGAAATTTGTTGGGAAACTCGGGTGTGGATAGTGAGGTTCCATTTACTTTGTCAAATATTTCCTCTGTCAAACTCTTTCTAATTTGAGAATAAATTAGAAATGGAAAAAAATGCTAAAGAAATATGGCATTCTGGTGAAGCATTAGTTCTCCAAACAGGACCTAAGACACCCACCTAGCTTTCATGCATAAAGGAAGTATAGAATTTACAATCTCCTGTATTATAAACTGATACTTTAATTACTATACCAAACAGGTTCTTTAAATGTATGAGCAGTTACTTAGTTTATTAGTAGTAAATACTTTTTTTAGTCAAAAGGTTTGCCATTTACCATCTTTGTCTTGGATTTACAAAGCTTTCTCCAAGTGAATTTCACACAAGGAAACTCAATGGGGAAGTCAGAAGTTGGAAGTTGCTCCGACTGCTTTTTTACTCACCCTTGCTCATTATGTTTCTCTGTTTAGCTAACGATATATCTCTGAAAGAATGACTGAATGTGTTACGAGTTATCAATAAATAGCTGAAGCCCTTATTAAGCCACTCATTAAATATATATTGCATTTTCAAAAATGCCGCCAAATTTGTTCATCAAAACTAGATCATAACAATAGTTCAGTCACATTAATAGTGTTTATTATTATTATTATTATTATTATTATTATTATTATTATTATTATTTATTGGATTTGTATGCCGCCCCTCTCCGTAGACTCGGGGCGGCTAACAACAGTAATAAAAAACATCATGCAAATCCAATACTAAAAACAACTAAAATACCCTTATTATAAAACTAAACATCCATACAAACAAACATACCATGCATAAATTATAAAGGCTTAGGGGGAAAGAATGTCTCAATTCACCCATGCCTGACAACAGAGGCGGGTTTTAAGGAGCTTACGAAAGGCAAGGAGGGTGGGGGCAATTCTAATCTCTGGGGGGAGTTGATTCCAGAGGGTCGGGGCCGCCACAGAGAAGGCTTTTCCCCTGGGCCCCGCCAAGTTTAGATGCTTAGCTATGGTACTTTAAGAAAGAGCAGGTCAATCAATCTTTCAATGATCTCTTTTAGAGGCAATAGTATTTTCTAAATATGTTCCTCTCAAAATGTCAAGTCACATAAGGCTACAGTTAATAGGAATTGTAATATAATGCCTGAGGCCTGGAACTTGTATCTCAATTTAATCATGAAATTTGAAGATAATATTCTGGTAATTGCTTTTTTTTTTTTCAACTTATCCCACCATAAAATACAGGTGGGGGAACTATGTTGAAGTTAATAGAAGAAAGGCAAAGTACAAGAGAAATAATGGCATAAATTGCCTCATCAAATTATATACCAATTTGCATAGAACATCTTTCCAAACTAAAAAGAAACAATTATCCAACAGTAAGAACCCAAGAATACAATTTAAAAATTCAAAAATAGAGCAATGAATAAAGAAAAAACTTATCTGGAAATACACAAGATTTTAAGAAAAAAACCCCCTTATTTTTAAGGCTATAAGGTTATTTAAAATATATTGGAGCTCCTGAGATCACTATCATTTTGGTCTTGAACACCTCTTCTTCTTCCACTCTCTCTAAATCTTCCACCAACTGTGTTAGCCCTACACACAATTCTCCATTCACATATATATCTGAATGCCTTTCATAAATATAGTTATAATGATGTTCAGACTTATTACACATTATTGCTATCATACAGTGAGGTAGATGAAAAGCAAATGTACCTTTGTACAATACAGATGTAGCAATATTTTCTGGTGGAACATATGCTGTAGTTTTGTTGAAAATCATCTCTGGAGATTTAGTTGTGTAAATGGTGGCATCTCTTGGACTGGAGGAAGAGGTGACTTGCCTTGGTGTTGTGGGTATAACAAAAGTGGACGTAGAGGAATATGATGTAATTTTGTTTGTTGTAGAAGATAGGGTGCTGGAAGTTGTACTCACTTGTGTTACTGTATTCTTTTTAGTTGGGTTTTCCTTTGTGGTTCCTTTATCTGAAACAAGATTAATTTTTTTATTAGTTATTACATCTGGATGTTCAGGTTTATTTATTCGAGGGGAGACTGTAGTTTCAATAGTTAATGTCCGAGTAATTTTGGTAATGATATCTGCCCTTCTCTTTTTATCATTATCATTTGGGCTAGGTAAACTAAGGTTTGATTCGGTTATGATAGCTGTAGTTTTTGTGGTGTTGCGGCCTGGCCTGTCATCTCCCTCAAAATTAGCAGAATTACTCAAAAGTTTAGATTCTGTTCTGGTGCTGAGAGTTGTCGGTGTATCAGTTTGTGCTATTATTTTCTTGACATCTGTTTCCAGTCCACTGATATCATCACTATGGGATGTAATTATCGGTTCTGTCATGGCAAAAGTTCTCTCTGGATTGTCCCATTTATGACTGGACTCATCTTGACCAGACTTTGTGATAGCTGTTGCTGTTACTGCTGTACTTCTGTTTGGATTGTCACTTTCATCAATTCTATCAGTGCTGCTTGTGTCATCTGGATTTGTTGATGTGCTTGTTACCTCTGTGACGGGGCTACTTGTTTCTGGATTGTCACTTTTATGATTGGTCTCATCATGACTAGACTGTGTGACTGTTGCTTCTGTCTGTGTGTCTGGAATATCAATTTTACCAATTCCATCACTACTGACTGTGTCATCTGCATTAGTTGAAGTCATTGCTACCCCTGTGATAGAAGTGCTTATTTCAGGATTGTCTCTGTTTTGACCTGTCCCATCTAGAGAAGTCTGTGTAGTTGCTATTTCTGTGACAGCAGAAGTGCTGTCTCGAGTGTCACTTTTATCAATGTCATCAAGACCAGTTGTGAGATCAGAATTTGTAAGAGTCCTGGTTGTCTCTGTGACCAAAGTGCTTGTTTCGAGATTCCCTGTTTGGTGACTGGTCACATCTTCACCAGACATTTTAATTGAAATTACGGTAACTGCAGTATTGTCACTTTTATCAACGGCATCAGTACCAGCTGTATATCCTGAATTTGTTGTCCTTGCTTTGTCTGTGACAGAAGCACTTGTTTCAAGATTGTCAAATTTATGACTAGTGTCATCTTGACCAGTCTGTGTACTGGCTGTTTCTGTCATGGCAGAAGTTCTCTCTGGATTGTCACTTTTATCAGTTACATCAGGATTTGTATATTCTGAATTTGTAGTTGACATTGTTGCTTCTGTGACAACCGTGCTTGTTTTTACATTGTCAGCCTTATGACTGGTCTCATCTTGGCCACTTTGTGTAATGAGTGTTTCTGTCATGGCAAAAGTTCTCTCTGGATTGTCACTTTTATCACTTACATCACGACTGGTGTATTCTGAATTTGTTGTTGACATTGTTGCTTCTGTGACAGTTGTGCTTATTTCTAGATTGTCAGTCTTGTGACTGGTCTCATCTTGGCCACTTTGTGTAATGGCCGTTTCTGTAATGGCAGAAGTTCTGTCAGGGTTGTCACTTTTATCACTTACATCAGGACTGGTGTATTCTGAATTTGTTGTTGACATTGTTGCTTCTGCGACAACCGTGCTTGTTTCTAGATTGTCAGTCTTGTGACTGGTCTCATCTTGGCCACTTTGTGTAATGGCTGTTTCTGTCATGACAGAAGTTCTGTCAGGGTTGTCACTTTTATCACTTACATCAGGACTGGTGTATTCTGAATTTGTAGTTGACATTGTTGCTTCTGTGACAGCTGTGCTTGTTTCGAGATTGTCAGTCTTGTGACTGGTCTCATCTTGGCCACTTTGTGTAATGGCTGTTTCTGTCATGGCAGAAGTTCTGTCAGGTTTGTCACTTTTATCACTTACATCAGGACTGGTGTATTCTGAATTTGTTGTTGACATTGTTGCTTCTGCGACAACCGTGCTTGTTTCTAGATTGTCAGTCTTGTGACTGGTCTCATCTTGGCCACTTTGTGTAAAGGCCGTTTCTGTCAGGGCAGAAGTTCTCTCTGGGTTGTCACTTTTATCACTTACATCACGACTGGTGTATTCTGAATTTGTTGTTGACATTGTTGCTTCTGCGAGAACTGTACTTGTTTCTGGACTGTCAGTCTTGTGACTGGTCTCATCTTGGCCACTTTGTGTAATGGCCATTTCTGTCATGACAGAAGTTCTCTCTGGGTTGTCACTTTTATCACTTACATCAGGATTGGTGTATTCTGAATTTGTTGTTGACATTGTTGCTTCTGCGACAACCGTGCTTGTTTCCAGATTGTCAGTCTTGTGACTGGTCTCATCTTGGCCACTTTGTGTAATGGCTGTTTCTGTCATGACAGAAGTTCTGTCAGGGTTGTCACTTTTATCACTTACATCAGGACTGGTGTATTCTGAATTTGTAGTTGACATTGTTGCTTCTGTGACAGCTGTGCTTGTTTCGAGATTGTCAGTCTTGTGACTGGTCTCATCTTGGCCACTTTGTGCAATGGCCTTTTCTGTCAGGGCAGAAGTTCTGTCTGGGTTGTCACTTTTATCAGTTGCATCAGGACTGGTGTATTCTGCATTTGTTGTTGACATTGTTGCTTCTGTGACAACCGTGCTTGTTTCTAGACTGTCAGTCTTGTGACTGGTCTCATCTTGGCCACTTTGTGTAATGGCCTTTTGTGTCATGGCAGAAGTTCTCTCTGGTTTGTCACTTTTATCAGTTGCATCAGGACTGGTGTATTCTGAATTTGTTGTTGACATTGTTGCTTCTGTGACAACTGTACTTGTTTCTAGATTGTCAGTCTTGTGACTGGTCTCATCTTGGCCACTTTGTGTAATGGCCTTTTGTGTCATGGCAGAAGTTCTTTCTGGGTTGTCACTTTTATCAGTTGCATCAGGACTGGTGTATTCTGAATTTGTTGTTGACATTGTTGCCTCTGTGACAGCTGTACTTGTTTCTAGATTGTCAGTCTTGTGACTGGTCTCATCTTGGCTACTTTGTGTAATGAGTGTTTCTGTAATGGCAGAGGTTCTTTCTGGGTTGTCACTTTTATCAGTTGCATCAGGACTGGTGTATTCTGAATTTGTTGTTGACATTGTTGCTTCTGTGACAACCGTGCTTTTTTCTAGACTGTCAGTCTTGTGACTGGTCTCATCTTGGCCACTTTGTGTAATGAGTGTTTCTGTCATGGCAGAAGTTCTCTCTGGGTTGTCACTTTTATCAGTTGCATCAGGACTGGTGTATTCTGAATTTGTTGTTGACATTGTTGCTTCTGTGACAACCGTGCTTGTTTCTAGACTGTCAGTCTTGTGACTGGTCTCATCTTGGCCACTTTGTGTAATGGCCTTTTGTGTCATGGCAGAAGTTCTCTCTGGGTTGTCACTTTTATCAGTTGCATCAGGACTGGTGTATTCTGAATTTGTAGTTGACATTGTTGCTTCTGTGACAACCGTGCTTGTTTCTAGACTGTCAGTCTTGTGACTGGTCTCATCTTGGCCACTTTGTGTAATGAGTGTTTCTGTCATGGCAGAAGTTCTCTCTGGGTTGTCACTTTTATCAGTTGCATCAGGACTCGTGTATTCTGAATTTGTAGTTGACATTGTTGCTTCTGTGACAACCGTACTTTTTTCTAGACTGTCAGTCTTGTGACTGGTCTCATCTTGGCCACTTTGTGTAATGAATGTTTCTGTCATGGCAGAGGTTCTCTCTGGGTTGTCACTTTTATCAGTTGCATCAGGACTCGTGTATTCTGAATTTGTAGTTGACATTGTTGCTTCTGTGACAACCGTACTTTTTTCTAGACTGTCAGTCTTGTGACTGGTCTCATCTTGGCCACTTTGTATAATGGGCTTTTGTGTCATGGCAGAAGTTCTCTCTGGGTTGTCACTTTTATCAGTTGCATCAGGACTGGTGTATTCTGAATTTGTTGTTGACATTGTTGCTTCTGTGACAACCGTGCTTGTTTCTAGACTGTCAGTCTTGTGACTGGTCTCATCTTGGCCACTTTGTGTAATGAGTGTTTCTGTCATGGCAGAAGTTCTCTCTGGGTTGTCACTTTTATCAGTTGCATCAGGACTGGTGTATTCTGAATTTGTTGTTGACATTGTTGCTTCTGTGACAACCGTGCTTGTTTCTAGACTGTCAGTCTTGTGACTGGTCTCATCTTGGCCACTTTGTGTAATGGCCTTTTGTGTCATGGCAGAAGTTCTCTCTGGGTTGTCACTTTTATCAGTTGCATCAGGACTGGTGTATTCTGAATTTGTTGTTGACATTGTTGCTTCTGTGACAACCGTGCTTGTTTCTAGACTGTCAGTCTTGTGACTGGTCTCATCTTGGCCACTTTGTGTAATGGCCTTTTGTGTCATGGCAGAAGTTCTCTCTGGGTTGTCACTTTTATCAGTTGCATCAGGACTGGTGTATTCTGAATTTGTTGTTGACATTGTTGCTTCTGTGACAACCGTGCTTGTTTCTAGACTGTCAGTCTTGTGACTGGTCTCATCTTGGCCACTTTGTGTAATGGCCTTTTGTGTCATGGCAGAAGTTCTCTCTGGGTTGTCACTTTTATCAGTTGCATCAGGACTGGTGTATTCTGAATTTGTTGTTGACATTGTTGCTTCTGTGACAACCGTGCTTGTTTCTAGACTGTCAGTCTTGTGACTGGTCTCATCTTGGCCACTTTGTGTAATGGCCTTTTGTGTCATGGCAGAAGTTCTCTCTGGGTTGTCACTTTTATCAGTTGCATCAGGACTGGTGTATTCTGAATTTGTAGTTGACATTGTTGCTTCTGTGACAACCGTGCTTGTTTCTAGACTGTCAGTCTTGTGACTGGTCTCATCTTGGCCACTTTGTGTAATGAGTGTTTCTGTCATGGCAGAGGTTCTCTCTGGGTTGTCACTTTTATCAGTTGCATCAGGACTCGTGTATTCTGAATTTGTAGTTGACATTGTTGCTTCTGTGACAACCGTACTTTTTTCTAGACTGTCAGTCTTGTGACTGGTCTCATCTTGGCCACTTTGTATAATGGGCTTTTGTGTCATGGCAGAAGTTCTCTCTGGGTTGTCACTTTTATCAGTTGCATCAGGACTGGTGTATTCTGAATTTGTTGTTGACATTGTTGCTTCTGTGACATCCGTGCTTGTTTCTAGACTTTCAGTCTTGTGACTGGTCTCATCTTGGCCACTTTGTGTAATGGCCGTTTCTGTCGTGGCAGAGGTTCTATCTGGGTTGTCACTTTTATCAGTTGTGTATTCTGGATTCATTGTTGACATTGTTGCTTCTGTGACAACTGTACTTGTTTCTAGATTGTCATTCTTGTGAGTGGTCTCATCTTGGCCACTTTGTGTAATTGCCTTTTCTGTCATGGCAGAAGTTCTCTCTGGGTTGTCACTTTTATCAGTTGTGTATTCTGAATTCATTGTTGACATTGTTGCTTCTGTGACAACTGTGCTTGTTTCTAGATTGTCATTCTTGTGAGTGGTCTCATGTTGGCCAGTCTGTGTACCAGCTGTTTCTGTCATGGCAGAAGTTCTCTCTGGGTTGTCAGTTTTATCATTTATACTAGGGCTATTTATGTAATCTGAACTTGTTGGTATCCGTGCTGTCTCTGTGAGAGAAGTGCTTGTTTCTGGATTGTTAGTTTTGTGATTTGTCTCATCTTGACCAGACTTTGTGAGTGTTGCTCTTGTCATTGCTGTAGTTTTGTCTGCATTGTCACTGTTATCGGATCCATTGGGACTGATCTTGTCATTTGTAGTAATTGAGAAAACTGTTGTTTCAGTCACTGCCGAAATTCTGACTGGATTGTTCCTTTTATCAATTTTATCAGTACTCGTTGTGTATCTTGAATATGTTGGTGACATTGTTGCCTCTGTGACAAATGTGCTCCTTTCTAGAGTGTCACTCTTATGATTGGTTTCATCTTGGACAGTCTGTGTAATAGCTGTTTCTGTCACAGATGAAGTTATCTCTGGCTTATCACTTTTATCAATTATAGTAGTCTTACTTGTATAATCTAAATTTGTTTGTGTCGTTGCTGTCTCTGTGTCAGAAGTGCTTATTTCTGGATTGTCAGTTTTGTGATTGGTCCCATCAGAGTTTGTGGTTGTTGCTCCTGTCACTATAATAATTTGGTCCAGATTGTTACTTTCATCAACTCCATTGGGACTGGTTGTGTCTTTTAGAGTAGTTGGGATAACTGTTGTTTTCGTCACTGCAGAAGTTTTGTCTGAATTGTCACGTTTATCTACTTCATCAGGACCAGTTGTGTATTCTGTACTTGTTGATGTTCTTCCTGACTCTGTGACAGAAATGTATGTTTGTGGATTTGGGGAAATAGCATTTTCATGCTTCTTCGTGGTTACCATAGTTTTAGTAGGCAATGATATCCTACGGGTTGTAGAAGCAGCAGTAGATTGCAAACCTAATAGTTTTGTGGTAGAAGTTTTGAAGAATGAAATAACATGCTGAGAATGGGAATTTGGGAAATAGCTAACATGATCACTCAGAGTTGTTGTAATACCTTTATTGCCTTGGGTTGTAAGCTCTGTAGTACTCTGCTTTGTAGAAGTAGATGGCAGCTTCACAGTAGTTGTGGTAGAGGATGGTTTTGTGCTACTCATGGTGGATGGCTTGTTTGTGGTGATGATTGTGGTAGTTGTGGGTGGCAGTTTTGTTGTTGCTGTGGTTAGCGGCAGCTTTGTGGTGGTACTTGTGGTAGATGGCAGCTTTGTGGTAGTGGATGGAAGTGTGGTGCTGGTGGATGACAACTTTGTTGTCATTATTGTGGTGGGTGATGACTTTATAGTAGCAGTAGATGATGTCAGCTTTGTTGTGGTTGTGGTTGCTGTGGAAGTCATTTTTTCAATTGTTGTAGCAGATGTCTGCCTTGTGGTTGTGGTTGGAAGCTGTGTTGTGGTTGTGGGTGATGTAGATGGCTGACTTGTGCTTGTGGTGGATGGCATCTTTGTTGTGCTTGTGGTAGATGGCATCTTTGTTGTGCTTGTAGTGGATGGCATTTTGGTTGTGCTTGTGGTGGATGGCATCTTTGTTGTGCTTGTGGTAGATGGCATCTTTGTTGTGCTTGTGGTAGATGGCATCTTTGTTGTGCTTGTAGTGGATGGCATTTTGGTTGTGCTTGTGGTGGATGGCATCTTTGTTGTGCTTGTGGTGGATGGCATCTTTGTTGTGCTTGTGGTGGATGGCATCTTTGTTGTGCTTGTAGTGGATGGCATTTTGGTTGTGCTTATGGTGGATGGCATCTTTGTTGTAGTGATATTTATAGTAGTTGTGGTAGCCTTTGTTGTTACTGCATTGCCTTCCCCACTACCATCATCCTCTGAAATCACTTTCAATGCTTTGGATATTAAAGATTTTCTTCTTGATTTTGATGCTTCACGAGCTTAAGCAAAAAAAAGGGGGGGGAGGAAAAAAGTTAAAATTCTATTTTTCATCTCCTGGGAAAAAGTTTTCCCTGCTAACTTTTAAACACAGTGCTTCAGGTCCTATAGATTTAAAATGGTGAAAGGAATCACCAAGTCTAAAAGCTTTAGCAACACATTTTGCAGATTTCTATTACAATAATGCTAGTTTCATACTGATACATACAACTTAGTTTCATACAACTAACCAGCAGTTTGTGATATTTAGCAAAAATATTTCTATATTTCAGAAGGGAAAAAAGAGCTTACAGAATGATTAGTTACTCATTGACATAATTCCTTTCATTGTATGATCCAATTTAAAAAATCTCAATTCAAAATACTTCAGAATATTATCAAAATACAGTGGTACCTCATCATACGAACTTAATTGGTTCCAGGAGGAGGTTCGTAAGGTGAAAAGTTCATAAGATGAAACAATGTTTCCCATAGGAATCAATGTAAAAGCAAATAATGCGTGCAAATCCTTCAGGAAAATCCCAAACTTTAGAAGGGAGGCGAACAGAGGGCAGGGAGGAGCAGCTAAAGGGGGCGGGTGGAAGAAGCAAGGCTAGGCTAAAGAGTGAGTGGGAAGGAAGAAAGGCAAGGGGGGCGCCCCTCCCTTTTCTTTCTTAAAAAGACACCCTTTCAATTCCTTTGCAAGCACCTTGTTCTCGGCAAAATTTTCCTACTCCAAGCAGCCCCTCCCTTTTCTTTCTTCAAAAAAGGGGGAAAAAAGAAACCCCTTCATCCCAGCAGCAGCTGCTTGGGTTCGTAAGGTGAAAATAGTTCGGAAGAAGAGGCAAAAAAATCTTAAACTCCGGGTTCGTATCTTGAAAAGTTCGTTAGAAGAGGCGTTTGTAAGATGAGGTACCACTGTATTTGAATGGGTTTAGTCTTTTACCATAGTTTAATGTAAATCAAAGTGTGTGTGTGTGTGGAAAAATTTCATTTCTTTTTGCCTCAACCACTGGCCTCTGAAGTTAACCCTTTTCAAGGCTTCAAATATCATAAATACACCGGTAACAGACTAGGCAAATTTGAGATTCTATGGCACCTTAATATCAACTTTATTTCTTCTGGGTTTTTTTAAAACAATGTGAGAGAAATTGTTTTAAATGAAAACACAAAAGAGAAGTAAATGCTTTGGCGTCTGGCTTCCAGATTGTACTAATATGGCAAGATGGTGGCTGAAACAGTGAAATCAAAGATCTATCTGTTTTCTTAATGTGCGTTGCTAAGCAACACATGTAAGACACAAACAAGCATTGCTCACATCATCAAGGCCATTATATTGATTTTTTTCACTTTAACCTGATTACACCCTTAAAGATTAGGAGCTATATTTTTGAATTTTAAAATACTTTTTCAAGATAGAAAAACATACATTACTTCTTTCTGCTTCGATGCAAACCTTATTCCTGGATGCTTAAAAAAGATCAGAAGGCATACCTCTACTTTCTTGTTCTTCTACTTCCTTATCATTATTCTTGCTTGTATCCCCAGTTTCTCCTAATGAAGCTGTTTCTCTCCGAATAGATGAGGATTTTGAAGACATAGCAGATTGTTCAGAATGCTCTACAGTCATCAGAAAAATAAAAATTCTAGAGTTTATAGTTCTTGTTCACAGATGGAGTCCCTGAGAAAGTGGCACACATGATTTCAGACCTTAGGTTGCACATGACAACACACACACCCCTCCAAAGTTTTGGCCATGGCCCCCCAAAGCTTCCAAATTTGATCCCACAGCTGTATTTTTAAGAAGAAAAAACTTTTAAAAGGTTGTGCAGAGTCCACAGCCATTTGCAGGATTGCAAAATCACTTGACTACATTTCACGATGATTTTGCTGAAAACTAGCACTTCCATTTTTTGGCAAAATCACATCAATCATGTATTACATAAGGCCATCATGAGACATAACCATAATTGGTAGATTCCTTTTGGTAGAATCGTTGGTAGAACAATTACCTGTAGCCCATCCGTAAATTGGCTTTAGATTAGTTTACTGTGATTAGGTATAAAGCATGATTTGGGCCATGCTGAAATGCACTCAGTCTTTTTTTTTACCTCTCCTGCTCAATCCATAAGTTTTTTCAAAGATTTTGTGTAGAAATAGCATAATTGCTGATGAGTTTCTACAGTATGTCACAGAAGTGAGTACATCCCCTCGCATTTTGTAGACATTTAAGTATATCTTTTCATGTGACAACACTGAACAAACGACAGTCGGCTACAATATAAAGTAGTGAGTATACAGCTTGCATAACGGTATAAATGTGTTGTTTCCTCAAAATAACGCAACACACAGCCATTAATGTCTAAAATGTTGGCTACAAAAATGAGTAAACCACTAAGTGATAATGTCCAAATGGTGCCCAAAATGTCAATATTTTCTTTGGCCATTATTATTTTCCAGCACTGCCTTAACCCTCTTGGGCATAGAGTTCACTGGAATCCCTTTCCACTCCTCCATGACAATGTCTCAGAGCTGGTGGATATTACAGATCTCCCACACCTCCACCTTCCTTTTCAGGATGCCTGACAGATGCTCAATAGGGTTTACGTCTAGAAAAATGCTTGCCAGTCCATCACCTTTACCCTCAGTTTCTTTAGCAAGGCAATGGTTATTTTGGAGTTGTGTTTGGGATTGTTATCATGTTGGAATACTGCCCTGTGACCCAGTCTACAAAGGGAGCGGATCATGCTCTGCTTCAGTATGACAGTAATGTTAGCATTCATAGTTCCCTCAATGAACTGTAGCTCTCCACTGCCAATAGCATTTATGCAGCCCCAGATCATGACATTCCCACCAACATGCTTGACTGTAGATAAAATACACTTGTCTTTATACTACTCACCTGGTTGCCACCACCCGCACTTGACACCATCTGAACCAAATATGTTTATCTTGGTCTCATTGGACCACAGGACATGGTTCCATAAATCAATTTCCTTAGTCTTCTTGTCTGCAACAAACTGTTTGCGGGCTTTCTTGTTCATCATCTTTAGAAGAGGTTTACTTCTGGGATGTCAGAAGACCAATTTTATGCAGCGTGCAGTGTATGGGCTGAGCACTGACAGGCTGGCCCCCCTACCTGTTCTGTCGAGCTCTCTGGTAGAATCCTCCCAAAAATGCACAGATACAATTTCAGACACACACACGTTTGAAAATTCAAAACAATGTTCTTTATACCGAAAATGCAAATAAACAAAGCACTCTTTTTGTATAGCAAACAGCACTTGTCTCCAAACAAATTGATAATTTGTACAAGTCCCTTATCAGTTCTGTGATACTTAGCTTTCAGTTGTGAGGCAATTCACAGTCCTTTTTCTTTCACAAAGTGAAACACACTTTGCTCTGGGTGAGTTTCAAAGCGGGGAAAAATCAGCACACAAAGATCAAAGTCAGCAAAGCAGTCATGAAACACAATGATCAGATAATCCTCCACAATGGCCAAACCCACAGGCTGCTGTTTATAGCAGCCTCACTAATTATCACAGCTCCACCCAACCACAGGTGGCCTCATTTTCTTTGATAATAATCTCTCAGTTGTTGTTGCCTATGCATCGCTCTCTGCATGCGTGGCTGTATTATTAACTCTTGTTCTGAATCCAAGGAGGAGCTAGATAATTGATCTCCTTCTGAGCTGTCTGCCACACTCTCCTCCTCCCTGTCACTCATGTCTTCTTAGTCAGAGGAGCCTTCATCAGCAGATTCCACCGGGGGCAAAACAGGCCTGCAGCATGTGGATGTCTCCCCCACATCCACAGTCCTTGGGGCAGGAGCAGGGCCAGAGCTAACCACAACACTACCCCTACCCCTTCAATCTCTGCAGCAATGCTGGCAGCATTCATATGTCTATTTCCCAAAGCCAACCTCTGGATATAATGCTGAGTCTGGGCACTCAACTTCTTTGATCGACGATGGTGAGGCCTGTTTTGAGTTGAACCTGTCCTGTTAACCTGATGTATGGTCTTGGCCACTGTGCTACAGCTCTGTTTCAGGGTCTTGGCAATCTTCTTATGGACTATGTCATCTTTATGAACAGTGGTTTCAGATCCTCAGAAAGTGCATTGCCATGAGGTGCTATGTTGAACTTCCAGTGACCAGTATGAGAAAGCAATAACACCAAATTTAACACACCTGCTCTCCCTTCACACCTGAGACTCTGTATCACTAATTAGTCACCTGATATCAAGGAGGGAAAACAGCCACTTGGACTTCATTTGGACATTATCACATAGGGGTGTACTCACTTTTGTGGCCAGCAGTTTAGACATTAATGGCTGTATGTTGCATTATTTTGAGGGGACAGCACCTTTACACTGTTATACAAGCTGCATACTCACTACTTTACATTGTAGCCAAGTGTCATTTCTTCAGTGTTGTCACATGAAAAAATATACTTAAATATTTGCAAAATGTGAGGTGATGTACTCACTTCTGTGACATACTGTATTAGCACCAAAAATATTAAGTTCCACAAGTTATAAAAAATGTGGACAATATTTGAAAGCAGATCTTTTCAGAGTAGAAACTGAAGAATCCTAAAATCTGTCCTGAAGTTGACCCTTCATAAATATTATATTATATTGTATATTAGATCAGATTGTGAATATTGATATTCCAAGTCAACATTTTTAGATACGTGCTGCAGAGGTGGGTTCTTCCTGGTTTGGACCAGTTCGCCTGAACCAGTAGTGACCACCTGGTGATGTCATGATGACATCACAGAACTGATTTGGTTAGTGCCTGTCCATGGGTGCTGCCATCTTTTTTAAAGAAAAATGTAGATTTTTAAAAAGAATTTGGGGTGAGGGTTTCTGGGTTTTTTCTTCTGCACATACACAGAAGCTGAGCTTCTGGAACTGTATATGTGGTCACCATCTTGGTTTGCGGGTTTTAAAATTTTGGGGGGGATTTTTTGCCATTGCACATGCACTCATGCCTGAAGAGCATGCATGCCCACAAGACACATCCATGTGGTGCAGGAGGAAGTGAACTGGAAGCAAGGTAAGTTAGAACCCACCCCTGACCTGCTGGGCTATTATAATTTCTAACCAAACAACACAAACCAGAATCTCATGATTTGTCTACAGGGCTCAGAATGGGAAAAAAAAGCCATGAAAATGTAGGTAAATAATTATATCTGCAAAATTAAGATTTTCATCAACATTTCTCTTTCCTTTCTTCCATCATAAAACCAATTTCCAAAAAACCTGTAATAATATATAGTGTTTTTCTGTGTGTATATACATATGCTGTATATACATGAGTGCATATTTGTCACATTATTTGCTTTTAGATTAAACATTATGCAAAATGTAGAAATGGATAAGAAATAATGAGGTTAAATACATAGAATAAGAAAACACAAACCAAACATAGTTACAATTGGTTTACATTAAGATCATTCATTATGCTTCATATTTTTCTGTCGCAAAATATTCTTGTTTTCATCCTATTGATCACCACTTCATATACTGTTTTTGTTCTTTAAACTTCTTACCATTCTCTTTTTGAAGCTCCTAGCACTCTCAGTTCTCCAATCTGGATATTTATACCTTCTGCAACAATCTTGGGCAGTGAGAGAACAAGGGAACACTTTCTGCTAAGGTCAAATGCAGTCCATGGCAAAAAGAAGGGGGGAGGACCTTCCTTGTTCTAAGCTGTAGGTTGAGTAGATAGATTCACCTGACTATTGCACATTTAAGTTCCAAAGAAATATATAAGATGGAGAAGTATTTGGCTAACAGGCCAACCATGGCAATCAAGATTGCAAATTACATTCCGTGGAAACCATTGAAAGGATGCATGATTGTGACTGGATTTTAAAAAATGTTTGCAATTCCAACTTTTATCTTTTTCCTGAACCATGAGCTATAGACAAGGAAATTATATTTGAGTGTTTATGTGTATATACATTCATTGCTGAGAAACATATGTTGCTTCCACAAAAATTCAGCTACGGTTTACCTTCCACAGTTTCATGCGACACTGTCTTGTGCTTCTTCTTCTTTAAAGACACTGGTTTTGGGATAGGTTTAGGTGAACGCTTGGTTGTTGATTTTGGTTTGGAGGTTGTGGCTGGTGGCTTGGTTGTGGTGGTCGTTGCTAGAGAAGTTGTTTTGAGGGTTGTTTTGGGGATTGTCGAGGGAGCTCTAGTCGTGGTGACAGTCACTGATCCTGAGCAGTCAAGCATAAACAGTAGAACTCAGTTGAAATTGTTTATGTATAATTTAGCTGATATAAGTTTCTAATTATTTACTATTTACTGTTTTAAAAGGATCCATATTTCAGCTCTAACTTACCAAATTCTGTTCTCCCTCTGCCATCTCAATAATTTTTAAATTAAAGCTTAAGAGCATGAATATTTTTGTCTAAGAACATAAATATTTTTAAATTTAATTGCTGTATATACAAAACTAGATAATTTTGCTGTGATCAATGACCGACCTACAATATAACTTAAAACAATGCTGTATAATAAAAACCTACTGTAATATTTTGCAGTCCAAAAAAATGGCATATAGAAAAAAATGATATATAGAAAAAAATCTGGAATTAATTCAAGGAAAGGATAAATCAGCTGGCTTGCCGTATTCCATGAAATGAGAAATTCCATGCAACTTAATCTACAATGTCACAACTTATGAAAAAGAAGCATCTTATTAGAAAACTACAATATCATTGTGGAATTAAAATCTTGAATCATGTCAGAGTAAAGGGCCAGTGATGTCTTGAAGTAGTAATATTTACAAAAGAGGAACTATTTTGTACCTATGGTTAAAACCTCCATGATTCAAGAGACAGACCTTTAACTTCAATAATTCATCTTACCTCATTACTGGATATTCTTTTAACAAAATCTGGAACAAGCAATTTAAAGGCATGCTACTTTTATTGAGGTTATAAACATATATATGAACAGTCTATTTTTTTTTCTTTTATTCAATTATATCTGATTCTCAAAAACTCCCTGGACAACTTCCTTCCCTTTTCTTGATGAGGTTTTTTGAAATTATTTTCATTACCTCCTTCCTAGGTTGAGAGACAAAGCTACTGGCCCAAGATGGGACTAGAACTCCCAGTTTCCCAGTTTTATTACTGATGCCTTAACTGCTATACCAAATTGACTTTCTCATGGTCTACAGGAGGTGAGAAGACTCATGTTCAGCCTTGTAAACATCCAAGTTTCCTTCTCAACACAGAAAACTGATGTGTCAAGTTAATGGCCCTTTTCCCTGTTCATGCAACATTTCCATATGCAAGGGCCAACCCTGAATTGTAGCATTAGGAGTAAGTCCAAAATTAAACTTCAGTATCTATTACAAGCTAGCTGTTGAAAAAGAATCATAAGATTCTAAGACTTACCTGGACAAGCCTCTTTAAAGTCTGGACAGCACTTGCCAAATTTGTGACAATCTCGATCACAGTCACAGGGTCTGCCCCGGACATATTTGTCAGTACAGTGTCCTTTACAGGAGAGTTCTACATTGGATAATGGAGGAAGAGTAGCATTCTTGTCTTCAGAATTGCAATTATATCTTACACTACTACTGTACTATTAAATTCCAATGTTGAAAATTAACATTTGTATAGAACAGTGGTTCTCAACCTTTCTAATTCCATGACCCCTTAATACAATTCCTCCTGTTGTGGTGACCCCCCAACCATAGGTCTAGTGCCAATTCTCCCAACAGAGCTTTAAGCTGATTGGCACTAAGGTCAGAGGGACACCCCCACTGTAATTGCCTGATTGGTCAGCTTGTAAAAATATGTTCCAAGGTGCCAGAATAGAAACTTTAGTTCCTAACACCATGGGAAATTTGTATTTCCCCAGGGTCTTGGGTGACCCCTGTGAAACGGTCATTTGACCCCCCCAAAGGGGTCCCGACCCCCAGGTTGAAAACCACTGGTATAGAAGGATAGTTTATTTTTAACAGTGGAAACATGGATTATGAATCTACAAACTTACTCATTCATTGTTGCCAAGTAGTTGTGAAAAAACCCCTAAGTATAAACATTATACTAATTCATGATTTCGAAAAGTAATCATTAAAATATTATTTAGATCAGGGGTGTCAAACTTAAGGCCTATGGATCAGATCTGGATCTCTGTGCTTAAATTGGGCCTGTGAAGTGCTTTAGAGCTGGCCTGTTGGAATTGCCCTGGAAAAAGGAGCCCTTTATGGCCAAAAATGGAGCTTCAATGAGTGATGTCAAGCTGGCCATCCCCCTCCCCCCCCCAAGGTCAAACATTGACATTCCTGATTTATATGATACAACTACATGTTTGGGAAATATATGTTTCCTGTTTTGTAATTGCAAAGCCCATATTATTTAGCAAACATATTTATACCCTTTGAATTTTATGAGGAAAGTTGCAGATAATGTTCAAGGGCAACATGCCATATGCCATCTAAGTCCTTTCTTTTCTATTTGAATACCAGGCAATTGTAAAACCTATCAGCAAGATAATGTGATAAAGCTACTGGCTCTAAACAAAACCAATATCACTATGCTGTGTCCCATGTAAAGTTATGGAATCAATTATAAACCAATCAATTATTCTCCATCTAGAAACTAATAATCTGCTCTCTAACAAACAATTTGGATTCAGAAAAAAAACTATCCTACAACCTACAGCTCCTCTACTGCAAAAACATATGGACAACTCATCTTGACCAAGGAAAAACTATAGATGCAATTTATATCGACTTCTGCAAAGCTTTTGATTCAGTGATCCATGACAAACTACTTCTAAAACTCAAATCCTATGGCATCTCAGGATCCCTCCACAGCTGGATTACTGCATTCCTATCAAACAGGCAACAGGTGGTCAAAATAGGAAGCTCCATATCCACACCTGTCCCTGTTAAAAGCGGTGTCCCCCAAGGTAGCGTACTGGGACCTATGCTCTTCATCCTCTACATCAATGACCTTTGCGATCTCATCACAAGCAACTGTGTTCTTTTTGCAGATGATGTAAAACTCTTCAACACCACTGAAAACACAACTACTCTACAAAAAGAACTAGACTCATTTTCTGACTGGTCCAATACATGGCAATTCCAAATCTCAACCAGCAAATGCTCTGTCCTACACATCGGCAAAAACAATCAGAACTTCAAATACAAACTGAATAAACAAATTATCACAGATAATCCCCACTCAGTCAAGGACCTTGGAATACTAATAACTAAAGATCTAAGTGCCAAAGCCCACTGCAACAACATCGCCAAGAAGGCCTCAACAGTTGTTAATCTGCTTCTGCT
This sequence comes from Erythrolamprus reginae, assembly GCF_031021105.1. Taxonomy (NCBI): domain Eukaryota; kingdom Metazoa; phylum Chordata; class Lepidosauria; order Squamata; family Dipsadidae; genus Erythrolamprus; species Erythrolamprus reginae. Next base: position 103,434,413 of record NC_091952.1, on the reverse strand, counting down.
CTGGAAATCTCACACTACTTACCAGAGCTTACAAAACTTTTGCCAGACCCATCCTAGAATACAGCTCATCTGTTTGGAACCCATACCACATTTATGACATTAACATCCTCGAAAATGTCCAAAGATACTTCACCAGAAGAGCCCTTCACTTCTCTACCCGAAACAGAATTCCCTACGAAACTAGACTTACAATCCTGGGTCTTGAAAGCTTAGAACTACGACGCCTTAAATATGATCTAAGTATTTCCCACAAGATCATATGCTGCAATGTCCTGCCTATCAAAGACTACTTCAGATTCAACCACAACAACATAAGAGCACACAACAGATTCAAGCTTAATATTAACCGCTCCAAACTTGATTGTAAAAAATATGACTTTAGTAATTGAGTTGTTGAAGCGTGGAACTCATTACCGGACTCCGTAGTATCATCCCCTAACCCCCAACATTTTTTCCTTAGACTATCCACGGTTGACCTCTCCAGATTCCTAAGAGGTCAGTAAGGGGCGTACATAAGCGCACTAGAGTGCCTTCTGTCCCCTGTCCTATAGTCTCTCCTATATCTCGTATTTCTTCTCTACTATATCCTCTATAATATTCATTGTGGGTTATTGTGTATTGGACAAAATAAATAAATAAACAAATAACAAATAACAAATAACAAATAACACATAACACATAACACATAACAAATAACAAATAACAAATAACAAATAACAAATAACAAATAACTAATAACTAATAACTAATAACAAATAACTAATAACTAATAACTAATAACTAATAACTAATAACTAATAACTAATAACAAATAACAAATAACAAATAACAAATAACAAATAACTAATAACTAATAACTAATAACTAATAAATAAATTAAAAACAAAACAAAAAACAACCATGTATAAAGTTCCCAGTTACAAAATGAATGAGAGATGATAGTAGAATACCCAATCATATTCTTCCTTATGTAATGTGGACAATAAGAAAAAGGGAGGACAGGATACGACTGGCTTGTATTGACCTAACATTAGTTCATTTGGAAGTGATAGTCTGCTTAGTAATACAGTGGTACCTCTACTTACGAACGACTCTAGTAACAAACCTTTCGAGATACGAACCCAGTGTTTGAGATTTTTTTGCCTCTTCCCACGAACCATTTTCTACTTACAAACCCGAGCCAGCACTGCTGGAATGCTCCATCTCCGGACTTCTCTTGCCAGCCAAAGTGCCTGTCATTCTGCTGCAGGGATCTCCCTTTGCTTCCCCCCGCTGGGAATCACTGCATTTCATGCTTGCCATCTGTCTGAAGTGCCTATCATTCTGCTGCAGGGAACTCCCTTTGCTTCCCCCCCTCAGGGAATGCAGCAGAATCCCTGCAGCAGAATGACAGATGCTTTGGCCAGCAATGGAAGTCCAGAGGCGGAGCATCCCAGCAGCACCAGCAAGCGGGGGGAAGCAAAGGGAGATACCTGCAGCAGAATGACAGGCGTTTCAGACAGACGGCAAGCACGAAATGCAGGGATTCCCAGTGGAGTCCCAGTAGGAGACTCTTAAGATTCCCAGTAGGAGAAGGCAAGGGGGATTTTGAAGCAAGATCAGGCGGCTGCGGATAGCTCCTCGGACTCACTTCCAAAATGCCGCTTGCCTGCTGCTACATTCTCTGCCTAATATCGCTTCAAAATGCCCTTCACCTGTTGCTATGTTCTCTGCCTGATATCACTTCGAAATGCCCTTCCCCTGCTGCTACGTTCTCTGCATGATATCAATTCTAAATGCCCTTCCCCTGCTGCTATGTTCTCTGCATGATATCAATTCTAAATGCCCTTCATCTGCTGCTACGTTCTCTGCATGATATCACTTCAATATGTCCTTCCCTGCTGCTACGTTCTCCATCTGATCTCACTTCCAAAATTACCTCTTGCCCGCCACTTCCTCCGGTCACCACATTTTTTAAAAAAGCATTAAAGCTTTGGATTTTCCTAATTGGTTTGCACGCATTATTCGCTTTTACATTGATTCTTATGGGAAAAATTACCTCTTCTTACGAACTTTTCTTCTTACAAACCTGATCATGGAACGAATTAAGTTTGTAAGTAGAGGTACCACTGTACTGGGATCCATATTATATAATATTTAAATAATAGACAACACATGAAGTTCTGAGAGGTCATGATTAAATATATGTGCACAGGGGCAGTTTTCACTATATAATTTTCAGAAGGTGCATATTGTATTTTTTGAGTATAAGGTACTCCCCAAAAGAGGGTCTTATACTCTGAATGTAGTCCTGCCCACCTACCCAACAGCCCCCACCCTTTGGCATCTTTAAAAGCATCTCAAATCTCAACCCCAAAACATCGGTTGTTACTTCATCTAGCCATGCCAGCATTTAACATGCAGTTAAAAATGAGATAGAGAATGTTGCAGTGATGTTTTTTCACTGTGTCATCTTTTTTACTTTTCCCCCCTTTCAAATTGTGTTATTTTTATTGTTAGACTGCATGGTCTTTTAATTTTATGGTCTAGTTTACTGCTGTTTTAAATCCTACAGGTTTTAATTTTCCATATCTCAGGTGTTGCAGAATTGCAGTGGAATATAAATAAATAAAATTTATGAGCCAATGGGTTTTTCTTTTAGAACTCTCCATTTCCTCATGCTTTTCGATATAGAAAGCTTTCCTTCCTTCCTTCCTTCCTTCCTTCCTTCCTTCCTTCCTTCCTTCCTTCCTTCCTTCTGTCTTTCCCCATTTCCTTCTTTCCCCCATTTCCTTCCTCCCTTCCATATTTCCCTCCTCCCTTCATTCATTCCCTTCCTATTTTATTTGAATCCTAGAGTCACCCAACTCAACCATGTGACTTTAAGGAATAAGATTGCATTTCCTGTTAAAACAGAACATTTATTTTTCATTTTGTTTAATTTTTTTTAATACCAGCTGACTGTAAAATAAAATAGGCATCCAAATCAAAACCCTTAAGTGCAGTTTTGGAAAACCTTCTTCCTCTACAACTGGCATTTCAATGATTTCTCTCTCTCTCTCTCTCTCTCTCAGCTTGTTATTAAATTATTAAGAAAAGTTGCACCGTTACCTCTTAATAAATTTTTGTTCTACTAACAGATAAAGCAAATGTTCTATTATGGTCTTTGTTCTTGTCTACATGCCAATTATTTATCTTCAAACAATAGGCGCTTGTATACAACCAAATTATTTTAAAACGGGGAGATCTGTGCTGCTTATTATCAAAATCCAAGTGGAAGTGAGAATGCCACTGATCCTGATGCTGGTAGGCAGAGGCAGTTTTGTTTTTTCTTGTTTTGCCCCCCCCCCCCCAAATGAAGGTGCATCTTATACTCCGGTGCATTTTATACTGCGAAAAATATTGTAATTCCCACTATGATGGGAACTATATCTTGTCTGTATGATATTTGCTGCTAGGTAATATGTTATGCTTCCCTGAACAGAAGCACATGCATTTCAGTATATGTACTATATATGGTTCTATATATGATTCTTATACATTTTATATAGGGATTAGTCACAAGATATGAAACTGTCATTTTCTCCAGAGAAATTATTTCTTGGTTTTCAACCTTTCTAATGCCGTGACCCCTTAGTACAGTTCCTCATGTAGTGGTGACCCCCAACCATAAGTCTAATGCCAATTCTCCCAACAGAGCTTTAAGCTGATTGGCAGGGAGGTCAGAGGGACACCCACCACTGTAAACGCCTGATTGGTCGGATTGTAAAAATATGTTCCAAGGCACCTGAATAGAAGCTTTAGTTCCTGACACCATGGGAAATTTGTCTTTTCCCATGGTCTTAGGAGACCCCTGTGAAATGTTCCTTCGACCCCCCAAAGGGGTCCCAACCCCCAGGATGAGAACCACTGTGCTAGAAGAACCAGTTCAGAGATTGCAAACATTACCATTCTTAAAACATGGCAAGGGATGGTGTGAATGAAACATGGTATAAAACAAATATGATAAATACCCAATTAACAATGACATCTAATTAATTCCCAGACACAGTTATATATCACAGTTAGTTATGTTCTATCACTCTGAAGAAAACTGTCATTATTTTTATAGTTTGAGAATGGCTAAATATACTGCATTTCTGAAGATCCCACACATATGTCATTGTTTTGGTGGAACAGAATGTTAAATAGACCGAGTGCTGACCTACCTGTCAGGCAGACCTGTTCATAATCAGGACAGCACTCCTCATAGAGTTGGCAGCTACTGTCACATTGGCAGCCAGGACTCCTAGAATATCCTTCCGAACATCTCCCTGCACAACTTGATACACCTAAAAGCACACAGAATTGCCACACCAGATTGGTAGGTAAGGAGATAATGAATTGTAAAGCATCAGGAGACAAGAGGATTATTTCCTCTAGAAATACAAATTTTGATTCCCATCTATACACAAGTTATACATCTCCACCCCATGTCCAGCCAATGAAGCAGTGGAAGTGATGTGTCGGTGCTTGAAGGATGTTGGGGCCTGAATGAGTATCAACAAACTCAAACTCAACCCAGACAAGACGGAGTGGCTGTGGGTCTTGCCTCCCAAGGACATTTCCATCTGTCCGTCCATTACCCTGGGGGGAGAATCACTGCCCCCCTCAGAGAAGGTTCGCAACTTGGGTGTCCACCTCGATCCACAGCTCACATTAGAGAAACATCTTTCAACTGTGGCGATGGGGGCATTCGCCCAGGTTCGCCTTGTGCACCAGTTGCGACCCTACTTGGACCTGGAGTCACTGCTCACAGTCACTCATACCCTCATCACCTTGAGGCTCGACTACTGTAACGCTCTCTACATGGGGCTACCTTTGAAAAATGTTCGGAAACTTCAGATCATGCAGAATGCAGCTGAGAGAGCAATCATGGGCTTTCCCAAATATGCCCATGTTACACCAACATTCCGCAGTCTGCATTGGTTGCCGATCAGTTTCCAATCACAATTCAAAGTGTTGGTTATGACCTATAAAGCCCTTCATGGCACCGGACCAGATTATCTCAGGGACCGCCTTCTGCTGCATGAATCCCAGTGACCAGTTAGGTCCCACAGAGTGGGTCTTCTCCGGGTCCCGTCAACTAAACAATGTTGTTTGGCGGGACCCAGGGGAAGAGCCTTCTCTGTGGCGGCCCCAGCCCTCTGGAACCAACTCCCCCCAGAGATTAGAATTGCCCCCACCCTCCTTGCCTTTCGTAAGCTACTTAAAACCCACCTCTGCCGTCAGGCATGGGGGAATTGAGATCCTCTTTCCCCTTAGGCCTTTACAATTTTATGCATGGTATGTATGTATGTATGTTTGGTTTTTATATTAATGGGTTTTTAATCGTTTTTAGTATTAGATTACTATTGTACACTGTTTTATTGTTCTGTTAGCCGCTCCAAGTCGCCGGAGAGGGGCGGCATACAAATCCAATAAATAAATAAATAAATAAATAAATAAATAAATAAATAAATAAATAAATAAATAAATAAATAAATAAATAAATAAATAAATAAATAAATAAATAAATAAATAAATAAATAAATAAATAAATAAATAAATAAATAAATAAATAAATAAATAAATAAATAAATAAATAAATAAATAAGTAGGTAAGTAAGTAAGTAAGTAAAGAAAGAAAGAAAGAAAGAAAGAAAGAAAGAAATAGTCTTAAATTCACTTCTGTCACAAACAGAAATGCTTTTTTCCAAGTAGTAAGGGGTGGTTGTTGTTGCTTTTGGAGTTCTTACCAATATTTTTTTCTATCTAAATAATCAGAGAAGTGAAACAGCATAAAAACAGGTTTTTGTAGATTGCTATCTTATAAGGTACCGGATTGGTAAGTAAGGAGAGAATGAATAGTAAAACATCAGGAGACAAGAGGATAATTTCCTCTAGAAATACAAATCTTGCTCTAGCCTCATATACTTAAAATGTACAGGGGCAACTATTTCCATAACTGAAAACCAAAATAGCCTTCAACCATTAGCTCTTGCACAATTAAACAAATTCAAGAATTTGCTCAGTGATATTTTTTACTTAATAAAATATATTTACTTCTATTACCAAATAATACAACCTTAGAAATATGTCAATGTTTTACTGTAATATTAAAATATGTATTGGTCTGATGTTTTTATATCCACTTTACATCTTTCATACCAAAAGTGGTAGATTGGTCTTATAATTGCACAATTGTAGCCCAGTTATATCCACAAGAAAGACCAAGAACAGGCAGCCACAGCATCTTGTGGATCACTGATGGTAGAGTAATAAAGCTGCATGATGTTCTGTCTGGGTCCCTCCAGAAGCAAACACCAACCCAAAAAGAGAATCCAGACACACTGGTAAAAATCAAAGGCAGTTTATAGAATTCAAAGCAAACACAGGTAACAGAAAATGTCCTTACAAACAGGAACATGTTGAAACTTCAAAGATGTTTCACGAAGGCCATGAAATAAAACAGGATTCTTGCAGTCAAAAACAACGCTGGAGATAAAAAACATACGCCTCCCCCAAGTCTTCCAGTCTTCTAGGCCACAAGCCTAGATCAGAGACGCCGAGAAGCAAAGCAGGGTCACAGAACTTCCAGTTGATAACGCTCCACATGGTTTAAAAGGCTTGCCTGCCTTTTAAACCCTGCTGAGGAGAACCACACCCAAACCCAGCTGTTGCCAATTCAGTGATGCCAATACCTTTCCAATTGGTCCCGTCTCTGAGCTGCACGTCGCTGTCTCATGTCAATTATAGCCTGTGCTTCCTCATCCAATGAGGCCAGGCTACTGGCTGGGGAGAGCCCCCCCCCCCCCGGGGCTCTCAGGCTGCTCCCCCTCATCCTCTTCCTGACTTTCCTCTCCCCTGTCTGCCTGGTCCTCCCCCTCCTGTTCACTGTCCTCCTTCTCCGGGCCTGGATCCAGCAGAGACGCAGCCGGTCCCTGAGGAGCCTCAGGCTGAATCACAACACATGCCATCAGCATACGTACTTATATTTTATCACATGGTGTCAGATGACCTGAGCCAACAGTTTTATGTAGATGTTGAAAATGGTTCTGGGCTGGACCTCTCACTTCTATCAACACTGGTTGGGACCACCCTTGGAGAAAGAAGCCAGATAAGCACAATAGTTCACTACCCAACCCTAAACTTTGCAGCTGCCCCCAAAAATGGTCAATGGTATTGAAAGCCACTGAGAGGTCAAGAAGACTAAGGATGGATATACTACCCCATCCTTGTCTGGCAAGAGATCAACCACAAGTATGACCAATACCATTTCGTTCTCATAACCTGGGGTGAGCTGCTGCCCAGACCGGGGGGGGGGATGCAGTGGGGTAGGAAAAATGGAGTTCCACCCCAGAGCACCCAATTTGCACTGAAAGATGTTGAAAGAAAATGCAGGGTGTCCTGCATAAGCCACACCCACAGAGTAGTAGTAAAAATTTTGGTAGCCCTTCACTACTCATAACCCATGAAACCTGACAGAAAGGAATGAAGATAATTTGTGTCACCCAGGAACTGCAACACAACCACTTTTCCCACTACCTTCCCTAGAATAGGGGAAGTGGGAAACTGGATGAAAATTATCCAGGCAGATTGGGCTAAGTGATGATTTCTTGAGAGTGTGAACAAAGGCCTCCTTAAATGATGCCAGGGACATCAGGAACAATGCTTTAATCTCTGCCTGAGCCCACCTGAAGGTCATCCTGGAGACTTTAACCAACCAGGTGAAGAAGGATCTAAAGAGCAAGTATTTATGTTGATACCTCCAAGGATATTTCAAACTGTTCCCAGATAATCAGGCAAGTCCATTCCCTGGGCATCTGCACTGGACCTGCTCCATACTTGGCCTTGGCCCAAACTGAGATTGGACCTGAGCAATTTTTTCTTCAAGTATTTGACAAATTACTCTGCATGGTCTTGTAAGGGATTGTCCCTTTTCCTACAGAGGACTAGGTAACCTTAAACAGAGCCATTGGATGACATACTGCAGATGCAATAAGATTGGAGAAATCTTATTGCAACTCTGATTGTCATGAGGTAGGTTTTAATTGTGGCTCTGACCCATGTCCAGTTGAATTTATTCTTAGTTTTCCACCCACAGCACTCTAGCTGTCTTTTGGATCTTTTCAGCATTATTGTTGTATAGTTACATTGCAACTTTAACAAGAATTGAGCTTTGTCTCTGTACGTTTGAATGACACCCTCTAAAGTCTATTACATTGAATTAAGGAAACTTCTCATTCCAACTTCATTTCTAGTACCTCACTTTAGTATGCCATTAATATGTTTAAGATAATAGATTACATAATATAAAACTTTGTTCAGGACAGACATCAAAGATTTTGAAGAAAAACCAGTATGAGAAATGTGTTAAGGTTTCATTTGAAAACAAACTTATTTTACATTTTTAAATCAATAAGTGAGCCAAAACGTAGAAAACTTTCAAAAAATTTTACTCCTTAAATTATATAATATAATGCACAGTTATTAAAGTATACCTATTTTTAAAAGTCTATTGGACAAATATTTATATGCATAAAATGCGTAACATAAGTGCAAATATTGAGCACATCAGGCAAAAATGCAAACAAATGTGAGAATGTCTGGAGAAATATACACAACATACATAATTTAGGGCAGTTTTAAAAAGAAAATTGGATGGGGGAAGGAGGAAATGAAGCAATGACTAATCCAGATTGGCAGATTACTAAACATTAAAATCTATATTTTAGATTTTAGGAGAAGGAACATTAATTACTGAGAGGGGGGAATCCTTTGGGTGACATCTCCCTGAGTAACATAAATACAATTCATTTTCCTTTTTAACTCTTAAACTATTGAATACAATTCCATTTGAACAGCTATAGCCTGAGCTGCCATTCTCAAGCCATTCTAAAATGCTGTTTCCTTGATATTTTACAATTTTACAGTACCTTGTGAAGAAACTTGATGCATTAAGGAGAGTGACAATAAAAGTAGGGTGATCTGGTATATATTCCATGCCATGGTGACTTTTAATGTGCACATCTTTCCTTTAAACAATAAAATATTATTTATTATAATATGAATGATGCATTTATAATAACAAAAGTACTTTAATTTTATTCACAAACAAATGTATATTTCATCAAGTGTTAAAGGACACTTCCTTTAATCTATAATGGTGTGTGTGTGTGTGTGTGTGGACATGAGTCTGTGCTTGTGCGCACGCACATACCAATATTTATGTGTATGTATATATCTATATTAACATACACACACATAGAAACACACACATTTATATACACGCACACACACATATATACATACTATTCAACACATTGATATAAATTTAATATTATACCATTAATTTGACATTCTTACCAATTAAATTATATATTAGCTTTTTTCATATTAATTAAGAATGAACAATGCATTTAACAAGATAGTCAAGATGACAAATATTAAAATTTTGCTCAAAAGAAGTACTAGACAACAAGTATTTTATAGACACATTTATCTTTCACTCTATGAAATAGATAATAGATAAAATGGATAATATATCTAACTGAAATTCTGCTCCCTTTCTCCTTGAAAAAAATTGACTTAAAAAGAGATTTCTTAAATTAATTTTTAGAAATATCCCAACCAAAAAATACATGCACACTTTATTTAAAAATTTTCAAGTCCAAATTGGTTTTATTTTTGAGGGTCATCTGAAAATATAGCAACTCTTTTAAACCAAGGTCTAACTACAGAAATTGGGATTATTCTACTTACCGTTCAATGGTCAATTCTGTCAGCAGTGACTCTCCAGTTCCTTATATATATATTGGTAAAATTCATTGGGATGAACTAATTAGGCAACACATTAGACAAAACCAACGGTGACAGCTTATGACAGCAAATTTTCCACATCTCTTGGAAGTCATCCCAGAAGACTAGACAGCAACATCTGGAAAACACACCCATCAAGAAAAAAAGACTATAAAATGTAGACTTATTAGTCAACACACTTTCTAATGTTTTAGTTAAGTGAACAAACTGTCCTGAAAGTCCAGAGGTATCTGCCAGAAGCTACCATTAAGCACCACCAGCAGTGGGTATGACTGACTGGTTGACCTCAGAGATATGTGATCATGCAACTATGTCTTTTCCTGCTCTCTCCTATAAGTGCCCTCTGCATCTGCCATTGAATCCTGGCAAAAGTCACCCTAATGCATTTCAGGCAGGTGATATACACTTACCCACAAATGCTCTGAATTACATTTATTTCTGGAAATCTGAAGCACTATGCAGATTCATTTAGTTTAGTTGATTGAAAGATGCAATCATAGACCAAACTATAGAGCCCTCGTAATTTCAACATTCTTTTCTGTCTTTTTTTATTTGATATATGTGTATACACTAATCTGGTCCAATCTCTGGACTACTTTGTTTCCTTACATATTTGTGGATACATAATTTCTACTTCTGCAATTTCAACTAGAATAGGAGGTATTTCATTGGCATCTGGTTTTATTATCCTCTAGAAGAGCCAGTTCTGGATTACTGTATTTCATCAAATATTCTGTAATTCTCAAATTCTGTTTGTAATTGGGTTTAGTGCATTTTTCTTAATTGATTTCTTTCTCTTTCTTAGATCTCTTGCATAATTACTTTTGAGAAGTCCTATTTTAGCTGCACTTTTTCTTGATACTTTTCTTTCATCATGTTAAAAGTCAGCATTCAAGTAATCATAGCTTCTTTTTTACCCCAAACTTTCATCCATTGTCTTTTCCTGTTCTCTTGATTGCAGTTCTAAACCCATGACCTGGATCACTTCTCTGATACTCTGTGAGGACTTTTCTCATACCAATGGTATGTTCTCATGGTCCAAGATTTTGAATTTAAATTTGTATATCTGACACTCATGGTCTTCCTGTAATCTCTGCCTAGAAATGAGAGGCTGGGCAATTTAACGCCCAGCCGACAGTTGCCGATGGCGGGAACCAACTCGGTACCGCCTATCAGCTGGGGGTGTTCCCCGCGGTAGCGTGGGAACGCCCCTGACGACCCAGTGGCTGCTCGGGCATTCTGGGAGGCCGGGGGCGGGGAATGCGCCCTTTATCAGGGCTGGCTCTCACCCCCCGGCTTCCCTTGCCTCCCGAGCTTGCCACAAGAACAGGACACCCACCCACCCTCCACTCAATCCAGGGTGTTTTATAGGTCGCCTGGTTGGGGCCGAGTAGGATTTTTTTGCAATCTTATAGCATTTGCTAGGGTTTGTTTTTTCGCCTACTCCATCCTGGATAAGGAAAAGGATTTGTGGTTATAGGGTGCATCTGTATGTAAATAGGTTTTGACTCAACAATTGGATGTATTTATACATGGTCACTATATGGCAGAAAACGGGGCGGAAAGGGTATCAGTAGCAACTGTGTGTTCTCCTTTGGGCATCTATTGTAAGATGATTGGCACCCCTGTCACACAACTCATGCTTCCTCCAAGGATGGAGCGGTGTGAAGGGCGTGCCCTTGGGGCTCACCCACATCATTTCCGGTTCCGGGTCATGCAGGGTGAGCCCTCCCACACGCTGGGCGTGGCTTACAGGCTGGGTATAGGCGGGGCATGCCTCACCCTGACCCGGCATGGAGTTCGCCCATTAAGTTGCCCAAGCATGTTTGTGTTTCTCCGCCCCCTTTTAGCGACCCCTGCAGGTCTTTTTCGTTAATATTTAATAAAGTGACCCATTTTACCCAGCTTTGTGTCCGAGTGTTCATTTCCCGTCCAAGGCAAATGTCCTTGTCCTGGCTAATTACATTGGAATTCTCCACAGAATTATACTGATAGTTGGCCACGTGGGCAGACAGGTGCTTAGACTGAATTTGGTATTTTAATCCACCTATTGAGTGGAGAGGAATAGAGACATTCTAAATCATCACCATCATTAACATCAGTGCTACAGCAAGTTGCACTTCAGGTACTTTGTAATACAGAAGGATCAGGGAAGGAATAGAAAAAATAAAAAGGAAATTTCTTCCTTAACCTGATGCTCTCTAAAGGCATTAAACTACAGCTCTCATAGTCCTCAGGAATTGGTCAGGGTGAAGAAAATTCAATGCAGCACATTTGGAAGGCACCCAGGATGAAAGTACCAAAATAGAAAGTGTCCAGCCTTTTTATTTATTATTTTAAACAGTTATTTTTAAGAAGCTGAAATAGAAAGGGAGCCATGCTGTTTCTCCCTTTGCCATGTCACGACTCAATCAGATGTTCTGAATAGAACAAAGAACATGAATAAATATTGATCTGAATTACCTGGAAGACCTCTTACACTCAAAAGTAGGAAAACGTCATGTAGTTTTTTCTTTTAAAAAATCCTCAGGAAAAGATGAGTTTGTATTTTGTCTTTTACTTCATGTTAATGTGCATTTCATCACATAACCTTACTGGCTGAGGTAACCATTCCCCCCCAAATAACACCCTTCCATCAGGTTTGGGTGAGAGTAAGGTGACGACAGGCATATAAATGGGATGTAGTTTTGTTGTTGTTTCTTCTTGTTGTTATTTTCAATTACATAAGTGTTGTGGTTAGCTCTGGCCCAGCTCCTGCCCCAAGGAATGTGCAGGTGGATGTGGGGGAGACATCCACATGCCCCAGGCCTGTTTTGCTCCCAGTAGAATCTGCCAACGAAGTCTCCTCTGACCAAGGAGGTCTGAGTGACAGGGAGGAGGAGAGTTTGGCAGACAGCCCAGGAGGAGATCAATCATCTGTATCATCTCTGGATTCTGAACAAGAATTAATGACACATCCATGCATGCGTAGAGTAATGCATAGGAAGCAACAACTAAAGGATTATTACAAGAGAAAATGAGGCCACCTGCGATTGGGTGGAGCTGCTGTAATTAGTGCTGCTGCTATAAATAGCAGCGTGTGAGTTTGGCCATTGTGGAGAATTATCTGATCGCTGTGTTTCATGAATGTCTTGCTGACTCCGGCCTTTGTTTGTTGACTTTTCACCACTTCGAAACCAAAGCAGAGCAAAGTGTGTTTCACTTCGTGGAAGAAGAAGGGCTGTGACTTTCTTCACAGCTGCAAGCTAAGTACTTACTAACCGATAAGGGACTTGTACAAACTACCAGGTTGTTTTGGGATGAGTGCTCTTTGCAATACAAAAAGAGTACTTAGTTTATTTTAAATTTTGTGATATAGAACATTGTTTTGAATTTTCAAACTTGTGTGTGTCTGAAATTTGTACCTTTGAATTTTTGGGAGGCTCCTACCAGAGAGTCTGGCAGAACACATAAGGAATGTAAGCTTCTTTTTGTGTAAATAACTGATTTGTCATACATGTGAAAGGAATCACATCATAAATTGCTACATTCTGCCTTTCTAAACAGCACACAACAAAGAAATGCAATATGATGTTTTATTCAATGTTCTGCATTGTTAATGATGCCTTATATTAAAAAATGTCCTGAGACGACTCTTTTAGTTAAATTGGAAAATTTCAGTTGGAAAACAAAAGGACTATAATTAGTGCTAAAAGATATTTATTTACTAAATAATAAATTTAATAAATAAATAAATTTTAAAAAAACATACAATTCAGGATGACAATAGGATAGTATAAAGGTTACAAGCACACTGAACAGAGTTAAAAGAAAAAGAAAGTGAACCTTTGGGAATGAATGCACCTAATTTATCAATATAATTTGTATGGTTTCCTCTAGGCCAGGGGTATCAAACCCGCATTGTCACAGCATCATCATATGATATATCACAACTTCCTCCCCCTTTGCTAAACCAGATGTGGCCATGGCCAGCACATGACACATCAAGCCCATGGGATACGAATTTGACAGCATTGGTCTAGGCCCTTGGAATTATTTTGGTTCATTTGAATTTGCTATTCATGAATAATCCACAACCTTCATCACCTCATTCATGTGTTGTCCTCTCCTTAAGAGAAATCCTTATTTTCTAAGAACATGTGGGACCCAGCAAAGGTACAGCTTTTTAAAGGTACAGCTTGTTAACATCATGACTACACTTGTGCCAGAGAGCCAATGCACCCCTTCCATTTTGGGTCTGAATACACTGCAAAATACTGATGTTCGTGCATTTCAAGTGCATCCTGTTTCTCTCTTATTCATGTTGTCCAGCCTCTCCTTTGGTCCTCTCTGTCTTCCACCATAAAGAAGATTTCAATTTGAATTTTTAGGGTTCTTCCCCTTCCCTAGATTCATTGTCCAGTCTTCCCCCTTAGCAAACTAAGAATCACACTTACTTAAGTAGAGGGAGCACACATTATATTTTGTTATAAATTTTAAACAAATGATAAGGGAGAAATCATTATTCCCCCTCTCCCATTTCTTCTCTTATAGAACAAAAATGTCATTGGAAATAGATGAATATTGCTATTCCTCTGTCTCACAATGTTAACTTCTGATGGGCTCATTTTTCCATTTGTCTTCCTTTCCCCTTTCCCCTTTATTTTTATTTACCAACCACCAACACCTCTCAAGATCTATTTGGGAGATAAAAGGAAAATAAAAACTTTAAGGATACATGACTCAAAATGTTTATTTACACCAGTTTTGTTCCTACAAACATCAATTAAACCCAACAATTATTTTTCAAACAGCCCAAAATGACATTATATGGATCAAAAATGATTGCTTTGAAACCAGAGTGTCCCTTTCCACTTTCTCCAGAAAATGCCTGAAGACCTACAAAGCCTCATGGCTGGATATCATCAGCAAAACTTCATTACAACATTAGCATTACACAGAGAGCAAAACGCTTAGCTGGGCATCACAGTCAATTAAGGTGTGCTCTGTTCTGCCAGAACTTAGCAGAATCCTGTAGTGGAGGAGATTTTCCCCCTCTTCCGCAATGTTTTTTTCCCCAACACCTTTTCTCCAAGGATGGAATACAACACAAAGGACTAGAGACTAGCTTTCATTAAGATGAAAAACCAGCATTGTATTATGCCATTGTACAGCAAGCTCAGCTCCTTTGATATGTGCATATAATGTCATAATGCATGTACAAAGTTCATTTACCTCTTCTTGACTCCTCTCCTCCCTTCCAGATGCCTTTGAATGGGGCAATCTTGCTGGTCTTATGTTTTATCAGAATGGATGTAATTAATTGTTTTGAGATAAAACTAACCTAATTATTCTTGTTTGGGTTTCCTATCACCTATTAATCACTGGTCCACTTAAGTGTGACATGGGGCATGGGCCAGAATGAACTCAGATCAGTGGCACATAAGAACATAAGAACGTAAGAAGAGTCATGCTGAATCAGGCCAAAGCCCATCAAGTCCAGCATTCTGTGTTGTACAGTGGCCCACCAAATGTACATGGGGATCTTGAGCAGAAAGAGAAGGCAGAACCCTCCCTTTCCTTTGACCCCCAACAAATGGTACTCAAGGGGATCCTGCCTGCCTTAACCAACATAGAGGCAGTACATGGACATTCATTTCAATAACCACCAATACTCTTGGCATCCATGAATCTGTCTAATCCTAACTTGAAGCTATCAAGGCTGACAGCTGTCACGACCAATGTTCCCTCTAATTTTTTTTCGGTGTGGGCGGAAAAGTATAGTGTCTGAGCGACAGTCCCTTTGGGACTGGGCGGCATAGAAGTATAAATAAATAAATAAATAAATAAATAAATAAATAAATAAATAAATAAGTAAATAAGTAAATAAATAAATAAAAATCTTTTCTTTTTTTATTAAAAGAAATTAGTAATTAAAAAAAACCAAAATCTATTACTATTAAAACTAAAACAACCAGCAAAACTATTAATAAAAACAGGTGAGGGCTGGGTTTCTTTCTCTGTTATTATTTAAGTGCTTTTACCATATGTTTTAAATCAAGAGTCACTTCTCTCTCTGTTTCTATCTCTTTCCTGTCATTCTCCGCCTCAATCATTTTCTCATTTCTCTTTTTTTCTCCCCTTTTTTCTATCATTTCTCTCTCTCTTCCTTCCACTCTTCTCTCTCTCTCTTTCTTCCTCTCTCTCTCTCTTCCTTCCTTTCTCATCTTTCTTTCTTTCTCTCTCTCTTTCTCTATCTTGCTTTCTTCCTGTCTCACACTCTCTTCCTCCCTCTCTCATCTCTTTCCTTCTTTCCTTCTCTTTCTTTCTCTATCTCTCCCCCTCTTGCTCTCTCTCTTTTTCTCACTTTCCCTCTCTTGTTTTCTTTCTCTCACTCTTTCTCTCTCTCTTGCTATCTCTTGCTCTCCCCCCTCTTTCTCTCTCACTCTCTTTCTCACTTTCTCTGCCAGCCCGCCCGCCCGGAACATTCAAAATAAGAAAACCCTTCGCTCTGTTCCAGGCGGGCGCGCAGGCAGGGAGATGGGAAGAGCGTGCGCCGGCCCGTGCACCCACCAGCCTCCGGAGAACGCCTGTCCCGCCTCTCTTGCAGCAGAAGAGAAAGAGAGGTGGAGTGGGCGGCGAGCGGGCGAACGGGTGAGCGGTGAGCGAGCGGGCGAATGGCGGGCAGGCGAGCGAACGGCGGGCGGGTGGGTGGATGGGTGGCAGGGCCAAGAGGCCAGGAGCACGAGAGGGCCGAAGGCACCATGGAGAGGCAGGGGCAGCCGCGGCTCCCTTCTACTACCTGCGCCCGCGCCTGCCGTTCGCAGGGGGATGGGGACTGCGCGCCCATGGAAAAGGGCGTGCAGGGCAGTATTTTGGGGTGCGCGTGCGCTCACGCGCGCAGCCTACAGGGAACAGTGGTCACAACCTCTTCTGGAAATGAATTCCATAAACCAACGACCCTCTGGGTGAAGAAATATTTCCCTTTATTTGTCCTCACTTTCTTACCTATGATCTTTAGGGAGTGCCCCCTTGTCCTAGTACACATTATTATATTATTATTTCCATTAGTTAATGCTAAAGTCTATATATTGACCAATTCCTGGATTCATTCAATAATACTGCTTGGTTCAAGTAACACCCTATATTCTGGTCTCTGGTCTATGACTATAATAAACTGAATTGAATTGAACTAAATTGACACTATACTCAATGCAAGAAATCAGACAATTTTTCCACCAGTGACATAAGGCATTACTTGGCCATGACTCATGCTATGTAATGGTTGGATAATTCCAGAAGATGCTTTAAGTCACCAATGAAAAAATAATGAATGACAAAATAATTACTTGATTCACAGAGTATATCAAGACAAAGGCTTGATTCTTACAGCATGCCAACTACCCAACTCCTTTTTAGTCTAGAATGTTGTGCAAATCCAGCCCTTTAATGGATGATAATTCCTTTCCCAGAGATACAAGGATTTCCTGGGATGAAGAATTACTTACAAAATCAGATCTATACTGGGGATATGTCTGGCTTTCATACTGTACAGAAAAAATGTCACGTAATATAGATAAATAAATACTTTACATTGTTAACCTCAAACCCCCCCCCCCCCAACATGCTTTTGCTATGAGACAAGTTACTCCATTTTCTTGGGAAGATTTCAGAAGTGGTTTGCTGTTGCCTCTTTGCTAGAGCTGAAAGAGATTGGCTGGCTCAATGTAACCCTGCAGTCTTTATCCCTGAGATAGGATTAGAACTCACCAATACTTGCCTTCTAGTGCTTCATAGCCTATGGTTTGCCTTAACCTATACACTAAACTGACTTTGTACATTATTGCCTAAGATCTGTTAAATTGTTAATAAAACTGTATCGTTTTTATTTTGCTGAAACGTTTCATGAATATTTTGATTTTTTTTCCTTTTCTCTCTCTTTTTTTGTTCCATATATTAATTATTTAGAGTGAGCCTCAGATTGCAGACAGCAAGTAAAATAAATGCTAGAATAATTATTTATTTAGAAATCTGTCTCACTTTTGAAATACTTGCATTTTATTTGTCTAGTGTAAGGAAAGAGCTGTCCAACCCAGATCCAACACATTTACTTTGATAAAGGGAGAGGCTCACAGACAGAAACATTGATTCATAACTTTCCTGAAAAAAGTAATATTTACAGTCCTGCATGAAATCAGAATGCATTTGAGTCAAATACCACAGACAGATGATCAAATGAATTCCATGTAGACCAGATAATAGAAGTCAATTTGAAATTATGTTTTAGCTTCTAAATATTTATTGCTTAGAAGCTCCATTTCACATGTAATGTAATAATCTGAAGCCTTTATTCAGCTACAATGACTGTATTTCAGTTTTTGAGGGGGGAGAAAGGTTATCTGGAGGTAAAATTGCTTATGCTGCTTCACTCAATTGTTTTACTGTAATTAGAGGAGGAAAAATGTATGACAGAAAAGAGAATACACATTTGGTTATTAGGAGGGCATTTATATATTTGCCAGACTTTAATGAAATAAGGTTGACTGCTTACTGTTGCTTAAGAGACATTACTTCATTGTAAATGGATTGGCCTATAATTTATTTCAGTCCACTACAGCATGAGTACCATAAACATCAGAAAACCACCCGAAATCCTGTCATTTCCCAGATTTCTTCCCAAATTCCACATCAGACAAAAATCAGTTTGGCACTTTGAATGGAGAATTCTAATGAGGCAACTTCACTATAAAATAACAAAGCCTCTCTGATGAATATCAACACATATGCTTGTTCTGCCTATATCATTCTTGTCCACCTCTTCAGGATCATTTCTTTGACTCTGATCCCATGACTTTTTCTCTTTCTGTGCCAAAAATACAGAAATATAAGTGTTTGTTTCTTTATTACACTTTTTAAACTGTCCAATAGCCCCATTTCTCAAGACAGTTACAGTAAAACCTCTGATCAGAAATGATTTTCTTCTGCACAATAAAAGCTTCTTCAACTTTGAAGACTTTATAATAAAAATTATAATGTTTATAATAATATATCTGATTGCCCAAATTTAACCAATTTTCATGAATGAAGGCAAATATATGTTTTCCAAGATAATGTGGCAGGATGCAGTCTGCGTTAGTCACCGGGACCAGAGGGTTAGTCTTTTAAATATGATAATACAGTATATATGCTTGGATGCTTCCGCCTCCAAAAATAATGCACCATAAAAAGTTACATTATCAAAGGACTTCTGCCTGGTTAAGGCACCAGGCTGGAAAGCAGAAAACCATGAGTTCAAATCCTGCCTTAGTTATGAAAGCCAACTGGGTAACTTTGGGACAGTCATTCTCAAGCCAATCCACCTCACAGGATGGTTGTTGTGGGGAAAAAAGGAGGAAGGAGATATGTTGGATATGTTCGCTGCTTTGGATTGTTTATAAAAAAATAATAAAGGTGAGATATACATGCATACATATACATTCAGTCATTTAAGACATAATCTGTTGCTTCACCAATAAATCATAGAACACTCAGAACTAGACAGACTAACACAGTGGGCCCATACCAACAAAATGATGTTTAACATCGACAAGAGCAAAGTCCTTCACCTAGGCAGAAAAATCCCTGGACACACATACAACCTGGGAGAAACCCCTCTTAGCAGTAGCGACTGCGAAAGAGACCTCGGAGCCTTGGTGGATAATCAACTAAACATGAGCCAACAATGTGCAGCATCAGCTAAAAAAGCCAACACAATCCTAAGCTGCATCAACAGGGGAATACACTCCAAGACCAGGGAAGTCTTAATACCACTCTACTACGCCCTAGTCCGACCACACCTGGAATACTGTATTCAGTTCTGGTCACCACACTTCAAAAGAGACATTGAAACTCTGGAGAAGGTGCAAAAAAGAGCAACCAAGATAATTAAGGGACTGGAAAGCAAGACTTACGAAGAGAGACTGAGGGAACTGGGCATGGATAGCCTAGAGAAAAGGAGAGCCAGAGCGGACATGATAGCAGTCTACAAGTATACGAGGGGATGTCACAGAGAGGAGGGGATCACTTTATTCTCCAGGGCACCAGAGGGCCGGACAAGGAACAACATCTGGAAGCTGACCAAGGAGAGATTCAACATGGAGATAAGGAGGAACTTCCTGACGGTCAGAGCGATCAACCAATGGAACAACCTACCAGCGAACGTTGTGAACTCCAACACTCTGGACATTTTAAAGAGAAGATTGAACTGCCACTTGACTGGTGTGCTATAGGGTTCCTGCTTGGGCAGGGGGTTGAACTTGATGGCCTTCATGATCCTTTTCAACTCTATCAATCAATCAATCAATCAATCAATCAATCAATCATAAATAAATAAATAAATAAATGGCTTCTCCCAGACAGTAACTAGATGCTGGAAGGAAGAGGACATGCTGACAGACAATTAGAGCTGTATCTGCCACTAAAATAGGTTGAAGCTCTTGAGACTTGGCAGTGAAGGGCTTACAAATTTGAATCAAAGGTGGAAAATTTAGGCGCAGGTGCATTTGCAATGGGTTGCAAGTTAGAGAAGGATGATGTAATTTATTTTTCCACTCAGGAAGCAGCAAATGGCCATTCTGGTGATGGACCAAAAGAAAGAGTGGATCTGCGCTTAGCCACTCTTTGTATCCACAAATAAAAGAAGCATGGTGTCTGTGTATTACTAAAAATAATTATTTTGTTTGGAAATACCTTGTCATAAATTTATGGAGTAATTAACTTCAAAGTGTTGCACTTGCAGCTTGAATCCTGATCAACTGAAAGGAATATTGGGCAATCAGGCATATTGTGACAATGTAATAAGATCTCAAAGAAAACACCTTTCACCGCTAGGAAAATATTGTGCCAAATTAAAAGGAGTTGGGCAATTTATTGAAGTAAATAAGAGTGTCATTGAAGGAAGTAGAGTTCAACCTTAGCTAATGTTTTCATCACAATTTTTTTCTTTCTCATCTAAAGCAGGATGGTTATTTAAGAATAACCTCAAATTTTCCTCTTCAATTGGGATATTTACTTATCGCCTACCACCTTCTCAGACCTAGTGTTTAGAGGCAAGCACAAAATTCAATTTGGACTTGCAAAAATGCCCTATGCTGCCTCCTGTTCAAGTCAACATAAAGTGAATAGCAGAGAGATGCATAATAGTTTCCATATAACATAGACAATATGTTTTAAAATGTATACAATAGCAACTAAAGAAACAAAGAAAATAAAATAATACACTGTTGTGTGATTTATTCAAAATGTATCATACAATTTCCAGGGATAGATGGCACTCTGGAATTTTGAGAGTACTTTCACAAAATAGGTATGATAGAGCACCAGGTCAACCTCAAAATACCCATTCCCCAGAAGACAAACTGAGAAATCATTCCCAATAACTTCTCATTTCTCAGGATGCCTACTTCCAGCCCCTGAAAAATGTCTACAACTTATGGTCAGAAAAATTAAAAGGTTTAGAGTTTCTGTAATTCAGGCTTAATTCAATTCAAGATTTGGAAAAGCATCACATGAACTTCTCTGCACACCATATTGTTAGAGACACTGTAGCTCAGCTATAAAAATATGTGTGGTTAGATAATAATAATAATAATAATAATAATAATAATAATAATAATAAAAAAAAATTAGATTTGTATGCAGCCCCTCTCTGAAGACTCGGGGTGGCTCACAACAATAAACAATGCAGTACAAATCCAATAATTAAAGCTATAGCTAATAGATAATAATCCTTTGCTACCATTTAGGAGTAGACTAAATTTCTGCAGCCAGATATAATATATCTAATAAAAGCACTTATTCCTCCTTCCCTCATCCCTTAGAAAAAAAAAGCTATCTGTCTTGGGCCTCTCAACTGATTTATTGCATGTATACCTGCTGCATTTCAGCATATACCCAATAGTTCATCCTACAACTATTAAAACTCAAACTAACACCCACAGAACAGAAATCAAATAACAATCTATAAAGCAATCCAACAAATTATATACAATAAATTATGACATTGTACTATTTGGAAAGTTGAAGAGAATGGATCTTTAAATAATGAACTTGTTTTCTGGCGTGAAAGAGATTTTTAAAAACCCAATGCGGTCAGCAAGGTTTTTTTGTATAATATCTAAACAAGAATGCTATAACAAAGGCCATAAGAAAATATGAGGAACTGAGATTTGTATTCATTGATGAAGCCAAGAGCTTTTTAGTTCAAAAGTAGGTAACTTCAGCAAAATGTTTATTTTGCTGGGCATTTTTCACGAGGAGTACTCCATGACCTAACTGCGCCCAATGTATAGATATGACAGAAGTAGATACACCAGAATCTAATGGGGAAAGATCCAAGAGTATATGCACAGTGTTGTGTCATAGTTCATATGTAGGATTGGAATTGAAGACAACCTTCCAAATGAGAAAATCAACCTTTTCTAAAAGACGCCATTCCCCCAAATTTTCCCCAATCTCCTTTTTAGTTCGAAGAGAAATTTGTCCCATCACTAATACTCAAGTCAAATGCAACTGTGAGTCTGTTTTGTTTCTCTGCATGGTCAATTGGAAGCATTCTTCTTGCCCAGTATCTAACTTGCAACGCAGTATCAATTGCCCAATTGCAACAAGCCTTGTGGATATGGTTGCTCCCCATGGGTGAGTTTGAGTTTTAGTAAATTAATTGATGATCCCAATGCAGAGATATTTTGATCTTTTAGACATTCTGTTTGGGAGGGAGCACCGGTCCTCTCTCAAGAGGACACGGCCATTGCGATCCCACCTAACCAGTGGGAAGCAAGAAACATCAAGAGAGTAAAAAGCAGAGAAACTGAACAACCCTAATCGAAAAAGGAATATTGCCAAAGAAGCTACAATTAAGGTAAAAGTTTTTTCTATGTTCCATGCTAAACAAGAAGTTTAAAAAACAAGAAAATTGAATCGGAGTCTAAACGAAGGCGAAAGAGAAAGTTGTTAAAACAACATTGTATCCAGGCGCGAATTAACTGCCGGAACTTATTCTAACCACTTTCACTTGTTTTGAACTGTTAAATTTTTGCAAACAAGGAGATCTAGAAGATTTTAGAATGAGACATTAAAGGATTTATTATTCACAAAATGACATTATTTGGTTGAAAAATTTTTTTTTCCTCTTTTGAAACATTTTTGAAACATTTGGTTACCGAAAGTTGAAAAATGAAGTCCGGGCTGGGATTTTTCTAGCGGAAGGACCAGACTGCTCACTATTTACCTACAAATTCTGAATAAACATTTATAAAGGGAAAAAAAACTCTTTTCCTACATTTGAGAACTTTAAAATTTGGATTATTTAATCGACGTTTTCTTTGGATTATTCTGTTGGACTATTTCCATTGGATTTCGTTTGGATTAATAGCGGTTTGTGGATTAACAGCATTTTCGTTGGATTTACTGCGGAGAGATTTCTTCCTGGGCTGTGAGAGACGGACCGACTTCATTTTAACTTCGTGAGATTAAACTGCATTTGCTTGGAAAAAGCTTTATAAATTTTCTAAAGACTATACCCTTCTTCAAAAAACGGAATACCTTTGCAGTACTCATTAAGGTGTTTCTGACAACAAATTAGATCTTCAATCAATTGTTTTTTTTGTTTTTTTTGAGTTTTCCCTTTGATAATTTTAATTTTTGAATTTTAATTCTATATTACATTATATTACAATTGGTTCTGTTTATGCATTGCTAAATTTTCTTTTGGTCTTTGGTCCCCTGTTCCTCCTAATTGAATAATAGTTTTTAACTCTGATTGCCCCCTTTCTTCACATGTTTTTACCCTCCTTCTCATTTTGCTGACTTTTCCTCCTTATCTTTGCAGCTGTGTTAAACTAACCTTTTCCCCTTTTTCCCCTTTTCTTCTTCACATCTTCTTGATATAAACTTTGACTAGAGTAATAAGAATAAATAAGTTGAGCATTAATTAGATATATTTTAAATTTTAAGTGTATTTGAAATTTAGCCTTTTATTTGAATTAGAACTTTTATTGCTATTAATTAAGTGCTATTGATTTAGTATAACTGTTACTGTGGGTTTGGAATTTATAGAATCTCTTTACATACTGCTAACATAAAATAACACTAAATTTAAATTTGAAAATGTCAAGTTCTTCCACCCATACTAAAACAATCAAGAAGCAAACAACTGTTATTTCTTCCCCGCAAAGTTCACCACATCCATCTCCCGCACAGCAGACTTTATCTGCAACTATGTTCACCAAGGAGAAGGACAGGGAGAAACAACCATCTCTGGCTTCAATCCAAGAGACATTAACAACATTAAATGACTTTATGCTAAAATCTCAACAAGACGCAACACAACAGAGAGATGAAATTAAAGCAGAGATGGCGGAAATGAAAGTTGACACAGGTGAAATGAAAGACCAGATGAAGGAGATTAAGCAAGCCTTGCAAGATAATGAAGTACGAATGAAGGCAGTGGAAGAAAAGGCGGAAAAGGTGGAGAAAAGAATTGGTCACTTGGAGGACAAAGCTGCTTCACGTTACAGAGGGTATGATGAATCAATTACACATCTGGAAATGCAACGTGCGTCATATGGACTTCGATTTCAAAACGTAATAGAAGAAAAAGATGAAGATTTAAAGGCCATTATGGCTGACATTATTGGGAAAATCCTCCAGATGGACTCAGATGACATAAAAAGAGAAATCGATGAAGTCTTCAGAATTTCTAACAGCTATATTCGCCGTTTTAATCTTCCACGCGAGATTCACATCAAATTTGTAAGAAAAAGCATGAGAGATGATATATTGCATTGGTCAAGAGCGGGACAACTACAACACCAAGGCAAAGAAATAAAAATATTAAAACAAATCCCAAGACGTGTTCGAGAGACTAGAAGAGACTATCATTTCTTGACCAAACTTCTGATCAAAGAAAACATAACTTTTCGCTGGCTTATTCCACAAGGTCTATCATTGACATGGAAATCAACGAGATATAAATTGGAGAATCTAGACCAAGCAAGAGACTTTTATGAAAACAGTGGAATATGCGAAATGGAACAGATAACAAAAGAACTGGAAGCAATGCAGGCCGAAGCCATGGGGGCACTTGCACAAGTGGAGGACCAGGACCACGGGGCCAGAAGAAAGCAACCTCAACGCGAAACCAAGAAATACAACAAATGACTACATTGAGAGATTTAAAAATCTTTTCAGTAAATGTTAATGGACTTAATGAACCAAAAAAAAGAAAACAAATGTTTTCCAAAATTAAGAATCAAAAAGCTCAAATTGTGATACTCCAAGAAGTGCATATAAAAAAAAGTAATCGGAATTTATTGTTAAATAATAAAATTGGAAAGATGTATGCTGCGTTAGCAGACCAAAAGAAAAGAGGAGTGGCAATGTATGTTGAGAGTTCTATAAATTCCAAACAACTATATAGTGATGATGAAGGTAGAATTTTGATTGTCCAGATTGATATTGAACCCAAATCGCTTGCTATTGTTTCTATATATGCCCCAAATGATGACCAAATTGCATTTTATGAAAAATTACATCAAAAAATTTTAGAATTAAATTTGGAAAATATGTTAATTATTGGAGATTTTAATGCCATAACAAATAGACAATTAGACCATTCGGGGGTGAAGAAAAGTTGTAAAAAGAAAAAAAAGAATTTACTGCCCTCAACTTTCCAAAAAATGAAAGCAGAATTGCTATTGAATGATATATGGAGGGAAAGGCATCCTCATAGCAGGCAATATACTTTTTACTCAAACCCCCACAAAATTTGGACTAGAATAGATATGGTGTGGGCTCCCAAAACAACAGCAGAGTACATACAAGACGTAGAAATAGATGTTAATACTTGGGCAGATCATAATCCAGTTATAGTCTATATGAGAAACATTAAAAAACATCGCAATTGGCAAATGAATAGAAATATTTTGAAAGAGAAAGAATATAAAGAATGGATGGAAAAGGAATTAAAAATATTTTTCGAAATTAATAAAAATACAGACACCACCCCTCAGAACTTGTGGGATGCAACCAAAGCATACATAAGAGGATTAACAATATCCTACACTGCAAAATATAATAAAGAAAGAAAAAGAAAATATGAACAATTAATAAATGAATTAAAACAACTAGAGTTTCTATCACAACAAAATGTGAAAAATAAAGATTTGGGGAAAAAAATAAATCTAATTAAACACAAAATTAGATTACAAGAACAAAATCAGCTATTGGAAAAAATAAAGAAAGCTAAGCAACAATATTTTGAGCATGCCAATAAATCAGGTTAGCATACAAATTGAGAAAACAGAGACAATCTAAATTAATTAGAAAATTAGAAGATAAAGATGGAATAATAAAATATGACCCAGAGGGAAAAGCAAATATAGTTCAAAACTTTTTTAAAGAATTGTATAAAGATGATAATATTGAAGAAGAAGCCGTATTTAAATACCTAGAGAGTGCAGAGTTACCACAAATAACAGAAGAACAACAAGAAAAGATGGAGAGTCCAATAACGATGGAAGAACTCCTTATAGTTATTAAAAAGCAGAAAAACAACAAAGCCACGGGACCGGACGCTATCCCGGCAGAGTGGTATAAAATAGAAAATGAAGTATTAAGAAATAATATGCTCCAAATTTTTAATGAATGTAGAGTAGATGGTAAAATTCCTAAATCATGGTCGGAATCTTTGATAACTTTAATTCATAAACCAGATACACCAAAAGAAAAAATTAAAAACTATAGACCAATATCTTTATTGAATGTAGATTATAAAATTTTTATAGCAATATATGCAGATAGATTGAAAAATGTGATAAACAGCAAAATTCACTCAGACCAAAATGGTTTCCTTCCAGGTAGACAAATTAAAAATAATCTTAGAACAATTATTAATGTATTAGAGTATTATGAGCAACATTCAGATAAAACATTATCTTTAATGTTCTTAGACGCGCAAAAAGCTTTTGATAATGTGAATTGGACATTTATAAAGATGCAATTAAATAAAATGAGATTCGGCCCCAAATTTGTTAATTTAATAGACGCTATTTATTCAGAACAAACGACAAAAATTATATTAAACAATGAACAATTAGAAGCGTTTAAAATAAATAAAGGAGTGCGGCAAGGATGTCCCATATCACCTCTTCTTTTCATTATGACTTTAGAAGCACTCTTAATAAAAATAAGATCAGATCCAAAGATAAAAGGTTTAACAGTTAGAAAAGAGATATACAAAGTCCAGGCCTTTGCAGATGATCTGACTTTTATAATGGAAGATCCGTTAGTCACAGCACCAAGATTAATCCAAACAATAGAACAATATGGCAAGGTGGCAGGTTTGAAAATAAATAAAAATAAAACAAAAATTATAACTAAAAACATGAGTAAAATACAAGAAAGTAATTTGGAATGTATTACTGGAATGCAAATAGTTAAAAAAGTAAAATATTTGGGAATATGGCTAACAGCCAAAACAATAACATTAAAAAATGATAATTATATAAAATTAATTAATGAAATTAAAAAAGATCTAGAAATATGGAACAATCTAAAAATATCATTTTTGGGAAGAATTGCTACGATTAAGATGAATATCTTACCTAAGGTATTATTTTTATTTCAAGTGATCCCAATCAATCCAGGGGCTAACTTTTTTAAAAACTTAACAAATGTGGTTAAAAAATTTCTATGGCAAGGGAAAAAGGCAAGAATTAAGATAAATATGTTAGAAGACATAAAAGAGGGGGGGGGTTTTGCGCTCCCAAATTGGAAACTATATTACCAGGCAGCCGCCTTAACATGGATTAAAAACTGGATAACTTTAGAGGACATGAGAACATCAATATTAGAAGGACATGACCTCATGCTTGGTTGGCATGCTTTTGTGTGGTACGATAAAGATAAAAACCATTCTTACTTTAAAAGACACACGCTGAGAAAATATTTATTTGATGTCTGGAAAGACATAAAGAAAAACCACTTTTTAACAATTCCAGATTGGGTTACCCCCTTGGACGCAATAATACATCCAAATTCCATTAATGACTCAAGAAATATAAGATATAAAGACTTGTTAGACAATCAAATGAAATTAAAATCTAGAATTAAACTACAAGATGAAGGGATACAAATTGATTGGTGGCATTATGCACAGATTAGATCCAGATACCAGAAAGATAGTACACTCTATATATTTAACAAAAGTAAAAACCTGTTAAGTGAGTTAATCACTAAAAATCACAACAGAGTAATTGGAAAAATATATAAATATTTGATTACCCACAAGAATATTGAATTAACATTAAAAGATAGCATGATACATTGGTGTAGAAACATAGGTAAAGAAATTGATTTAGATACATGGGAGAAAGTTTGGATGTGCAATTGGAGAATGACTAAATCAGTTTCTTTGAAAGAGAACCAAATTAAAATGTTTTATAGATGGCATCTCCCACCAAGTAGATTAGCAAAAATGTTCCCAAAGACATCACCTTTGTGCTGGAAATGTAAGAAAGAAATAGGATCCTATTACCATCAATGGTGGACATGTAATAAAGCTAAAATGTATTGGAAAATGATAGCAAAAATGACAAAAGAAATTACAAAGCAGAAAATAGATTTCACCCCGGAGTTTTGTTTGCTAGGAATTACTAACCAAAATTATAAAAAAGAAATTTTGTACTTGATTATACATATTTTTACAGCGGCAAGGATTATATACGCGCAAAATTGGAAAGGGGAAGATATCCCCAAAGAAGAGGGAGTTATTGCAAAAATATTAGACTGCGCGGAAATGGACATGATGACAAGACGCTTGAATGAACAGGAAGAAACCAAATTTTACGCAACATGGAACAATGTTTATGAATGGATAGATAAGAATAAAAAAATAAAGAAAGAAGAGTAGTAACAAGTATAGATATTTTAGATGATCTTTTCTTATTAAGATTTATTTTAGATTTAGTTTACATAGATAGAATAGAAATTTGTTTTTTCTAAAGATTTTTTTGACTTGAAATTAATTAGAAACTTTTATATGACAGTTAATTTTTTTACTAGATATTTTTTGTATTAGTAGCATTGAATTAGATATTCAATTGTGTATTCCTTTTTCTGTATCTGCAATTATACTTTTGAGAAGAGCAGGGATGATACATCCCTACAATGTATGTTAAATGTTTGTAAGTTTGTTTGTCATTTTAAAGAAAATTAATAAAAAGATTTGGGGGAAAAAAAAAAAGACATTCTGTTTTTATCCTGATTTGCTCTCTGTTGCTCAGAGTCATTAGAAACTGGAATACTGAGTAGATTCAGTAAAGGGACATGAAATATGAATGTTGTTGCAGATCATATGCTCCCCAGAGGAATACTTCAAAACCTAATTTTGACTGGATTTCATTTGTATTAAATCTAAATTTATAGTTTAATTTTAGTTCAATATTATAATTATATTTAATTCAATATAATTATAATTATTCAATATTATTATAAATAAAGAATTTTATAATGATATCATTAGTGCAATATCTTGCACAAGTAAAAAAAATCACAATTTGGTAACCATTTTTGTAAGTGAAAAAAAATGAAACAGATTTTGGAAACATTGAATAATGAACAATTTATAACAATATTGTTATATTTAATAGTAAAAAAGAGAAAGTGAAGTTTTATTTGGTTAGTATCACTGCATAAACAAAATTCTTTGGTAAAACACTTGCTTTTCTTTTCTTTTCTTTTCTTTTCTTTTTTTGAGGACAAAAAAGGCCCTTACATTATATAGAGAACACATACAAGCAAACTTATATATACATACACTTTCATAAAAATAGAATACATCTTGGCAAAAATTACTTCCAGAGTTTATTACCACTTTATACAGTGTTTTGACATCTAACACTTTTAAAACCAAACTTGGTATTTGGAGTAAGCAAGATTTAATACAATTTTAAGTTGAATTGTTGAAAAAGAAAGTTGATTTTTCTTCTTTGCACACGTCATCAGATTTCCTGGTCTAAGTACCAGTGCAAAAGCTGACGGTTGATCCCAGCTTGTACATCATATAAAGTAGCCATAAACTGTACTACTTTAGTACAGGGCGATTGTACTTTACAAGGGCAATTATCTTTCCTGCATTAGGACTTTATTACAGCTTTATTTTTCAGTCATGTGATAGAGATATTCCCTCTTGAGGACAAATTGGCTACTATTAGTTTGCAGTGAGGAGGCTTGCCAGCTTGAACAATCAACCAGTGGAACAGCTTGCCTTTAGAAGTTGTGGGTGCCCCTTTACTGGAAGCTTTTAAGAAGAGACTGGATAATCATGACAGCAATGGTTGGACTAGAAGACTTCCAAGGTCCCTTTCAACTCTGTTATTCTGTTATTGCTGCTGTGTATTTTGTGCAAACACCTGTCTTGGATTCTCACAATCTGTCCTGCTTTTCTTGCAACTATATTCCAATTATAACCAATTGTTATCTTACCTTTGTGTCATGTCCGTAAAGTTACTCTTTCTACCAAGTGTTAAAGAAAAAACTATTTTCATTATGCGAACATTTCTTGTTGTTTTGTAAAAAAAAAAAACACCCAGCCAACTATACCATATTTATTTTCATGGACATTATTTTGTTTTCATGTTTGGGGAAGAAATAAAAACACCCTTACATTTTATTCTTTTAACACTAAATTATTGCCTAATTACTATCGCTGACTAGTTTCAAAGAGTCAACAGAACAATCTTTGAGATGTGATTGCTCCAGTGTAATAAATAAAGCATGTGGGAAGATTCCAATGATTCATAGACTACAGTTATTTTTGTCAAGATTATTGCAACAAGACTGGCAGTCAGAAATAAGAAATGTAGCACCATTTTCTCCCAACTTGCACAGTCTACAACTGTTGAGAGATGAGGCAGTCATTCTGGAAGTGGTGATACCCAGTGGTATGTATGCATGTGGTTAACATACTTTGATTATTTTGGGCAATACTTCTCCTAGTAAGGATAAGCAGACACAGCAATATAGACTATGAAAGTGGTCTGATATTCAATGGATCCATCATTGCTGTAAGAAAGAGCTCTGACTCTCATTTGATATGTCTTTGGCTCTTGCAGAGGCCTTGTGGTATACACCACCCCCTTCAAGTTCTCATCTCTGAGTGAAAATGGGATGCTCGTGTCCTCATTCACCATAAGGAAACTGGTCCTTGGGTGCATCACTCCATCTTCAGTGTAGGCAACTAATCGGATTAGATCCTGATTGGCAGCAATCCCAAATGGGAGAGATACAAGTTTGTATTCCAAGGCATAAGGGCTCAAGGCACATTCCAAGTCATTGAGCGGACAGGTCTTGAGGCACGATCTGAAAAGAAACAGTTGTCTATATTAATTTAATTAATCTAGAATTAATCTAATCAATTTCTATTATTCTTCACCTTGCTTCATCAAATCATCCACAGTTTTAAAATCCAGATCATCACTGAGTTGGCTGGACCCAGAATCACCTGATATAGGTGATCCTGTTGATTATTTAAATCAGAGGTCTTCAGACTTGGCAGTTTTAAGACTTTAAGCATAGCGGGCTGGAGAATTCTGGGAGTGGCAATCCACAAGTATTAAATTTGCCAAATATGGAGACCCCTTGATTTATTAATATTATTTATTCTAATAAACTCCTGATTTATTAAAAATAAATGAACAAGAATGTTGGCAGATAAATATCAGCTTTAAACAGTTATGTCTGTTTCAAAACATGGCTTAAATAAAAATGTATTCAAATATACATGTTGCCTCTAGCAAGTCCGATTTGTGGTGAAATATAAATGAGAACATTTTAATTTATTTTATTTTATTTATTTTATTTTTATGCCACCCTTCTCCTTAGACTTAGGGCAGCTTACAACATGTTAGCGATAACACTTTTTAACAGAGCCAGCCTATTGCCCCCACAATCCGGGTCCTCATTTTACCCACCTCAGAAGGATGAAAGGCTGAGTCAACCTTGAGCCGGTGACGAGATTTGAACCTCCGACCTATAGATCTACAGTCAGCTTTTGGAAGAAGCATTTTTATTTTGTATTTTTACTGTACTTCAGTTTACTCCTTCTTATTCCCATTTTGCATTACATGTTTATCCAGAAATGGAACAATGTGCTGGTAATGTATATAAGTATATTAAAATATTTATTTTTTATTTTTTATTTATTTATTTTGTCCAATACACAATGAGGGTTTTAGTGGGTATATATCTATATACACATAGTAAAATACATGATGCAGGTTATAGAGGAGATACTCATAGTAAAATATATCTAAGAAATAATAGAAAAGAAGATATAGGAATAGAACATATCAATGAAAGAATAGAAGAAGAGATATAGGAATAGAAGAAAGGTATAAGAGATATAGGAGAGCAATAGGACAGGGGACGGAAGGCACTCTAGTGCACTTGCACTCGCCCCTTACTGACCTCTTAGGAATCTGGATAGGTCAACCGTAGATAATCTAAGGGTAAAGTGTTGGGGGTTTGGGGATGACACTATGGAGTCCGGTAATGAGTTCCACGCTTCGACAACTCAGTTACTGAAGTCATATTTTTTACAGTCAAGTTTGGAGCAGTTAATATTAAGTTTAAATCTGTTGTGTGCTCTTGTGTTGTTGTGGGTGAAGCTGAAGTAGTCGCTGACAGGCAGGACGTTGCAGCATATGATAAATGTATATTTTAAGTCAGCACATTCAGCTTACCCAAACTGAGATACTTTTTTCAATAGATTGTTAAATTAACATTAAACAGCACTTAATATAGGCAGCACTTCAAGATTACAAGTGCTCCTTGTTTAGTGACTCCTTTTTTAACCAACCCTTCAAAGTAACAAGAATGCATTTGTGACCTTTGCAGGTCTGTAAAG
This sequence comes from Erythrolamprus reginae, assembly GCF_031021105.1. Classification (NCBI taxonomy): domain Eukaryota; kingdom Metazoa; phylum Chordata; class Lepidosauria; order Squamata; family Dipsadidae; genus Erythrolamprus; species Erythrolamprus reginae. The sequence goes on along the minus strand of NC_091952.1, from coordinate 103,401,670 downwards.
CAAAAGAAAGATGAAGTAAGAACATAAGCACTGTTGCAGTATCCCTTATTGACCACTTTGTTTAAAGATGAAATTGTTGGTCCCCAATTGTGCATGCTGAATGAGGACAATATGTCTCTCTCTGTGTTTAGTGTGCAGGTGGTATGCTCTACGAAATTACCAAATCATAAAGAACACCTGGAAAAAATAGAGAAATAAAAATTAAAGCATACCCAGAAAGATGATCCCGTTGGTAGTTTGGAGGGCAAGGAGTTCCTATACATTGATAGCTTCCTTTCATGTTAAAACACATGCGGTTTGGTCCACAGTAGATGTTCTGTTCAAGGCATTCATCTACGTCTGGTATAAATCAAAAGGGATGCCAATTTCAGATAGGCCATTCATTAATTTCATTTCTTTTACTTTGCATTCCAGATAAACAGCACCAATAGGGAATGACACAACCATGATTGTCATGCATATAAATAAATATTTTATAAAATGTACAAATGAATGAATAAAATAAATATCTTCTTTCCATTGGAGTCATTTGCTTCCCACCAAATATATTAGAATATAAAAGTAAAAAAAGAAAGGAAATGCTAAGTGTTACAAATTTTAATTCCAAGTGAACACTCATTTCTTTTCCCCTGTGTCCTGCTATGATTTTGTGTCAGGCTTTCACTGGTGATTCCAAAGAGTTTAAAATTTTTAAAAAATAAGTAAAAACTCTTTGTCACAAAATTGTGATTCATTGGAGTCTTATTCATGTTGCTATAAGAAATTGTTCCCTTTCCCTATTATCCACTGCGGTGGCATAGTGATTAGAGTGCAGTACTGTAGACTACTTCTGCTACCTGCAATTTGGCAATTCAAATTTCACCAGGCTCATGGTTGACTCAAGCTTCTATCCTTCCAAGGTAGGCAAAATGAGGGCCGAAATTGTTGGGGGCAATATGCTGATGCTGTAAACCACTTAGAGAGGTCTGTAAAGCACTGTGAAGTAGTATATAAGGCTATTGCTATTCTTAAATGTAATAGTAAAGGTTTCCCTTTCCCAGTAGTGTCTGACTCTAGGAGGCAGTGCTCATCTTTGTCTCTTAGCTGGTATTATCCAAAGACATTTCTATGATCATGTGGCCAGTATGACTATATGCCAAGGTACACAGAATGCTGTGACCTCTACTTGCATTTGCCTGTTTTTGAATGCTAGGCTTAAGTAACAGGAGTTCACCCTATCATGCAGGTCTAAGGTTTCAAATCCGAAGAGGGCATTTAATTTTGTTGTACTATGTGCAATGACAATAATAAATAAAATAAAATAAAATAAAATAAAATAAAATAAAATAAAATAAAATAAAATAAAATAAAATAAAATAAAATAAAATAAAATAAAATAAAATAAAATAAAATAAAATAAAATAAATAAAATAAAATAAAATAAAATAAAATAAAATAAAATAAAATAAATAAAATAAATAAAATAAAATAAAATAAAATAAAATAAAATAAAATAAAATAAAATAAAATAAAAAAATAAAATAAAATAAAATAAAATAAAAACATGAAATAAAATAAAAACATAAAATAAAATAAAAACATAAAATAAAATAAAATAAAGTAGAGTAGAGTAGGGTAGGGTATTGTAGAGTAAAGTAAAATAAAGTAAAGTAAAGTAAAGTAAAGTAAAGTAAAGTAAAGTAAAGTAAAGTAAAGTAAAGTAAAGTAAAGTAAAGTAAAGTAAAGTAAAGTAAAGTAAAGTAAAGTAAAAAGTAAAGTAAAGTAAAGTAAAATAAAGTAAAGGTAAACTCAGCAACTTTAACCACTGACCCATCATGCCCCCCTTTATCTATATTCTTAGTGATGTGCAATATATACTAATTAGCTTCCGTAGGAGCAGATAGGAGCCCTGCCCTATCTTAAAGACAACTTTCGGTAAACTCTCACATGAATGAAAGCCATTATTGAAACAATGAATGCGTTAAGATACTTACTATCTATCATAATATCAACTGAAATGTATTTCTAAGGCACTGAATTATAGTGATTAATTTTAATTCTTGTACTTTAATTTTCTTACCTTGACATGTTTTGCCATTGGCCATGATTCGGTAACCCGATGGGCAAAAACATTGGTAACTCCCTAAGGTATTTCTGCATTCATGCTGACATACACCTCTGTTCTCACATTCATCAATATCTGCAAAAAACAAAACAAACGCTCAAACATTTAGATTCTATGTAAAGTGACAGGCTAAGAGAGGAAAGCTCGTGTAAGGCAGGATTCCAAATATTAAATTCCAACACAGAGACAGACATATACAACTAGAGTTTTGCTGTATTTAGACTATTTTTTTCTTAGCAAATGCAGTTTAGCAAATCTGAGGAATCCTGCCACAACCAAAGCTTTTGAGGTTCAACTATTAGACAAGGAGCCTCTTGTCCAATCCTTCAAAACAGAAAGTAAAGAGAATGTAAAGTTGATAACTGCTAGTTGTAAAAATGTCTGTTAGCATCATAGTATGTCTGAAAAAGTGAGAAGACTCAAAGCCTGAGCTTCAGTCCACATCATTCGGAAGGCTGGCAGAATCATCCCTGCCAAAATTACTTCTGTCTTTTAGGAGTCAGGAGCATAAAATATAACTCCCTAGAGGAAATCCCTCATGGAGTACAAAGGCCTCCCTCATAGTCTCAACAAGCTCAACATCTTTCACTCAGAAAATCAGACATCATTCATCTTAGATTTGGGAACTTTTGAGAAGAAACTACACTATTATAAAACAGAAGAATATGACCTGAAGCAACAGGGTAATCCACCTTGCTTTTATTTAGTCTTTTATGTAGGACATTAGTTTGCAAACATTTCTTCACCAAGGACCTTTTGTGGGAAAATGGGATGTGACCACAGATTCCCCAAGACTTAACTCAAGGTTTAAACCATAGCATTTCTTCAGGACTTTGCAGACCCACTGTGACAACATTGTGCTCTCTCCCAGAGGTCCGCAGGCCACAGGTTGAGGATATGGATGCTTTGGCACCTATACGTTTTAAATGTTGGGTAAATGTGGTTCCACTCACATGAAAAAGTGCCAATCTTCTCATATCCTTGTGCTCATGTCTCATGTCTGCTGCTTGTTTGGGAAGTTATATCTTTTTCAGTTAACATATGTGGATAAATATGTGGATAAATAATAATATCCACTAAATAAACCATGTTCTAAGTGTGGGAAACTGGATCAGATGGAGATAGAGTATAGGAGGTTAAACACAAGAGAGTGAAATTCAAGCTTCTTTTAAGCACTGCATGTTTTCCAATCCAGAAAAGGCTCTAAAACCAAAAAAAAAATAAATCCTGCCATGTTTATTGGGAATGGATTTCTTCATTATCCTTTGAATAAGGGGAAAAGATGCAACTACTATAAATATCTTAAAATATCCTTTACTTTGACCATAAAATGTTTGAAATGTTTTAAAAGCTCTTAATGAGATGGAAGAAAGGGCCTATCAACCTAATTTTTATATGTGTTTGCAGCATTTGTACCACACATTAAAATCTTTATTCTTAATAGCTGCATTGAACATGAATAAATCCAATGTTTGAACCTCTCATTGCAGTTTTAAAGCAATTTCTCCTCCCATTTCTTCCTTCTTTTTGCATTCTCACAATAGGAAAAAATCTTCAGAATCAGTTATAGATATAAAAATAACAGGGCGAAACCATGCAGATTTCACTTAACAACTGTCCTGTATAGCACATGTTCAAAGTCAAACAACTTTATGAGCAGTCCTCACACTTAACATTGTGGCAAACCACATGGCTGACATCCAAGTGCTTTGCAACTGACCCCAGATCTCAATGCCCTGTGGTCATGTGATCATTATTCACACACTTCACAGCTGGCTTCTAACCAGTGGAATCAATGGAGAAACCAGAAAATGAAATTGCAAGTCATAGTCATGTGGTACCTCACTTAATGGCCATGCTTGACTTTAATAACCACCAGAAGAAGTGATGCCCTAAGTCAGTGATGGCAAACCATTTTCCCCTTGGGTGCCGAAAAAGCATGGGCACATGCTATCACACATGCGTGAGTACCCATACCAATAATTCTATGCCTGGGGAGGGCAAAAACAGCTTCCCAGGCCCCACGGAGGCCATCTGGAGGCCGGAAATGGCTTGTTTTCCAACTTCTGATGGGCCCAGTAGGCTCATGTTTTGCCCTCCCCAGGTTCCAAAGGCTTCACTGAAGCCAGGGAAGGGTAAAAATGCCCTCCCCCATCCCCCTGGAGGCTCTCTGGAAGCCACAAATGCCCTCCAGAGTCTCTGTGTGAGCCAAAAATCAGCTGGCCGGAACACACATACATTTTGGAGTTGAGCTAGGCAATGGCTTGCATGCCAGTAGATATGGCTCCACGTGCCACCTCTTCGCCATTACTGTCCTAAGTCATTGTGGTCATATGGTGTTTTACCTTACAACCAGGGGTGGGCTATTGCCTGGATGTGGGAGGGACGCAGTGGGGTAGCAAAAATGGAGCTCGATCCCAGAGCACCCAATTTACACTGGAAGATGTTGAAAGAAAATGCAGAGTGTCCTGCATAAGCCATGCCCGCAGTGTGGTAGTAAAATTTTTGGTAGCCCTTCACTGCTTACAACCATGTTGCTATGGAGTTTCTAGAATCTAACTGTAGTTAAGTGACTATGTGTACTTTCTTAAGTCCACCATATATACATTTTAAAAACATTAATAGTGCTTTGAAAGAAACAGCTCTTTGTTTTGGGTCAAATTCTAAGCAATGAAGATCCTGGATGTATCTTGTTTTTAACAACATTGTAGTTTGGAGAAAACAATCAGCTTTTTATTCTACTCATTTTTGGCCATCACACCCAACAAAGAACCTTTGAAAGCATCTTTCTAATTGGGTAGGAATAAATGAAGAAATACATTCATTCATGTAGACAAGCCTTTAGGGCCTTAAAGATGAACAATGACAAAACATTTGCCTTTGTTGGCAGATCCTAAGAGGAATGAGCACCCCCCCCCCAAAAGGAAGAATATGCATCATATGTACAGACATATACAGTACATACATATACACACATATATAGGCATGACATTTACCTATACATTTGTTATTTCTTGGCTCATAGCCTTCAGGGCAAGGCTCTCTAACATTTCTTCTAGTCCTGGAGATGGGAATTCTGCTGTTCCTAAACTCTGAGTAGGAGCTGTAGAGACTGGAGGAATGCCTGATATATTGTTGAGGTCGATAGTTGTCTGTCATGGGGGAGTACTGAGCATAATTAAAGCTATTGTAATAGGTGCCATAATTTGGAAACCTCTCCAATCCAGCGCAAGATTTGCCATCGCCTAATAAATGTTGTCCAGGAGGACAGATACACTTGAAGCTGCCGGGCATGTTGGCACATTGATATGCACAAGCTTTAGGCACTTGTTCACATTCATTTATGTCTGCTCATGGGACATGGTTCCAAAGCAACACACCATGTAACAAGGGGAAGGAGAAAAACACACATAAACAAAAAAATAACAACAACATAAAACTCATCAGTCTGCGGAACACGCTGAAATTACAAATGTGATTCTAAAACCACAAAACATAGACAGTACATGCATTAATCTTCTTGTGCAACATTTGATGAAAACCAAACATGCACACTTTAAATGGCAAATTAAGTGCTCTCTATATACAATGAACAAAATAGAGGTCTTGCTTTTCTAAAAAATCTGGAATTTTCCCAATATTTTCTTAACCTTTAAATAGTCACAAGGCTCCTGCAATGATATTCAAGTGTTCTCTAATGCAAGACAGGGGTTATGATCCTGTGTAAATTTACTTGGCACAATGGTACTTTGAAAGAAATTTAGACCAATTTGCATTTTAAAATATAGAATCTTTTGTATGACAATCAATTGAAATATATACTATAAGTGTACAGCCCTTGAATCTGTAGAGAACGTTTTAAAAAAGAATGTCACTTCTGTGTTAAAGATAACTCATGCTTAAATGTCCAGATTTTATTTTGTTTATTTCCTTACAGTACTATGATTGCAATAAAGGCCACTAACAGTGTTTAGAGCAGTGTTTCCCAACCTTTTTTTAACCGCGGCACATTATTCAGATTTACGAAATCCTGGGGAACATTGAGCGGGGGGGGGGGGTTAAAAAAAAGTTTGGACAAAAGAAATCTGTTTTCCTCCCTTTTGCTCTATTTCTCTCTCTCTCCCTTTCTCTCTCTCCCTTCCTTCCTCTTTCTTTCCCCCTCTCTCTCCATCCCTTTGTTTCTCCCTTCCTTCCTCTCTTTTTTGCTCTCCTTCTCCCTCCTTCCCTCCCTCTGTCTTTCCCTCACCCTCCTTCCCCCCTTTCTCTCTCTCTTGCTGTCTTTCTTTCTCTTTTTTGCTTTCTCTCTCCCCTCTCTCTCTCTCTTGCTATCTCTTTCTTTCTCTCTCTCTCTTTTGCTTTCTCTCTCTCTCCCCCCTCTCCCTCTCCCTCTCTCTCCCTCTTGCTATCACTTTCTCTCTCCCCCTCTCTTTCTCTCTCCCTCTCTCTTTCTCTCTCTCCCTCTCTTGCTATCTTTCTCTCTCTTGCTATCTCTCTCTCTTTCTTTTTTTCTTTCTCTCTCTCTTGCTATCTCTCTCTTTCTCGTACACCACGCTGCAGCAGCGGCATTAGGCAGTAGCCTTGGGGACGGCGGCAGGGTGGTCAGCTATGAGGCGGAGCTCTGGAACGGAGGCACCGAAGGTGGCGACTGGACGTGTTGCTAGATGCCGTACATGCTGGCGTTGCGCTGGGCATGGATGTGGAGCTGGAGCCTCCGTCCCGGCCCAGCCATCAGGCAAGTGCCAGCCACGCAATTCCAGCATGTCCAGCCGCCGCCGTCGGTGCCTCCGTTCCGGAGCTCCGCCTCACAGCTGCCACTGCCACCGTCACCCTCCCGCTGCGCGCCGCCCTCCCACCAGGCCTCAAAGCTCACCTGCTGCCGCCAGGGAAGCTCCAGCCGGGCAGGGCGCTGCAGCTGCTGGAAAACTTGGAAGGCGCAAAGAAGGAAGCTCAGCTTCCGGTCTCACAACTTTTTGCTCATCGCACTCTCAGCAAAAAGTTGCGAGACCAGAAGCTGAGCTTCTTTCTTCGCGGCACACCTGACCATGTCTCGCGGCACACCAGTGGTTGGGAAACACTGGTTTAGAGGACATGAAATTTAAAGGGAATATTAAAGTTGTATGTCAACTTTTCCCATGCAAGTAGGAAATATGAGTGCCTGTTAGAGGTAGGGACCATTTATGGGACAGAATCCCATTCCTGTTCCATTATGCCTATTTGAGGAGTTAAATGTTTAGCTTATGTGAATAGTTACATTTCCTGGGATTTTTCTGCATTCATACATGAAATTAGAAGCTGATGGGATTTTTTCTCATGGTAAAAGTCTTAAAAGACCAATTTTCTGGAAACTATTAATTTCAAGGAGAATAGCACCTTGAACTTCATAGACAACTACCAATAGCAGGTGAATTGCACAAGAATATTATTCATATTTATTAGGGATGTCAAAATAATCTGGATAATATAATGTAATTTGGAGCACAAGGGGACAACACTCATCATATAAACTTATTAAAGGCCACCATATCTTTCCCAGGTTCACATGCTCTAAATCACAATTTGTCATTCAAATTCCTTTCTAACATTTATTTAATTCCAGATTCTGACTTACCCACACAGGGTCTTCCAACTCCCTGGTATCGATAGCCTCTTGGACACACACATCGATAACTTCCTTTTGAGTTTTCACATATCTGGTTGTATCGGCATTGGTGAGTACCATCTCTACATTCATCAATATCTGATGAGGAATACAACATCTTGCATTAGGAAAAAGGAAATATTTATTTTTCTTGAGAAGAATATATATTTACATTATTATCATTATTATCATTATTATCATTATTATCATTATTATTATTATTATTATTATTATTATTATTATTATTATTAAAATAGTTCCTCAACTATTTTTAAAATCATATTTCAGTTTTGAAGTATTTATGTGTTAGTTATAAATATTTATTTATTAATCAGATTTATATGCCTGCCCATCTCATTGAAAGGGACTTTATAAATTAGTACCAGATGCGGTCTAAGGAACATGTGAATTATCTTGAATCTGCTCATTTTCACTATTTATATTCTTAAAAAGTAATGTCAGAATATTTTTCATCAGCAGGAAATGGGGAATAACATGGAAGTGAGCCATGTTAGCCTATGGTAGCAAAATGTCAGGCAACTGACAGAGCTTGTTCCAATTAACACATTTTATTTAAAGGCTTTGGTTTTTGTGAGCTGCAGATCACTTCATCGGATACACATACAGGTGAATATTGAAAAATTAGAATATCATGAAAAAGTTCATTTATTTCAGTAATGTGACTTAAAAGGGAAAACTTAATATATGAGAGATATTCATAACATGCAAGGAACAATGCAGAAGAGCTGAAGGCCACTATTGAAACATCCTGGTCTTCCATAACACCACAGCAGTGTCACAGGCTAATAGCATCCATGCCACGCCACATTGAGGCAGTAATTGCTGCAAAAGGGGCCCAAACGAAGTACTGGGCCCATTTTGCAGAAGTCTACTATTGTTCTATGTACAATCCTTTTTTTATTAACCACATGTAATATTCTAATTTTCTGAGATGGGGGATTTGGGGTTTTCGTGAGCTGTACCCCATAATCATCAAAATTATGACCAATCACAGCTTGAACTATCTTGCCTTGCATGTTATGAATATCTCTCATATATTAAGTTTCACCTTTTAAGTTACATTATTGAAATAAATGAACGCTTTCATGATATTCTAATTTTTTGAGTTTCACACACACACACACACACACACACACACACATATATAACTTAATATATGTATCACATATTTTTGCTGAATATTTAAAATTAAGGGAGTCTAGGATAGCGCTATTTCAGCCTTGTTCTGACCTCATCAGCTAGCCATACCCTTACTGGGATTTGATCCTGGGGCCTCTGCCTTATAAGGCAGAGAATTAACCTCTAGGCCACCAGATCTGATTCCTTCAGCTTTGTACCAGGGAGGAGCTATATGTTTTTTCTGTTGGATCACCCTAGTATATTGAAGGAACGTCACAGCTCCTTGGACCTCGTCGAAACATTGCCAGAAATCTTTGAATCCTGCATGGGAAGAAATCTGAATATGCCAAGACCGTCATACCTGTACCCGTGAAAAGCTACAAACACACACACACACACACACACACACATATATATAGAGAGAGGGGGCTATGCCAGTGATGTTGAACCTTTTTTCCTTGGGTGTCAAAAGAGTGTGCATGCACACTATCATGCATGCACAAGTGCCCACACCCATAATTCAATGCCTGGGGAGGGTGAAATCAGCTTTCCCCCACCACTTGGAGGTCCTCTGCAGGCCGTAAACGTCCTGTTTTCTACTTCTGGTTGGCCCAGTAGGCTTGCTTTTCATCTTCTCCAGGTTCCAAATGCTTCCCTGGAGTTGGGCAGAGGGTAAAAATGCCCTCCTCCATCCCCCTCCCCCGAGGCTCTCTGGAAGCCAAAAACACTCTCCCAGAGCCTCTATGTGAGCCAAATATCAGCTGGCCAGCACACACATGCACATTGGAGCTGAGCTAAGGCAACAGCTTGCATGCCAGCAGTTATGACTCCGCATGCCACCTGTGGCACCTGTGCCATAGGTTCGACATCACTGGGCTTTACTGATATGGTGAAGTAAGCTTGTTCTTTGTCACACCCTGAAAATAATATGATAAATAAATGTACAAACCTATACATGTTCCATTTTCCGCTTTAGTCATTCCACTTGGACATAGATCAATGCATTTATAGCCACCTCGTGTATTCTTGCATAACTGGTCAGGTCTGCATACATTTTGTCTGCATTCATTCACATCTTTTTTTTTAGGAAAAAAAAAAGCAAGATAAAATTAAATAATTAAATTTCACTGTTGCCTCATTTCTTCAAAGGGCAATCTTTCTGTGGCTTCCCTGCCACCCCACCATCTCCTCCAAAGCAGGAGAGATATAGCATCTATTCTGCAAGCTGTGGACAATGCTATTGGATCAAGCCAAGTTAGGAGAATAGAGAGATTTCCCCTATTGGTGAAAAGGAAATGGAGAATCACATCAGCTGCCATTCTAAATATCTGAATGGAACAGAATAGCTGGAAACTTCATGGCTGCTAAAATGTCATCTCTCAAAGCTTTTATGTGTAAAACGACCCATTCATCACTGAATCACATCTACTGTTTTGTAAGTAAACTGATCTTGAAGAGGAAATGAAATAGGTAGATATACCTCATGAATTTCCCCAAATCCTTATTTTATTTAAGCCATGCAGATTGCAAGCCCAGGAATAATGGATTAATTACATCAACACAGTGAAAAAAGCATGGGAAAAATTGTGTGAATGCTCAGAATCCACTGTGCACAAAGTATATTCAGTGACTGTTAAATTTTGCTTGTGCTGGGGTAAAGTATTCAGCCACAAGTGAAAAGCCATTCCAGTCCCACTTTGGATTATGTCAAATTTGTACCCATGCATTTTCTGCCTTTCAGCTGATAGCCTGGATCACATCCACAGTGGAAGCTTCCAATGGTGTTGAAGCAATGCTGATGACAGGGGTGAAACTCTTGGCATTCATTTACATCTGTTGAATAATAACAAAGACATTTTTATCTATTTCTTTGCATCCAACTTTGTAAAACTAGAAACTACCTGGCACTTTTTGTGCCAAGCAGAAGCAATACCCAGAAGGAAGAAAGTATGACTTCTACTCTGCTTCTAGATTTATTGCATCATAAAAATTGTGTGTCTTTGTAGTGTTTTGTGGTTGCCCAGGTTTGCCATTTTTTCACTCCTCTTCTATACTGCAGGAAAACTCCTTATCCAAGAAGCAGAGATGGGCCATGTCCCAAAACAGGGGGAACGTCACTCAGTAGTGGAAATGGAACTGCACATGAAGCTCCATTACCGCCGGGCATGCACATGCCGGGAATGTGCAACCGGTGCGATTTTGGTAAAAATTACCCTTTTTTTTTGCTTCCGCGCATGCACGTAAGCAAAGAAATCAGCATTTTTTGCCCAAATCTCACTGCTGGAAGGAGATTTTGCCTGTTGCACATGCAGAGCAGCTGAATCTCACTGCAGCACCTGGTTGCTGATCAATTTCCGGTCACAATTCAAAGTGTTGGTTATGACCTATAAAGCCCTTCATGGCATCGGACCAGAATATCTCCGGGACTGCCTTCTGCAGCACGAATCCCAGCGACCGATTAGGTCCCATAGAGTTGGCCTTCTCCGGGTCCCGTCAACTAAACAATGTCGTTTGGCGGGGCCCAGGGGAAGAGATTTCTCTGTGGCGGCCCCAACCCTCTGGAACCAGCTCCCCTCTGAGATTAGAACTGCCCCCACCCTCCTTGCCTTTTGTAAACTCCTTAAAACCCACCTCTGCCATCAGGCATGGGGGAACTGAGATAACTTCCCCAGGCCTATTCTGTTTATGTATGGTATGTTGTGTGTATGTTTTCTTAAATTATGGATTTTTAGTTTTAATTATTAGATTTGTATTGTACATTGTTTTTCTATTACTGTTTTTCTATTTAGTTATTTAGTTACTAAATAACTAACTAACTAACTAACTAACTAACTAACTAACTAACTAAATAACTAAATAAATAAATAGCGGCCTGCCTGAGCTCCAGCTGCATGGCCTGCTCTGTGCTCTCCCGTGCCGCAGGCATCTCTCGGCTCACACAGCAATGGTGTCCTGAGTGAGTTGAGAGATGCCTCAGACACAGGAGAGCACAGAGCAGGCCGTGTGGCCAGAGCTCAGGGCCACGTGGCCTGCTCCCCGTGCCATGGCCTATTGACCTGCAGAAGGTCACCCAAGAGCAAGGTAAGGGCCGGGTGCAATGGAGCAGTGAGGCGGGTGAGTGGATGGGAGCAGACAGAGTGGACGGAGTTGCCGCTTGCAACGGAACAGGAAAGCCACTCGTGGCGCAGTTGCCATGAGGGTGAGGCGGCTGAGTGATGGGTTGGTCATGGCAGAGCTGTCATGAGTGGCGCAGCAGAGCAAGTGTCAGCTATTACCTTATTTTGGCCGGTTTCCAGCCCTTTTTGCTGGAAAGCCAGAAATCTTGTGTGTGCGTCCTTGCGCGAGATTCAGTTTCTGTGCATACGCACAGGCTGAATCCTGCACTGGGTGCATGTGTGCTTCTGCGCTCTCAGCCCATTCCAGTAGCACCGGGAATGGTGCCCTGCCACTGCCAAGGAGTCAATGCCCCCATGTCTCTGGACACACACAAGCAACAGAGTATGTGCTTCTCCAGTGCCTGTATTACAGACAGATATGTATAATGCCCGGTTTATCATTATGGCACAACTATCCAGACTTCAAAATTCTACACCTCCCTGCCGCTTTCAGATACCGACCTCATCTAGAACATGTAATGTTGCTAGATTCTGTGCAATTCTTAAAACCCATTAGAAGTTGATATATTTATTTATTTATTTTATTTATTAGATTTGTATGCCGCCCCTTTCCATGGACTCGGGGCGGCTCACAACACAATAAAACAATTCATAACAAATCTAATAATATACAATTTAAAATTTAAAATAGTTAAAAAAACCCATTTTTAAGCAAACATACCTACAAACATACCATACATAAATTATATAGGCCCGGGGGAGACATCTCAATTCCCCCATGCCTGACGACAAAGGTGGGTCTTGAGGAGTTTACGAAAGGCCAGGAGGGTAGGGGCAGTTCTAATCTCTGGGGGGAGCTGGTTCCAGAGAGTCGGGGCCGCCACAGAGAAGGCTCTTCCCCTGGGGCCCGCCAACTGATATTTTTTAGTTGACGGGACCTGGAGAAGGCCGACTCTGTGGGACTCTGTCGGTCGCTGGGATTCGTGCAGCAGAAGGCGGTCTCGGAGATATTCTGGTCCGCTGCCATGAAGGGCTTTATAGGTCATAACCAACACTTTGAATTGTGCCCGGAAATTGATCGGCAACCAAAAACAAGTCTCTAGTTCATCACACTAGAGTACAGTATTTTGTAATTTGGTAGATATGTCCTGTCACATACTAACTTTATACACTTCTACATCCATTTAATGTTCCTACCCCTCTTTTTAGATTTTAGATTTGTTTTGTTATACTTAGTTTTATATTTTTAATTATTTAAAAAAATATCCTACCCTTCTTATGAGAATCTATGACATCAAGCATGGATAAGTTAAAATGTTCTTAGCAAAAATGAAATAAAGAATAAAAAAATGACAACTTTGAATAGTGGAAACACCATCAAAGCCATCAATATTTGGGCCATACCTGTTATATAATACAGTATATGTAAAAAGAAGGGAGATAAACTGATATGTGATCTTTGGTAGCCAAAGCAAACCAATTCAAGGGTACTAAAACTGGTTTTCTTTTCAGATTAATTGTCAGGTAAGAAGAATCAGAGCCACATGTTAAGTTGCAGTTACTAAGATTTATTGCTTATAGACAAGATAATGTTGATGATCAGCATTAAATTGTTGCTAAAGAACAATCAATAGACTTAAAGGGAGGAACTGGATTGGAATCATTTGTGGGAACATAATAACTTCAGATTGATTCCTCTCTTGAGTCCAACCCCAGAGTCTGCGTCTTCTCCTAATTAACAGGATTAGCGCACTAAAGCATTAAATCTGGGGTTCAAAGTAATACACTTCAGACAGTGTTTAGAAGATATTAGATATTTAGTCTGTTCTCTGGCCCAGGACAAAATCATCTCTGAATGGAGAGTCCAGGGCAGATTCACAACAGTCTAAAGTGGCCAACAGGAGCTGAGTAGATCCTGATCCCTGACCTCATCAGCAACCACATTATTGTTGGAATAGGCTAGATGATGCCCATAGCCAAAGTTTTAGTGGAAAAAGAGAAAAAATATTATTTTTCTAAAAGCAACCTTAAACTGCCTCAGCTGTGGGTTGGGAATGAGATAATGTTATAAGTGGTATAAAAATCAATTATTGAGTCATGTTTGTACCTCAGGGATATAATCATGAGCTCAAAACTTTGCCTAAGTAATAGCTAAGTAGCAATACAGTACTCATGGACAGCAACGCCAACACCAAATGCTTTGAAACTGAAGGTTAGAAATGTCCCATGAGTATGATACAATGTAATGTAATGATTGTTGAAATTTCAGCTCAATGCAATTGTAAGGCACATGTTAAAAACTTGTAATCAAAATTAGAAAGTTACTAGCATATATTATTCCTAGCTGATCTGAATGGAAGATTACTAATAATATTGGTACTTGGAAATTATTTTAAAAATGTTATCAGAAAACCTCATTTGGAGAAAGCAAATTCTCAATACACATTTTTCCAATCTGTTTCTTACTATTCTAGGGGAACACCTTATCCAGTGATGGGCTCCTACAGGAACGGTCAGGAACACAGTTCCAGTAGCAAAATTTGTAGCTCCACTCCAGAGGATCCAATTTGCACTGAAAGATGTTGAAACAAAATGCAAAAGCCCCACCCACAGTGTGGTAGTAAAACTTTTGGTAGCCCATCACTGACCTTATCCCCATGAAAGTCTTATTTAATGAGCATTAAGCCCTTTAATGAAAATGTTTGATGCCTATTGTCATTTCCATACCTTGGCAACTCAATCCATCTGCTGTTCTTTTAAAACCAATCCCACATTGAACCACACAGCGATATGAGCCAATAATGTTCTCACAGTCTTGGCCAGCCAAGCATGAATGCCTCCCTAAGGCACACTCATCAATATCTGCATTAAATAGCAATACAAAAGTTTAATATAGTTCAAATGGCAGTAAAGGCTATTGAAGCATATATATAAAGGGCATAATCAAAAAATATATTGAAGTTTATCGGCTATTGTCCTACTCTCTAGTCTTAGAGAGAATCCATTTTATTCTTTTCAATCTATGGCTCCTTTGTTCTCCACTGTTGTTTCTGGTCTCCAATTCCCTAATTAAGAACAACCACCTACCACAAATAATTGCTCATTAGATAAAACTGGACTGGAGAAGTTAGGGTGATGCCTCACTCTGCAGAAGCTATTCCTTGGTCTCACCTAGATTTCAAGGACACTGATTGCTCTCCAAGACATTTCAGAAAGTGATGCTTACCTTGACATGCTCTTCCATCTGCTGATATAGTAAAACCCTTGGGACAGGAGCAGTAATAGGTCCCTACAATATTGTGACATATGTGGGAACATGGTTTCTGGGTTATACACTCATCTTCATCTAATGGGAGGAAACAGAATAATTAACAGATAGCTAAGTACCTAAGAGTACAATCTGTAGCCCAACTGCTGCCTGGCGTCTGCTAGAGGTTTAATCTTTCACATCCCTTTATATTAGATTATATTTCCTACAACAAGAAATCTCCACAATGCCAAATAATTTTTTAAATAAATTATTAATCTCATTTTTAAAAGATAAATTTAATAAAGAAGAAATATATTTAATTGTTCATATTGTGACTGCTGCTAGAACTGTATATGTACAAAATTGGAAATTAAATAGAATACTAAGAGAAAGAGAAATGTTAAGGAAGATTATGGATTGTGATGACATGAATAGACTTACAATGAAAATTAAACCTAAAGAAGGTTTGGAATTTTATAAAATTTGAGGAAATTTTTATGAATGGATTGAAAATAAAAATTGATAAAACAAATAAATAAACATTTTGAAATTAATGTAAAAGAATTAGAGACAGATGGTCGAAACCTGGTTGACAAGAAGAGAAAAGGTGGCAGCATTCGATAATTATGTAACACAGACTAAAAGGAGTTTAAGACTTGTGAATATGAGTGCTAGAATGAGAGAGGATACATGTAACTTTTTCTATAGTTTTTGTATTTTGTTTTTTTAATGTTTAGATTAAAGTTAGTTTTTGTTTCCAACTAGCTGAGTTCTTAGACAGATGGAGTTACGTTATAATTGATGAAATGCAAATAGAACTTTAGGATGATTTTATTAATTTTTTTATATAAGAAGATTTTATATACATATTGTTAGATATTGATGCTTTATGTGTATTACATGTTCATTGCATATGTATTCAATCAGATATGTTAGACAATGATATGTACGTATTTCCATTTATGTACATTTTAAGGTGGAAAAAAATAAAAAATATATATATCCAAAAGAAATAATGCTAGCAGCCTTACAATAATAGTAAAGAAAAGAAACCAGGAACCATCACATTGAAATTCTACCCAGGTTGAAGATGCTGTTTGAACTCACTCATTACCAAGCATGTCACAAAAGAAAAACAAAGTTAAATTCAGTTTGATTTAAAAGAGCATGTTATATGCTAAAGCTTGGAGCTCTACACTGTAAAAGCAAATTTCAGCATTTCAGATATATCTGCCAGTTTATTTCCTCAGGCAATTTTGGATTTTTCCACCACTGAAAATAACCCTTTAAAAAAAAATAAACACCTGGAAGGACATTTATACCAACAGTACTTTACTATCTTTTTGTTTTGATAACTGAAAGGGGAAAAAACAGTTCATGAAAGAGGAAGGAGAATATATGGTTTGCCATGGTCAGGTTTGTGGATTCTCTCACCTGAACAGTAGGGACCTGAAGAATCCAAATTAAACCCATTAGGGCACTGGTTACTGTGATCTCCTGTGGAAGAAGGGAATGGCTAATCAGATTGATATAAGTTGTTACTCTTATCTTTCAGAAGACAGCTACTTCAAAAATGGAAGACTTTTTTAAAATTGCTCCTGAGGTAAGAAATAGAACTGATGGATGAAATGGCATAGAAACAGATTTTTAACTACCATAATCATAATGATAAAACAGTTCTCAACGATGGAGCAGATTGCAGTGAAAAATGACAGGTTCATCTTTGTTAGAGGTATTTCATTACAGGCTAAACTGCTGTCTACCAAGGTTACCACAGCTGCATTTCACATTGCAAATTCTCTGTTGAAAAGATAGTTGGGCTAATGGAATTTCAATTTTTTTCCTATTATGGCAGCCTTAATAGACTTGTTGTGCATCTTAGTTCAAAAAGTTTCTATTCAGAACTAAAATATTTACCCAAAAAGTCCATGAATCACATTTTAAAAATTAAGTCCAATATAATGTTTGTATTCAAGGTGACTTTAAGAAAAGAACATCGCCCCCAAATGCAGCTACCAGGGCAAATGTCATGTTTACAGGAGACATTCTGTCTTCATTAATATTGAGGAAAAAAGTAACTTTCATTCTTTTGGGAAGATGCAAAAGGCTAGCTGGATTAAGGAAATTTATGCTGGCCAATGACCAATTCATGTTTGGTACTCTAATGCTCAAATGTACTGAAAATTGCCAGGATGGATTAGGTCATAACTTCTCAAAGGATGGTTGTATCTTGAAAAAAATGTTGTTTACAAAATAAGCAAAAGGTAAGATAATAAAACTTTCTGGGTAATTTTTATTTTATTTTTTCCATACAAACATCTTCAATACATTTTAGAATATGTATTTTTATATTATAATAAAATAGTACATTATTTATAATTAATCTCCCCCAAAAATTATTAGTTCCAAATTAATTACTTCCAGTGTCAATCCATCCCCCCAACCTTGATCTCTAATAATAAAACTTTTATGAGTGCACAATTACTTTCAAACATTTCTAAGTCTGTGTGCAACCATTATAGTTTTTATTTGAATTGTTATTTATTTAATTAAATATAATGAAATATAATTATATTAAGCTTTAGCACATGGATTGCCTCATTTTACTGACAGTTTTTAATACATGATCTGACCTAAATTGTAAAGAAGGAAAAGGACAAAACATATTTTTGAAAACAATAATAATAATAATAATAATAATAATAATAATAATAATAATAATAATAATAATAATTTATTAGACTTGTATGCCATTCCTCTCTGAAGACAATAACAATGACAATAACAATAACAGCAGTAACGATAACAATAACCACAACAATAATAACAATAACAATAACACTACTACTACTACTACTACTAATAATAATAATAATAATAATAATAATAATAATAATAATGTGTATATTTACCTTCCTCAAAATCCATACCTTTTTTAATGGAAGCAGCAATTTTAAAAGTCAGAGCTTCTTCATGTGGGTTATATTCTGTTTTAATGGAAGAGGCTTGAAGTGTTTCAACCAGGAAAGGCATTTTCCCACGATTTTGATCGTATGTAATGGTATGGTTCCAAGTATATGGTAAACTGACGCCATCTATGCTAAAGAGCCGAGTGGAATAAGCATAAAGCTGACCAGGGCCTGTTTGAATGTAATCTTCTGTATAATCCTAAAATGAACACCACAGCTTTAAGCTGAAGAAACTGCAAAGAGAATTTTCTTTTGTTTGCCATGCAAAAATTCACAATCATTTACAATTAAAGAAGAATTGCTATTTAAAATTTCAAATGATACTTATGTAGATATACGATTTAACAGATTGATGAAATTGATACTGATCCCAATTACTTGTTTTCCAGAGGAATGACATCAGTGTTTTATTCCCAGTGCAGGAATTAATGGCAAAAGCTAAACTTCCATGTTTACCTCTGACTTTTGGAATAAATTAGAAATGCACTTTAAGGCACCAGGCTAAAAATTGGGGGGGGGGGGTGTAGGTTTTAGCCCTTCCTTAGACACAAAGAAAGCTGTGTCGCCTTGGATCAGTCACACTCTCTCCTTCTGAGGAAGCAGGTAAAGGCAAAACCACTTCTGGGAAAAATATAATTTGCCAAGAAAACTGCAGGGACTAGTCCAGATAGCCACCAAATTTGTCTACACATTTGAAAATATCCAGATTCCTTGCTACTAATTGTCCTGCAATGGAACATGGACGAAATATATACTAAGGTACACTGGAAAGAAATTCATGGAAGGAATCAATAAGGCTGCACTGGAAAAGCAGTGAGAACGTTCCCCTCAATCTCATCTCACCCCAGGTAAAGTAAGGCTTGCCGAAAGCTGAGCTGGGCACAACACACACACATACACGCACACACCCGCCTCCTCCTCCTCTTTGAGTTGCTAGTTCCCATTTTCTGAATGGGGATTGAATGGGAGTCCGGGGTCGGAGGGTGGAGGCTTCTCGGGTGAGTCCTCTGCGGGGAGAGAAGAGGGAGGGTGAAAGAAGGAAAAGAGAGAGAGAGAAGTGGAGAGAAAGAAAGAAAAGGGAAAGAGGAGGGGAAAAGAGCAAGGGAAAGAAGTGGAGAGGAAGGAAGGAGGGAAGGAAGGAAGGGGGAGAAAGAGAGGGAGAGAGAGAAAGGGAGGGAGGGAGGAAGAGAGATAGCAAGAGAGAGAGTGAGAAAGGCAGACCAAGAGACAGAAAGAAAGCAAGAGAGAGAGAGAGAAAGAGTGAGAGAGAAAAAAATAAGGTATGTGCAGTGTGCATAGGAATCTGTTCACAGATTTTTTTTATAGTCCGGCCCTCCAACAGTCCGAGGGACAGTGAACTGGCCCCCTGTGTAAAAGGTTTGGAGACCCCTGTCTTAGAATAAGGAACATGAATATATTTTTTTAAAAAGAAGAAAGAACACTATCGAATGATTTTACATCCAAACCCTAAAACAATTCTCAAATATTTATTTATCCTTTCACAGTAGCCACTGCCCCAGCAACATGACACCAGTGATTTATTTATTCCCAGTGGTTGGCTCTTGTTGGGACAGTAACCTGCTATTTGTGCTAGACCAGGGGTAGGCAGATTTGGCTCTTCTATGACAAGGACTTCAACTCCCAGAATTCCTGAGCTAGCATGATTGGCTCAGGAATTCTGGGAGTTGAAGTCCACAAGTCATAGAAGAGCCAACTTTGCCTACCCCTGTGCTAGACTATTAAATGACATTCCCCAGAGGGTAGAAATTTTTCTTGGTCACATGAGTCAGCACCTCCCTCTGCTGGAAATAAAGAAGTACAGTAATACCTCATCTTACGAACCTAATTGGTTCCGGAAGTAGGTTCGTAAGGTGAAACGTTCGTAAGACGAAACATTGTTTCCCATAGGAAACAATGTAAAAGCGATTAATCCGTGCAAAAAGAAAAAAATATCGCAAAATGGTGTTCCGCTGGGCGCCGCTGCCCGGCTGTCACCTTTTAAAACAGCCGGGGGGCTTCTTGGCATTCTCCCAAATGCCGAACCTGGACGTTCAGGTTCGGGTTCCGGAGACCGCAGAGAAGCGCCCGGCTGTTTCAGAAGGTTACAGACGGGTGCCGCCGCTCGGCGGAGCGCTGTTTTTGCAATTGACAGTGGTGTTTTCGGCCGATCTGGAGGCTAGAAAGAAGGTGGGGAATCCCAATAGGGAATTCCATAGGCGGAGGGGTTCGTATCATGAGGTACCACTGTATAGGTAATATTAAAAAATTAAAAACAGAACTTGGAAGAAGCCTAAGGCAAGTGAATGGCATTTAAAAAGGGGGGGGGGTTGTCATCCGCTCAATAACTTCTGATTCATTCAGCCTCTTTAAGGCTAGAAGGAGCCAAGTAATTGAAATAGATGAATATTTTATTCAGGAGATTTCTATTTCTGTCTATAGAGAAATTTTTTACTAGATGTACTAGAAATACAGAAGCTTGGAAAATGAACCTTCACCCTCACTAGATTTCATTTCAGGTTTTTGAGACTTTAACACTACACTCTATCTCTTGTTCTTATTTCTCTGTGCAAATTGTTTTGTTGTTTGATCAGTCTTTGGACATTGCATTCTAATACATTTTACACAAATCTTCTCATGGGAATGTTTCATTATACCAGATCTTTGACAAGTTTCCAAAGTCCTAAAGAAGCCAAAAATTTAGTCTTAAATAGCAAACAGAACAATGCTAATGCAAAGTGGAACTCAAAACAGTGTACACAAATGGTCCAAGATTACACAAGCTTGCTGGAGACATGGGACAGAAAAGGAAAAATGACTGCTTAAAAATAAACAAGAATTGCATGTAACACAGTCGGTTTCAACCCTTACTTATATGACACTTTAATATGATATATGGCTGAATACTGTATATAGCAACGAATGTCTTAATAATTTAAACCTATGATTACAACAATGTCTTGACTTACTTTTACATTAATATCAGCTGTTGACTGTAGCTGTAATATGTGGCCACTGATGACAACATCCAAGAGTAAAGAACCATCTGAATCCAAACCACGGGCAACATGAGTCATTCGTACTAGCTCTCCTATGGATTTCAACAATAGTTCTGATGAGTGAATGATGTGAGCATGGGGTATATTTTCACAAGACACATTACGTGTGAAATGAGTTGATATGGACCATTTAGTCCAGAACTAAATGGCTGTATAAAACATTTCTTGAAATATGTATTTGCTATAGTGCAGAAAGGCTTCTATCCAAAAATACCAAAATCATATTTATTAAATCAAAACAAAAAATTAGAGGCAGATACTAATGTCTCTGCCTCAGTTGCCAATTTGCACACATCTAACAATTTCCACTTGTTAATTATTTTTTAAAACTATTAATTAAAAGTTGCACACATTTTATTGTACATTTTAAAGCATACTTTTTCTTAGAATGCAGTGTACACATTTTGTATACATTTGTTGTTTGGAAAGTACAAAGCAACATTTAGCTATCAAGATGTTACTGCCATTGGGTTCATTCTGTAATTTCACTTCTTCCTTAGTATCATATGCAAATTAATTGTAAACACTTCTAAAAGAAAATGTTTTGGATCTTATGCAAATGTAACATCTGTATTCTATTTTTACTAACCAGTAGCAAATTCTACTTGTGTTTCCCGCTTGAAAACTGCACTGGTGAGCGAAAAGCCATTCACAGCTTCTCCAATTTCCTTGGCTGTTATCCAATAAACAGGACTCAGAATAGAAACCAGCACTCTCATTACAGGACCTTTAAGAGAAATAGCATTATGATAAGCATAGCACCTTTTTGATATTTGTAATTTTTGGAAAATATTTTTCTTCATCACTTCCTGAAAGCAACTTCCTCTCACTTTTAGCTGACAAAACTTGAAGATCATGAATATTTTTCTCTTTGTTCATGACTGCCCTAAGTAATTTATTAAAAGGAGTAGAATAAACTAACATTACGAAGAATGTATTGATATAAGTACAAGGATCTCAATGCATTTGCCTGCTTTCTGGTTTCTCCATACTGCTATCAAATGTCCTGGTGGCCTTCTACATAGACAAAATACCATCTGAAACCCACATAGACCCTGAATTCTGAACTCTTTTGAGTCTGAACTAGTTTTGTGCTGTACCATTTTCCAAATCTTTCTAAGCTCTTGGAAAAAATAAGATGTGCTTTATACTTATGAAATCTTGATGATATCTAGTTTAGCCATGATAAACATAGACCTTTCATGTTGATTTAAAATATTACAAGGAAAAGAAATGGTGTAAATCTGATACATCTAAATAAAACATTTAATGCATAAAAGGAACAGCTGTACCAAGATTCCAAGGTATATTTGTAATTTTGGCTTCTATGCTTGTAATATCCTCATCTGGACCATCTATTATGGTTGCATTCAGGAAAGCAATTCCAAACTCAACATCATTAATATGTCCAATGATGCTTCCTCTTGCATGTGAAGGTCCACCTGCGGGGGAAAGGAAAGAAAAGCCAAAGGAAGCAGTTTTCTCCAAAATACACAACTAAATTCTACAGTTCATTTTCTGATGATGGTATAAAAAAAAAAAAAAAAGCAATTAGACAAATTCATGGCAAGAATTACTATCATTGGTCAAGAAAGTAATGCAAAGAAGCATATGCTTCTCAGTAACTTGATGTTATTGTAGTGTTTCTCAAACTTGGCAACTTTTAAGATCTGTGGACTTCAATTCCCAGCATTCCCCAGCCAGCTTGAGGTTGAGAAACAGTGCCTTAGT
The DNA here is from genome assembly GCF_031021105.1 of Erythrolamprus reginae. Taxonomy (NCBI): domain Eukaryota; kingdom Metazoa; phylum Chordata; class Lepidosauria; order Squamata; family Dipsadidae; genus Erythrolamprus; species Erythrolamprus reginae. The sequence continues at coordinate 103,378,666 of NC_091952.1, read as the reverse complement.
GCATTTATGGATTTTCCATAGATATCACAAATACTGGATTAAATAACCATTTTTTAAAAAAATGTACACTCCTTATGTTTGGTAATATGCCTGACTGGGAAATCTCTTACACTGAAATAGAATATTTTTAAAAAATCAAATCATATATGGGTGTCAAGTGCCGGTGTGAGTCCACAATGCTCTCTTTGTTATGGAACCATGAAATTAAATTGAACATCTATCAGACTTAATCATTCTACAGGATCAGGTGTCCCTAGAGGGATATTATTTTACGAGGTGCAAAGTCCTGTAGGTGAAACATGATTCTTGTTTAACACTGCTTTCTAGTTCCAACATAACAAAATGTGGCAGGAAGGAAAGTAGAGTAAGCTCCTAAAGGAATTCAGACAGCATTTATGCCATTATTTGAGTAGGAAATTAGCCAAACCACCAGAGTGTATTAATCATTCTGACAAGTGAAACCACTTTGTGTTCTTCTGCTTGCATTTTGAGGGGAAAAACATTCCAAGTATTGGCCACAAAAGAGACATCTCTGTTATTTCAAACCTCATCAGATTTCAAGTTTGAATAGGATCAGCAAGCAACTTCACTTGAATTACATAGCATTTTAAATAACTTTCTAACGCTTTAGAAACTTTTTGTATGGCTCTAATAAACAAGAAATTATAAGTAAGCTTTAGATTAATTTGCAAACTTTTGCCAGAAATTTTGAATAGTTTCCAAATTCTTCTTTGAATTTAGTTGAATATATTCATCTCAAAAATTGGTCTTTTAGAAAAGCAAAGGATAGAAGATCTACAGGGACAGAACTAATTAAACTATATCTCTGCCATAATTATGAAAATAGAATATGCTAGTTCAAGTGTTTATAATAGCAGAAAATATCAAAGATTTGCTGCAATATTAGAAGTCAAGTGTTCCACTGTCCTTCTGTTCACAAGCTTAATATATATCCTGAGTAAATCTACCCACTGAATCAGCAACATAATACAGGAAGTCCTCATTTAGTAACCACAATCAGGACTAGCAACTTGGTTGAAGATCAAAATGCAAAGGTCATAAATGTGTGTATTGGTTACAAAATTACTCTTAAATGGTCACTAAATGGTGCAGTAGTTAAATACGGACTGCTTGTATTTGCTAATGATTACCAAGTAACCATACCTAGTCCAATTAAAATATATCTGCCTTTGTCAGTAAGAAAGTTGGGCCTCCAGCTACCTTAAGAGATAATTGGAGCCAGTAAAGATGCCAAGAAAGATAGAAACTATTTATATGTGGAAGTCATTTGAAGGGGGAAAAAAGAGCAACCCAGGAGGAGATATATTATATAGAGGAGGAATAATCTAAAGGAAAATGGTGGTGTGGGGTGGGATGTGTCAATTTTATTTGCTGAAAATGTGTGTGAGAAAGAGAAGGTTTATTGATCCCAAACAAGAGAAAATGTACAGTCAATCCTCTATGTTTGTGAATTCACCTCCTCACTAAAATTTATTTATAATCACAAATCGCAATACTTTTGCAATCATTCACAGACACGCACAGAGTGGCAAAAAATTTAGTCACCCAGCACACATGTTCCCAGTTGAGGTTGAACAAGATGAGGCTCTGCCTTCCTGTTTTAGCTCTAGTACTATAAACAAGTATCCTTTTCGCCATCCATTTAATTCACAAAGTTTTGGATTTTTTTGTGCTGAAATATATACTAAATAAGATTTTCCTTAAACCAAAACACACATAAAACAAGCTTATGTAATGATTGAGTTGGCGAAAAGGTTGTGACTAGAGGCTCACAGGAATGTAATTCTGTATTCTCCCCAGGAGTAATCACATACCATTTGCTAAGTTGGTGTTTGTAGCAATTTTGTAGAAAATAAGTGAGAGGAGAGACTAAATTGTACACTGAAATAAATAAGTTTGTGTTTGGGGCATCAGGTTTTATGTATAAAACACATCTACAAAACTCTTTCTTGTGTTTGGCTTTGCCCACTATGACTGCCTTATACGAAGCTTTATCTTTCTATTTATCTTTCTATTTTTTCAGAATTGTTAAGGTACCAATAGTTCAACATTTTGGTAACTTTGATAAAACTTAATGCTTTCTATTCTATTTGTCTTCAGAACCTTTTACGGGGCCCTAGCTGTGGACTTTTCTTAGCTATTTTCATTCCCTTTTTATGTTCTCATTTGAACATCAGATTCAAAATAAGTATGATTTGTTAAGTTATTTATGAACTGGGAGAGCCAATGGTAACAAAGTCAGCCAATATTTTTGGTAGAAAACATTACAAGAAGTATAATGTAAATAAACAATGCAATCGCACCAGCTCTGCATCATTTAGAATCTCATTCGGCTCTTAAAGACCTAAATAACAAAGGATTTACATTACAAATTTCAATATGTACCATTATACCGTTACAATAGTGCTGAATGCGTTCACTGAATAGACAAAATCAGCATTCATTACAATAAAAGCAATGGTGGGATTCAATTTTTTTTACTGCTGGTTCTATGGGTGTGGCTTTGTGGGCATGGCAGGGGAAGGATACTGCAAAATCTCCATTCCTACCCCCTCCAGGGGAAGGTTACTGCAAAATCCCAATTTCCTCCTGATCAGCTGGAACTTGGGAGGCAGAGAATAGATGGGGGCAGGGCCATTCAGAGGTGGCTTTTACCGGTTTTCCAAACTACTCAAAATTTCTTCAGAACTGGTCAGAACTGCTGAATCCCACCTCTGAATAAAAGACAAAGATTGGACAATGACACCTTCCATCTTAATTATCATTTGCCTTAGGAGAATATTTTAAATTTCCTCTTAAAGCTGCTGCAATTCCAGTAATCATTAACCTCTCCACCTCATGGTGTTTAAATCTAAGGATAAAGACTAATTAAAGCAGATTAGGATTTAGAATATACAGTGATCCCCCGCTCGTTGCGAGGGTTCCGTTCCAGGAACCCCCGCAACGAGCGGGTTTTCGCGAAGTAGCGCTGCGGAAGTACAAACACCATCTGCGCATGTGCAGATGGTGTTTTTACTTCCGCAGCGCTAGCGAGGAGCCGAAGATTGAGGACTCAGCTCGGAAGCTGCACGGGTGTTTTAAAAGGTCTCCGCCGGCATGGGGGGCTTCTTAGCACCCCCCCAAACCCGAGTTGGGGGTTCGGGAGGTGGTAGGAAGCCCCCCATGCCGGCGGAGACCTTTTAAAACACCCATGCAGCTTCCGAGCTGAGTCCTCAAGCCAAGCGCAAAAGTTAGCCTTGAATCCCTTTGAATCCCGCCGCTTCTGCTGGATACGGGCGATGGGGGGGCGAGCTGCCACAGCCCCTGGCTTCCGCGCCGCTCGTCCCACCCACTGCCCGTATCCAGCAGAAGCTGCTGGATTCAAAGTGCTGCTGGGAGCCGCAGGCGAAAGGAGCTCGGGCATCGGAGCGCGGCGCCAGGCATTGTTCTCCGGACCCCGCCCGCTCAGCCCCGCGGCGGCCCTTTCCCTCTCCAGGCTGCGGGCGGGGTCCGGAGAACAATGCCCGAGCTCCTTTCGCCTGCGGCTCCCAGCCCACCGCCTGTCTCCTGCTGCCCGGTTTAGCCAGGACACGAGCGGCGAAATGACTTGGAGGAATGTGAAGCTGAAACCGGCCGGTTTCAGCTTCACATTCCTCCAAGTCATTTCGCCGCTCGTGTCCTGGCTAAACCGGGCAGCAGGAGACAGGCTTTGAGTTTTGGCTGCGGGGGGAGAAGTAGGACTTTCCTAACTCCCTCGCCCCGCAGCCAAAACTCAAAGCCTGTCTCCTGCTGCCCGGTTTAGCCAGGACATGAGCGGCGAAATGACTTGGAGGAATGTGAAGGCTCAGCGGATCAAGGCCGGCTCCTCTCGGCCCAAGCGGCTGCCTTGATCCGCTGAGCCTGGCTGGCCCGGAAGATCGTAGCGCGCGTTGGCTGCACCGGCGGCGACATTGCTGCCGGCTTGGCTTCGCTCGCCGCTGCAGCCAACGCGCGCTACGATCTTCCGGGCGAGCCAGGCTCAGTGACGGAAGGCAGCCGCTTGGGCCGAGAGGAGCCGGCCTTGATCCGCTGAGCCTGGCTGGCCCGGAAGATCGTAGCGCGCGTTGGCTGCAGCGGCGAGCGAAGCCAAGCCGGCAGCAATGTCGCCGCCGGTGCAGCCAACGCGCGCTACGATCTTCCGGGCCAGCCAGGCTCAGCGGATCAAGGCCGGCTCCTCTCGGCCCAAGCGGCTGCCTTCCGTCACTGAGCCTGGCTCGCCCGGAAGATCGTAGCGCGCGTTGGCTGCACCGGCGGCGACATTGCTGCCGGCTTGGCTTCGCTCGCCGCTGCAGCCAACGCGCGCTACGATCTTCCGGGCCAGCCAGGCTCAGTCACGGAAGGCAGCTGCTTGGCCCGGGATGCTGGGCCGAAAGGAGCCAGGCTTGAAGATCGCAGCGCGCGTTGGCTGCGGTGGCGAGGGCTTGCAATGGAGGGTGGAGGAAGCAGCCATGGGAGGGCGAGCTGCCTCAGGGAGGAGGATCGGGCGGGACCAGGTGGGGGCTGGAATTTCTCCGCTGGGAAGAAGCGGCCAGGGCGAAGGGCGGGCGAGCGGTGAAGGGCGGGCGAGCGGGTGCTGGGGAGGGCTTCTCGCCCTCCCGCCAGCAAGAGGGGGGAGCGAACGGCGTGGGCAGGCGAAGGGCGGGCGAGCGGCAGCGAGGAGTTGGTATTTTGACTTCCGGGTTGAAAAATCGCGAATTACCCTGTTCGCAATGGTCGGGGACGCAATAACTGGGGGATCACTGTACTTTCTTCTTGTTTGGAAAGTGTTGTGAGAAAGTAGCACCAATAACGAGTTATGAGTTGCCCATAACAACTCTTTCCCTCCAGTATTTGAAAGCTTAGAACTACGACGCCTAAAACACAATCTAAGTATTGCCCACAAGATCATATGCTGCAACGTTCTACCTGTCAATGACTGCTTCAGCTTCAATCGCAACAACACAAGAGCATGCAACAGATTCAAACTTAATATTAACCGCTCCAAACTTGACTGTAAAAAATATGACTTCAGCAACCGAGTTGTCGAAGCGTGGAACTCATTACCTGACTCAATAGTGTCAACCCCTACCCCCCCAACATTTCTCCCTTAGACTATCCACGATTGACCTCTCCAGTTCCTTAGAGGGGCGTGCATAAGTGCACCAGTGTGCCTCCCGTCCCCTGTCCAATTGTCTCTCCTTATCTCATTATCTTTTCTTCCTTTCAAATTTGTTCACCTATACTTTTATATATTTTCTTCTAGTCATTTCTTTAGTTATATTACTAAATATCTATTCTCTTCAATGTGTATTATGTATTGGAATAAATAAATAAATAGATAGATAAATAAATAAATAAATGAATGAATGAATGAATGAATAAACTAACACACAAACAAACAAACAAACAAACATGGGTATACACAGGTACCTGGACAAGCCTGAATGTTACATCTGGATATCTGAGTCCCATCTCCAGGACAAGGACGTCCATTGTTAGAGACAGGTGGATTGCTGCATAACCGTGATCGAATCTTTTCCCCTGCTCCACAAGATGCTGAGCATATACTCCAAGGCTGCCATGGACCCCAGTTTCCATCCACTGTAAATCAATACAGAAGTAAAATAAAATTTAAAAAATAACAATGTTTCATTAATGCTTTTCAAGAGTTTTGGTTGTTGTTTATTAGTAAATGACAATTGCAACTATTATATACTAACTGAAATTATTACCATTACTAATAATCATGCATATAAATGAATGAAAGGGCTATCAATAGTAAAAAGGCAGATAAATGGAGATCAAATGAAATCTAGGATTGAAATACAGCAGGTTAGAGCAAGAATAGACAAGGAAAAGTAGTTGGGGGATGGGAAAGAACAGTAATGGCTAGTCTTTTATGTCACCACATTCTGACCTGTGTGCCAGAAATGACACACAAAACTATCCTGCCTGGACTGTGCGGCCTTGCTGGCCTTCACACATGTGGGAGTGCCGAAACCTGGGAGAACAGTGTTCCAGCACCCTCGTGTGTGCCAGCATCCAAACATTTGGTTTCTAGCATGGATGCATGCCTGACAAACAGCTGGCCATAGTGCATGTGCATAACAGCAAACCAGAAGTTTGGGAGTCAGTGTGCACTAGAATGCTACTCTTTTGGGTTTTGGTGCTCCTGTGTGCGAGAAGGCCAGGTAACTGACATGTGTGTGTGTGCAGAGGAATTTGGAAGAGGAGCCAGCGAGGCCACAGGATGGCTGTGTGTGCCGGTTCTGGCGCTCATTCCATAGGTTCGCCACCATGGGGATAGAAGATTCCTCACTCACACACAGTTCATGAACTCTCCTCACAATCTTTAATATCTATTTCAGAACATACTAAAATTGCATGCACATTCACCCATCTATTTTGTGTAGTAAAATAGTAATAAAGAAGATATACGATGGTTTTTTGCAAGTCAAGAAACAGGTAGAGCAGGTCAGTCTCTTCAAAAGTGGGTTGATCTCCTTCAAAGGAGGTAAACTGAGTGGATTTTATACTCAGTTAATTTTTTCCTCACTCAGGGTCTGGGATGCAAAATGCTTCCATGCTATGTAAAGCAAAATAATCAATGCAAAGTGGGCTTAGCCTCTTAGTCTCTGTTCCTCTTTGCACCATGATTGTTAGTACAAGGTACATGGTTGTTAGGGTTTGCCATTGTAAACTACCTATTGTAGTCTCTTGTACTATCACTTTAAATATTTTGGGCTGGTTCGCCATAAGAGGACGCCAGTACTCCTTCCCTCAGTGATGCTTTAACACTTATTCACTTTTGCTTTGCCTTGAGGGGGGAGTGTGTTTGCTTAGTGCTTATTATATTGGATGGCTTAGTGCTTGTTATGGATTGTTTCTGTTTTGTATATATGTAAATAGTACTTATTAAGCATAACTAAGTCTGTGTCTTTTTCTTTGGCTTTACCACACATCCACATTCTGTTAAAATTCTCTGCTCAGTGTATGTCAAAGGTCTCATAGCCTAGCTATACCAAGACGTACCAACATTGCTTTTGGTTGGAAACAGAGCTACACTCCAGTAACAGGCAGATAAGTACAAAAGAAGTAACAACCAATAGCTCATTCATAGCTGTACACATTTCAAATCCATCAGAATTCGTAAAGAATTTTTATTCCTATGAACATGCAGGGTCTTATGAGACAGATCTTCAGTTCTGGTATGCTTCTATTGTTATCCTTAGAAATAGGTTCATTGTTTTGCAGACATCCAGAATATTGCATTTCCTATCCTACTGTCTATCTCAACATAACTCACCAGAACACGGCTCAGCATGACACCTCTGAGTCTGTGTATCAGCCCCTGCACAGGCTCTTCCTCCATTAAGCGGGTGAGGATTGTCACAAGTCCGATATCTTCTCATATGGCCACCATTACATGTGCGACTGCAAGTCCCCCAGTTGCTCCAGGGCCCCCAATTTCCATGTCCTTTGGAAACAGGACATTTTTCAAATCAGTATTTTTTTTATATTGAAAGGCACAGGAATGTCAGCCTATTTTTAAATAAAGACAAGGGAATACTTTTGGAAATAATTATATTTAAATAACTCCTCTGCCTTCCTACCTGGTGTTCTGTTGGGCTCTCTGGTAGACTCCTCCCAAAAATTCACAGGTACAAATTTCAGACACACACACGTTTGAAAATTCAAAACAATGTTCTTTATAATGAAAATTCACTTAAACCAAGCCCTCTTTTGGTATAGCAAAGAGCACTGTATCCAAACAAACTGGTAATTTGTACAAGTCCCTTATCAGTTCTGTGATACTTAGCTTGCAGCTGTGAGGCAATTCACAGTCCTTCTTCTTTCACAAAGTGAAACACACTTTGCTCTGGTTTAGTTTCAAAGCGGGGAAAAATCAGCACACAAAAAGTCCAAGTCAGTAAAGCAGTCACGAAACACAACGATCAGATAATCCTCCACAATGGCCAAACCCACAGGCTGCTATTTATAGCAGCCTCACTAATTACCACAGCCCCACCCAACCACAGGTGGCCTCATTTTCTTTTATAATAATCTCTCAGTTGTTGTTGCCTATGCAGCGCTCTCCGCATGCGTGGCTGTATCATTAACTCTTGTTCTGAATCCAAGGAGGAGCTAGATAATTGATCTCCTTCTGAGCTGTCTGCCACACGTTCCTCCTCCCTGTCACTCATGTCTTCTTGGTCAGAGGAGCCTTCATCATCAGATTCCACTGGGGGCAAAACAGGCCTGCAGCATGTGGATGTCTCCCCCACATCCAGAGTCCTTGGGGCAGGAACTGGGCCAGAGCTAACCACAACACCTGGAAAGTAACATTATAGCTCTCCTGGACCAGATTCCAATCCAGTTTTTAATTTCCTACAAAATGAAATATATCTCAGTATACATCACATTGGTCCTATGTACTTACTGGGACAGAGGTCAGTGTTGCAAAAGTCAACCTGGAGATCGTTCCCTTCACATATAAGTCCACCATTCTCTGGGGTTGGGTCTGAGCAATCTCTTGTTCTCTGTTGGGTACCACCTCCACAAGACATAGTGCAGGCACTCCAGCTAGACCAGGAAGTCCATTTTCCATTCACTAGTTAAACAAAAAGATGTATCTTTGATATGCACCGACATACTGTATAAGCATTCGGACCAGAAATAGCAGACATAATTGCTGTGCATATTCTGTGTAACTAAATCTGATGTGTAATAAATCTATAAATGAGAGCAGTTAATTAAGGATCCAATCAGTGTTCCCTCTAATAGTTTTGGGGGGTGGGCGGAAAAGTATAGTGTCTGAGCGGCAGTCCCTTCGGGACTGGGCGGCACAGAAATATTAAATAAACCAACCAACCAACAAACAAACAAACAAAAAACCCACCCTGTTTTGCCTCAGAGAATTTCAAAATAAAATACTGTACTGTGTATAACAGTGAGCTCATAATAGGGCAACTCTATCAATATCAAAATGCCACTTAAATAGTTGAGCTAGTTTCAAACTAGATTTTGATTTTCTTTCTCTCTTCATTACTCCCATTCTTTTTCTTTTTCTTTTCCTTCCTCTCTTTTTTTTATCTGTTTCTCTCTCTTCCTCTCTCTCTCCTTCCCTCTCACTCTTTCCCTCTCACTCTTTCCCTCTCGGCTTCTGGGCAGGTTTGAAAAACTCTGAGTTGATGATGATTTTTAAGTGAGCGATTGCTCACTGCTCAGCTTAGAGGGAACTATGGATCCAATGCAGTATTGCAGACTAACTCATTGCTCACTGCCAGGAGATCAGTTGTTAATGGCTTAAGGCTGATTCAGCCTTCCATCT